>NW_027528417.1:1243740-1256350 GCF_008692635.1 Crocuta crocuta
CATCAGCTGAAAATGCATATATATATATATATATATATATATATAATATGAATGATATATAATAACGGCTTACGCATTCTAATTTCTTCCTGAAAGTGTATCCTTTTCACTTGGAACTTAGAAGGTCTAATGATTATTACCTCTTCAATGAGTGCTCCCTTAGGTTTTTGGCAGGGACAGTGGTTCATGAAATCATCTTTGGCCTCTTTCATGGCTTCGGCGTGATTCAGAGCTTTGAAAAAGCTTTTCTCTCTCTTTACATCCCCTCCGTCCCTCTTGCCCTCCCCCCTGTGGAGTGAGCAGACATGTGCAAGAGCTGGGGGCTGGGGCTGGTGCCGCAGTGCCCGGGGGCCGATGGCAATGCAGGTGTGGGGATAGTGCGGGACGACCGTCCAACAGTCTGGAGCGGGCACGGCCAGCGGCATCTGCACGCAAGTAAGAAGGCTCCCAGAGACTTCACCGGTCACAGGTGGGATTTGAATCCATCACTAACACCATTAAACCAAGCTGCCTCTCATACCACCCATGCCTTGTGGAAATTCACCAGAAATGTCCATTTTAACTCCGCAAGTATTTTGAGGTATTTTTAGCATTTCTTAGCCTTTTCCATTCATGAGGGGTGAAAAGAATCTGCCAGCTGAACCAAAAAACCCAACCAACCAAACAAAAAGAAATGAACAAAAACCAAATCAATCTTACAGCCATCAGAGTCACTCAGCCAAATGGGATGTTCTCGAAAAACCAGGTCAGGGGACCATAAAACGGATCCAGACTGCTCTGTTAACTTCAGATCTACTGCCTAATTTTTCGCTGGACGCACTTCTCAATTTCCATCATCCTGGTCCAGAGCCTTTTATGGTCTGAGCACACGGGTAGGTAACCAGAAACTCCTGAATCCTGCAGTTTGATTTTGTCTTAACCCTGGCATCCGTGAGACTGCCTGCCCTTCCCCCCCGAGTCCAGAGACCAGCTCTGAGAAAAAACATTCAGCTGAAGGGCCATTTGGATGGGATTTGGTAAATGTTCCTGAACTGTCACGGATCACGCTCTCCGGGACCTAATTGAAAGAGGCATCTGAGTGAGAGGGAGACCGCTAAGCACATTAGCGGCATTCAGGAGGGTCTGGGTTTCCTGACATAGTGCAGCATCAGAACATAATACGCATCAGAGACTTTCCTCAAATAGCCTTAATTGCATTTTGATGTCCTGGTGACTGTGAAGATTATTTTTAAATCAAATTGGTGCATTAGAATTACATTTAGTTTTAATTAAGTTGATGCATTTGCCAAGCAGTAATGTACTTAGAGAATAGAAACGAGACACCAAGGAGTCTTACTCTCTTACTCTGTCTCAAAGGCTCTCCTTTTCTGATTTTGTGGAGGATGCGTAAAGGCTTACGGAGTGAAGGACAGAGCCACACAAGTGGCAGGCCAGACCCGAATGCAGTCGGAGAACTGAACATCAGGAACCTTGCTTGTGGCCTTGGGTGCAGTGCTACTGGCTCACTTTGGACGTCACAGCTGTTCCCAAGTCTCGCAGATACTCAGAATCCAGGGGAGCTCTTCAGATTTCCAAGTGGGATCTGACCCCTCGGCCTGGGGGGAAGCCTGGGATCTCTATTTTAATACGACTTTCCTGGAGGTTCTTTGGGCTTGTCACAAGTGGTTTAGCAACCCTAACCATGGGTCTCTCCTCTGTAAGATACTAAATTGCTGGGGTAACCTCACAGATTTGCGAAGAGAACTCAAGGGGATGTCAGGGAAAACTGGGAAAATTGGGAAGACTTTAAATTAGACAGAAATAGTACCGATCTGGGTGTTTAGGGCATACCCTTCCCCCAGCCATCTTCCTCCTCATTGTCTTTTGAGCTGTTTTACATTTTCAGGGAAATGGATGGTAATGTAAATGACGTTTGTCCCTAGAAATGCATGTGAATTGTGTCTGGCGGAATGCACCCAGTAGTTACCTGTAAGTCCTGACCAGTTCAGCATGCGTTTGTAAATTCATGTCAGCACTCCTGACTGCCTATGTGTGTGTGATGCTTGAGTTCTCCTTTGCACCAGATGGGACATTATATTGGTTCTCTCGTTAATGAGTCAAATAAAATTTTTGACGTGTTCATTTTATATTTGTATAGAGTCATAATTTTACCTTCATTTCAAAAAAAACCCTTTATTTACTTATTTTGGGAGAGAGAGAGAGAGAGAGAGAGAATAGAGAAGGGTCAGAGAGAGAGGGAAAGAGAATTCCAAGCAGCCTCTGCATTGTCAGTCTGGAGCCCCATGTGGGGCTCGAACCTATGAATCAACCGTGAGATCATGATCTGAGCCAAAACCAAGAGCTGGACGCGTAACCAGCTGAGCCACTCCGGTGCCCCAATTTTATTTTAATTAAGAAAAATGATCAGTGAACCAGAGTGATTTTTCATGAACACACTCTATAGGTCACAAGCTTCCTGGTCTTAAAAACAAGACTTAACACTCTTAATAAACTTGTAAGAAGTGATAAGAATGGCCAACATTGGCTAAATTAATACACTGTCTCAATCTGCTGGTGAGAGCAAATTGTCAACCTCATCGGAGAGGAAACCCACACAGTCAATGCCGGATGGAACGTGCGGGGTAAGGCAAGACCAGGGGACTGAGAGTCTGCGCCCCTGGGTTTCAGCCTGAGCCTCTCCGTTCTACCGGTCAGGTTTTGGCCCTGGTTCTCCCAACTTACCCCCAAAAGGTGACGGAACTGACGAGGGAGCATGAGGCAGGCTGAGGGGCAAAATGCAGGCTGGCTCAGCCCCCCCCAACCCCAGGTGGGATATGGGTGATATTCCTTGTCCACTCCTGGCTCCCCAAGAACAAAGGAAAGGGGTTTAAGTACTTGCCACGGTGATGTGGGAAACAAAGGCAAGTGGAAAATGAAATTCCCTTACTGCCTACAGCCCATTGGGAAGTCCTTGAAACTGGCAGAGTGACCTCCTTCTAGGAGCTCAGCTGCCTCCATGATGACATTTTTTATGGGGGCAAAAGAGAACCTTAGCTTAAAATTATCCCAAACTCCGGGATCCTGTAAGTCTACTTCCTTTATCTCAACTGCCCCAAGGTATATGCTGGAATCCGGCTCCAAACTTATGGTCTCTGATACACACCTGAAGGGTCTCATGACTGAGGCTTTATTAAATGGTAATAAATGGTGTTTCCCTGGCAACAGCTCGCCCCTCAAGGTCCTGGAAGCCTTGCTTCCAGAATTCCCTGGAGACTTACTCTATCCCTGCCCCCCTCCCAACCTGAAGGTATATAATGAGTTACCCATCACGACCCCAGTGCGGCTCTTCCTGCCCACGGGTCCTGTCCCCATGCTTCAATAAAGTCACCATTGCACTAAAGACATCTCCAAGAATTCTTTCTTGGCCGTTGGCTCTGGACCCGATGAACTGCCCCCCATCCCAAAACTTCATCAGAACCATAAACCATCTCAGTCGACTATGAACTATAACAGCCTGGTCCATTCACTAAGCCCAACTGAAGTTGAAGAGTCTTCCCAGAGTGAGGACTGGTGCCGGGAACCGCACCGGCCTCTCTGGATGGCAAACACAGCAAGGAAATGGCTATGTTTGTAGCTCCTGCCATGAGAAATGAAAACTGGTATCTCCTTCTGCTCGTGTTGGATATAAGCCTGCTGGTATTGACCAGGCCTCACTATATTCCATATCAGACCCATATTTTGAATACAGATACCTCATAAGGAAAAGCATATTCCTGCCTTTACAAAAGAAATTTTGGATGAAAGCTCTATGGGGAAAATTGTCAAAAGGCTCTTCCTATGGGTCTTGCAGATCTGAGACTTAGGGGGTTAAGAACACAAGAATTACAACTGAGCCTGGCCCTGAGACCAAGGGCCTATTTTGGGGTTAAGAGCAAAACATAGTTACCACTTAGACCTTTGCTAATTGGTGAAACATAACAGTCCCTTCCTCAAGGCCTACTTTCCACAAACACCCTCTCTTACACTGGCAGCTGGGATGAGGATGGATAACAGTAGCTAAAACATAAACCCTGGTGCAAAGACTGACCCATTCAGGGCCCCCATGTTAGTCTCCACAAACAAACCAATTCAGAAACATTCATCCTCTCGAGAGCCAGACAAAATACTCCTAACTTATCTATATACAATTTGACCTATATGTTATCCTGTTTTCAACTAAGAACATTCTGTTATTTCCTTGGTCAGAATAATTCTACTATTGTTATCACAAAAGACCTCCCATTGTAAGAAATTCCTTTCTATGACTTCATCTTGTTGCTGAACCTTTAAATAAAGACACAAAAACCGACAGGACAGAGATGCCTGCCGGGTGATCAGAAAGAATCTCCGGGGCATCTCCCACTCTCTTTCTCTCTCTCGCCGACACCGTCCATCCTTCAGGGACCCCCGGACCTGCCGGAGCCGGCTCCGTCTCCGGCAGACTGGAATACAAGCAGTTATGAAAACAGGCTAATGCCCCTGCAAAGAATTTGTGCCGCCTCTGTGGTGGCTTGGCGATACCCCCCACTGAGTACCTCTTAAAGCAATTCTCAGGCTCCGTCAGTGACCCCATCCTTCCTTCTGGGAAGAGAGAAGGACTGCTCGCTAACCAAGCTGCACAGGCACCCAGGGCGCCTGTTGCTGGAAGCCTGGGGTTGTTGTAATGCCTGCTTGCAAAGCCTTCCCGGCCCCCCGAGGCTGCTTCGACGTCTCCTTGAGGTGCTGTGGCAGCCTCCCGGACCCCCTCCCCGCCCACAAGAGCTCACAGCGGAGTGTCTACTTTTCTGCTCTGCCCGGCCCTGTGACCACTTGAGCTCTTTGAGGGTAACAGCGCCAGTGAATTGTTCACCCAGCAGCCAGTCGATGCCCATTCACCAGGTGGGGAGCGGTAGAGAAGAAACGAATTCTGAGAATGGCCACACAAGGGTTAAAATCAGCTCTGACTCGATTTCAAGCGATGCTCTGGAAAAATCAGAGAGAGACGAATTCAGGCCATCCCATCTCCAGAGGTTCTCATGAATATTAGCTAATGAGGCCAATGGTCGCTTTGGTTTCCTTCAGACTCAACCACGGAAAAATCCGAGAGTCACTGCTTCCAGGAAAGAGGCTGGCAACTTAAGAATCTAAATCCTTATGTGGGGTTACAAAAAAATACATTTTTCTTGGAAGCCCTCTCCCCTCCCCCAAAGTGGGGTGTTTGGATATACCCTGAAGTAGAAATTAATTTGTATCTTTCTCAGCATTTAACAATACTAGAAAAGCAGCTCCCTCTTTCCATCTCCTGGCTCCCAAGCTTTCTTTTTTTTTCCTTCTTTCCTCTTTTTCGGCCCCTTATGAAACATGGCCATTATCATATAAATTTGTTTGGGGAGAACTAATAAAAATGAAAATGACTTCGATGTGGGAAGCCAAAATGGATTCTTCGGCATAGGCGTATGGTCACTAGAATATGCATCTGGACCCCTCCGTCTTTTATTTACTCCCCATCCTTTATTTCAGAGCCACTTAAATGTCTTAGAGGCTTGTGTTTACTTGGAGTTATTTACATCCGTTGCTTATTTACATGATATATCAGCACGGCACAGCCATGAAAATTATTCTTATTGATTTTTAGAAGGTGTGTCGGCGTGGATAATAAGCAATGGCTCTAAGACCATTTTGCAGACTTTTGGATTCAAAATCAGCCAGAATAATGGATGGAACTGGTTACGCTGTAAATGCGAAAAGCAGGGTTTACTTTCATCAACAAGCTAAGCATGTGCTGTCTTGCTAACAATGTGTGTGTATGTGTGTGTGTGTGCATGAATGAATGTGTATTTGAGTGTGCAAGAATGTGTTTGTGTATCTCTGTGAGTGTATGGGAGTGTGTGTGCATAGGTAAGTGTAACACACATGTACACTCACCCACTATTCTTGAAAGATGACTGGGCACAAAGTCTATGTGCACTTACAAGGCAACATATATGATAATGATGACAGTGCTGATTTTAATGAGGTTCTCAGTTTGTATTTGAAGTAGCATTTAATTTTATTTTATTTGACTTTATTTTATTATATTATTTTATTACCATATCTTATCTTGAGAAAGAGAGAGCATCAGCAGCGGGAGAGAAAGAGAATCTTAAGCTGGCTCCACAGAGCCCCATGCAGGGCTCAAGCCCATGATTCTAGAATCATGACCTGAGCTGAAATCAAGAGTCAGATGCTCAACTGACTCAGCCACCCAGGCACCCCGTAAGTAGCACTTTTAAAAATCTTTGCTGGTGTACTAAGTTGTTCGTGCATAAAGTGTGATTTTCAAAGCCCTTAAAAAACTTGATAATAAAGGTCAGTGGTGGAAATTGTTTAAGATTCTAAGTACAGAGGTCGATCTACTATAGAAGCTCCTTACACTCAGACAGAGGGATGGGGTGCTCTTTGATGTTATCAGACCTCAAACCGTCAGTGTTAGTTGGGGGATCCAGAGCACGACGGTCCCACGTCTTTCATGTCGGTGGTAAAATGTCATGCCTACAGGTCGGGCACTGCACAATGTACTCATACGATGAGCGACAGGATATCATAGCCTCCATATTGCTGGACAAATTAGATAAAGTCCCCTTGGATATGCTCAAAGGCCAGAGAGAGCCTTTTTTTTCCAACTATATATCCTTAGGGCAGGGTTAATGAGGTTCAGAAGACTTGGAAACCACACATGTTGTGAAAAGATGCAAATTATGAAGAGCAGTTGATCTAAAATATACCGTGTCCCTTGCTTCATACTGGGCATGCAATTCCACCTTTTAGTTACATTATCTAGTTACAGCCTTAGTCTTCCTTGGGAGGAGAAAGCGTAGACCCCAAGAGATTGAATAGTTTGCTCAAGTAGATGCCACGAGGAAGGCTCAGAGCTGGAAGACAGACCCTGGTCTATGTGACTCCCAGTCACTGCTCTCTTCTGCACTGCTGCCTTGTTCTGTCTTGCTGTCTGCACCCGATGGACAAGGGTGTTAGCGAGAGAACTCCAGCAATCTGGGGAGGTAATGATGGATGGATTTATGAGGGGAATTTATGTTGCGCTGAAACTGTAGCAAAGCAGACTGTGTGAAGCCTCCGCCTTTAGACGGCATTTGGAGACCAGTGATGGGACCACGGCATTTCTGAGAGGGGTACTCGCCCCAAGAATAAGGGGGCGGCATCCCAGCTTCTCCTTTCTGAGGCTTACTCCCCCACTCAACCGTGAGTGCCCAGTGAGGGGTTAGCAGGGTTTCTTCCAAATTGTCTTAAACCCTTTGATCTCCTTTTCTACAATTTCTTCTTGACAAATAATATTCATCGTGGGTTTGAGACCCATCTCCTCCAGGAAACAGGCCCTGGCTAAGCCCTCTGAGCTTGGTTTGCTTCCTCTTTTATAGTTTTCATTACATTATCATGTACTTGAAGTGCCCACTAACTGTGCATGCCAGGTATAGCATTCATTCATCCATTCATTCATGACCTATTTATTAAACATCTACTATGTTTCAAGAACTATGCTACAGGGATATATAGGCTAGCAATCACAGATTTGTTCTCACGGAGTTTATGAGGGAGATAAAGGTCCACCAAATAATTCCAGAAATATATAAATACAAGCTGAGATAAGTGCTTTAAAGAAAGAAAAATGGTGTCATGAAAGCAGGTAGCAGAGGACTCTCACCCAGATTGGGGGTATCAGGAAAGGGCGTATGGAGGAAGTGAAGTCTGAGCTGTGAGGGCACGTGCGCATGCGGGTGCCTGTGATGGTGGTGGAGGGTGGGTGGTGGGAGTGTCAGGGGCAGGTAGCAGTGTGGTCCTTCTGGGGAAGAGAAGAAGCCAGTGTGGAGGGAGCAGAGAGGTGAGGGACCCATCATACAAGACAGAACAGAGAGGTCCCCAGGGATGAGAGTGTGTGGGCCCTGGACATCTTTGTAAACACTGTGGTCTTTCCCCAAGGGAAATGGGAGGGCCCTGGAGACTTTGGGGCAAAGATGCGTGCGTTGTGAGCAGACCTAAGGCGGGCATAATGATGATCTCCTTTTACAAGGGAAGAAGCAGAGGCTCATGTGGCTTGTGTAACTTTTCTAGCAGAGGCTAGTGAGTAGCTTGGCTGGGAGTTAAACCCTTATCAAGGGCTGCCCACATTTTTTTTTTTTTCTTAAGTATTCGGTGAATCTTTTTGACATATTCATTCTCTCTTCCTCTGTCTCTCACTTCTTAAGTCTGAAAAGGAAGCCTCTACTTCTGGAGTATGCATGGAACTGACTGGAATTAACACTATCAAGATCCTGCTCTGTAGCAGATATTGTTATTTTATTTAATCAGAGGGATCCCATAAGGGAAAGACTCATTATCCCTACTTCCAAGATGACAAAACAGATGTTCAGAAAGTTAGATAATAAGCCCTATTGTTAGAAAGGAGAGTGGTTAGGGTAGGAGTCCATTCTATCTGATTCCCATGTTGAGATGCCCCCCAGTACACTGTACTGTCATGTTATTGACTTCTCCACCCAAAGTGGGAAGGGAGGGATGGGGGCCAAGACTAGAAATGCAGAAAGGTCTGGATTGTTAGCTGTTGGCAGAAAAGCTTTCCCCGTTACTGAGCAGATCCACAATGGATGCTTGCCGAGGCAGCGATTTAGCCGTTCTGGTCTACGGCTCCTGGCTTTGCCGGTTGGGTCTTCTTTGACCTCAAGCTTACACTCCAAACCCTCCCTGTGTCTTCACCTCTATTTGTCCTCTGTCCCCTGAGTGAGAATGCAGGCAGATAAGAATATTTTGTTCAAAGGATTTCCCCCCCACCTTACTGTTTAAGGAGAAAAGGAAAATTCACAAAGCCCTAGTTCATTCAAGGAACGATACCAAATCCCCAAAAACATTGCTTTACATATTCTGAATCAAGTGTCTGGCTTTTAAAATGGGAATATACAGTCTTTTGGCTGAAAAAAAAAAAAGAAAAAGAAAAAGGAAAAGAAAGAAAGAAAGAAAAAAAAAGAGTATGATTTATTACTCCAATCTTGCAGTCTATGTAATGCAGGCATTTCACTCTTGGGAATGAGGAGTCCTGTTTGCCTCAAAGCAGACTGTAAATGTTTGATTCGTGACCAGACGACTTGACTTTTAATGACCTGCAACTGTCTAAAATAAGCACAAAAATTTATGACCTACCACCAGGCAGCTAGATACCATTTCTCAGTCCCCTAATAACACCCTATATTTCTCTGGAATTGTTTTTTTGTTTGTTTTTTTTTTCTATCAGATGGCTTCAGAATACTCTTCTAGAATAAAATGGTGGGACTGACATAATACGAAGTTAGTCCACTTTAAGTCCTAGATGTCCCAATGACAATCTCAAGGGCACCCTACACCGCATTTACTGCAAAGTGAATATATATCACCCTCTTCTTCACCAGCCAATAGTTGAGTACGGACGGTCAGCGGAAGGCCAGGCGGCCTTCCAGCGATGACCCTCGGGGCAGGCTCTGACCCCGGGCGCGTTACACCTCTGCTGGAGGGGCCTCACTTGGGAAACGCCATCACCTCCTCCGCACTGATGCCAGGCCTTCGGGGCGTTTACAGCCCCAGCCAGTGAGTTCAGCGCGGCGATTCTCAATCAGTGATGGAGGAAACTCGGATGAGGAGAACCTCATTGTCAGAACCAATCTAAGGCTCGGGGATTCAGGTCCCGAACTCTCTGGAAAGGCCCAAGAATCACTCGGAAGGAGATGGCAAATGAATACTGAAACCCCGCTGACCCTGGGTGTGAGCCAGACGCCAGCAGGGCATACACGTCAGCGGTGGAGTCTTGCTGGACTGGGTGGGGGGTCAGCCGAGCTGGGGACCTGGACCCCACAGCACGAGGAACCCGGGAAATAAGGGGGGGGGGCAACTGGAGCCTTGTCGGTAGCTCTTTCCTCATATGGGGCTTTGGGTGAAGTGAAAGAGGAGAGGCTGATGTCACCGAGGGGGGACATCACTCAGGCACCTGTGGGGGGCACCCTACCTGGGCACTGGCACAGCCTGAGGGGGGAGTCCAAAGGGCTCCAGGGTGGAAAGACAACACCTTCCGGAAGCCATGTGGCTGTGGTGACCGGTAACGATAAGCTGGGCTGCGTGGTACTCAGACAAGTGGAGTCCCCTCAAGCGGAGCCAGCTGTCTAACAGGCGGCCACGGTTTTCAGTGCCACTTGGGCTCCCTTGTTGTCTTCAGAAGAGGAAGCAACCCGTCTCCAAGGGAACAGCTGGCTAGAAACGCAGCCCCTTCTCTCCTGCTCTTGGATTAAAAGGTACCAAACCCTTAGGTTTTGGGGTTGTGAATGGAGGACTGAAGCGTTGTCTTTGAGAGAAGCCAGTAAACACCACATTACGAAACCTGTAATAACCACCAGATACTGAGGGTTTGCTCCCCGTGCTCTATGCTTTCTGAATTATTCATTTTATCCTCAAAAATAACTCAGGCTGAAGGGGCCATTGTTACTCTTTTATAAATAAGGAGGCCAGAGCAATGAGATGTTTCTAAACTGCTTAAGGTCAGGCGACAAGTAGGATGCAAACGCCGCCCTGACTCCAGCTTCACGACCCCTGAAACATGAGCAACATACACTGGTCAGGAGAAAGTTCCAGATGTCGCGAGGGGCCTGCAAACTCACCTTCGGCTCCCCGGTCACCATGAAGTGGGAGGGATCGGGAAACAAAGCCCAGCTCAGGGCGTGCAGCGGGGGGAGCTGCTGTTCCCCCACAGGTTCCACACATGAGTCTAGTCTGATCCTTCAATCTATGTTCATCTGGGCTTTACATATATACGTCTTTAGTCCCCAGTAGACCCCACAGGATGCCAAGTGCATCTCATGCTCGGGCTTCAAGAAAACACCCAGTTGCATGGATGATGCACTAAACCACGCTTCTTCAAGTGTGGATCCAGATAGGCGCATCAGAAGCACCTGCGGACCAGTCAGGACGCAAATCCTCAAGGCCCCCCAGCCGCCCGTGCCTCCCAGACCTGCAGAATCAGAAACTGCAGAGAGAGAACCCGGCAATCCGTCTGCAAACCCGCAGAGCAGGTCACTGGCGGCACAAAGCCGGGTGAGAATCTGCTTTACACCAAGAGGAGGTGGCGCTAAGTGAGTTCTTTTTTCCACATGAAAAAACGTCGACTTTACGTTTCCTTTTTCTTTTATTTAAAAAAAAAAGATTTTACCTCATTTCCAAATCTTCATTCTCCTGTGGTACAAATTTGTACAAGGCAACATAGGTGTTCATCTGTAATGGTTCTTTGGAAAGAGACCCCTGAAAGAGAAAATTAAAAAAAACACAGATGAAAGAGGGAAGGAGGAAGAAACTGAGAGAAGAAAGAAACCAGAACAGGAATACGTGAGTGCAATGTAATTCCGGTGTATGGATTATAAGTCTTGAATCATCTAACCATTATTAAAGGCTTTGTTTCAACGAGAGGTCTATTTTAAGTTTGTTTGCTAAGTTTGCTTTCATTGGTCAGAAATAACTACAAATTTCTTCAAATAAATCCTTCCTTTGCAGATAGATAGCATGTGTTTGCACGTATAGGAGGATCAGGAGGAACTTAACGGAGGACCGTGGGGGAGAAGAAGGGGGGAAACGGTGGGGGAGAGGGAGGGAGGCAAACCATGAAGACTCTTGAATGCTGAGAACACACTGAGGGCTGTTGGGGGTGGGGGAAGGGGAGGGGGGTGATGGGCACGGAGGAGGGCACTTGTGGGGATGAGCACTGGGTGTTATATGGAAACCAACTCGACAATAAACTATTTAAAAAAAATCCTTCCTTCACTATAGTTGTTCACAAGAGGTGACAGGCTTGGCCTGAAGAATGGGAATATTGGGTCTATAGAAATAGGGACATATGAAGAGTAGTAAACAACTTTCACTTCCTAAAATTTCCATTTTATCAATTAGCCTAAAATTTGGTATCTAGCCTACCAAAGGAACTAAGGTCTATTCATCTGGGAATTAGTTGATGCATGTTGTGAAAAAAGCCTTGTTTTGGCATCAGCTTGATTTAGTTGATATCATAGGATCAGCATCTCCTGACTATGAAACCTTGCAATAATGATAATAAAAGCTACCCTTCTGCTAGTTTACTGTGTGCACCAGGCATTATGGTACATGCGTTAGCACACTCGAACCTCCAACAGCCCCCAATTGTCTCCAACTTAGAGATGATGCAAGAGCCTTATAAGTGATATATAAATATTACCCATTATTATGCAAATGAATTTCAATGCTATATATATACTTTATAATATATACAAGATATACAATAAATATAAACTATATAATATGTAAATACAATTGTGTAATATTACTATTGCATAACAATACACAACATATGTAATACAGACACATATAATTTAGCACATTATATATGTGCATATATGTGCATATTATATATGTGCATTATATATTGTATATGTAATATACAATTGTATAATACATTTAAATACGTAATAATATAAGCATATACAATATATATCAGACATAAGAGTTATACACAACTGATTCACTCTGCATCCAAAGTTCAAGTACCTTATGCTATATTATTTCTGTCCTAGTTTATCATATT
>NW_027528417.1:1256486-1273738 GCF_008692635.1 Crocuta crocuta
CCTATTGTAACTATATAATAAATTATATATAAGTGAACATAAAATATAATAAATATGTACTTCTATATTATAAAATATGGCCATAATATTTTATTTGTAATTGTGTATGTAATTTGTAATTGTAATATGTAATTGTGTAATTTACATATTCTATAGTATGTATCAAATTGTATATAGCAGATATAATGGAAACAAAAAGTTTACAGCACAATACTTTTCCTTTCTACTTCTGATGCACTGTGATAGTTCTGTTTAGTGTTGTCTATCGATTTCATGCTATCTATATTACACTATGGCACTTTACGCTACATTACTGTCTTCCGTTCTATTCCACACTCTATTCTGAGACCTACTAACTTGATTTCATAACCTACTTGGGTGGCGACCTGCAGTGTGATCTAAGGACCCTGCCTGGTCAGCTTTCTCTGACACCTGTGAAAATTAATTAAGGGAGACCTCAGTAAAATGCAGTCAGGAGACTGGGCGGGGGGAGCTCTTATGCCCTATTGCTCGAATTCAATACAGATCCGACCTGAGGAGCGAGGGACCTGGCTGTGACTACTGCTTCAGCTACCGCTGCCCCCAGCAGGAGGAAGGCCGGCTAACAGCCTCACCAATGAGACCCAGTCTCAGCTCAGCCAGTGACGAGCTACTATACCCAGAGCTCCCCGTTTCCCACAATGGACTTCCAGTCTATAGGAGCCTCCCAGCTTCCTCCTTTCCTCGGGAAAAGGGCAATTCTCCGCTTTGCTCGGTGGGATTACCCGTGGTTTTGTCAGAGCGAGCTCGTCCTGCATCGTGATTTTCTGCCATTTCTGAATAAACCCTTATATATTGTCTTTGATAAAATAATTTTTAAGGTTGACGCAGCCATAAATACCTGGTGGTTTAAGTTCTTTGCTTGGTCTCTGAAATCGTCAGTGCCGTTTTCTGGATAAGTAAACACTGAAGGAGACAAGAAAAACAGGTGCTTTATGAATGTTTTGGAAACATGCTTGGAGGACGTGGCTTTACGTAGTCCCTGCTCCACAGCCTCGTCCGCATCGTCCGTGTCATCTCCCACATGATGCTTCCCCTGCCTCCCCGGGCAGCCTTCTGCACCCCCTCCTCTGCATGCCCGCACCACAGCACGCGCCAGCTGCCGTGCATGCTCCTGAACTTGGCAATCGCTTGTTCACAACTCACTCTTCCTTCATCTTTGGAACAATGTCATTCATCTCTGTTGAATGTATCAAAATCATTTGTTAAGGGAAGGGTGGGTGAGGTATGGCCGACTTGCATTTGAATTACCTTTTCAAAATACCAGATTCTTCTATCTGTTCTCAGTATTTTTATCCCAGTTTCCTGATATCTGTGTTCTATTTTGCACATTAAAGTTTTAGTTTTAAACTTCAACATGTTTCCTCCACCTCTTCTTGTCAATGCACTGGGACTATTCTTTGGAATAAAAAAAATAAGTAGTGGTTTCTCATTTAGTTTGTTTGGAAATATGTACTTCTCTTCCTTTCGCATTTAAGCAGCCACTCTGCGGTCTTTAATAAAGAATAGAGCTTCCCCAAATGGGCAGTTTTCACTGTGGGTGGTGCCTGATGGGTACTTGGGGTGGGAGGCTCCCCCTTAGCTAGTTCGGCCAGTCAGATTTTCCCCAGTGACACAGCGTGATGGCCTTATTCTCACCATGGGTCTCTGCCTCAAACAAAAACGTAGCAATCGTTTCCAAGGTTGTACCATGGAATTTTGGTGTCTAAATTAACCCACCAGTTAGGTTACTTAACATTTAAAAATAACATATTGCTTCTTTACGTTTCCCTTAAGATTAAAAAAAAAAAAATCAGTAAAGGAAGAGAAACACAGCACAGAAAGCTCTACAACCTATTTCAGTTAGGCATCGACATCTCCAGCGTCCTTCAAATGAACTCAACCATTGTGATGCAGAAAACACGCTTCAGAATAAACGTAGTGATGCTCAGTAAACATCTATCCTCTGCAGTTCAGAGTTTCAGAGCCCGTGCAGGAAATTCTATGATTCCTTGGAAGCCTCGGCGTAAATCTGCAGTCTTAGAAGGGACTCCAGAAATGATCCCATGGACCTTGTCTGCCTCAAATCTGGTTACCGATTTCACCCACGACAACTATTCAGAGAACAGGCATATTAAAAAAAATTTTTTTAATGTTTATTTTTTAGGGAGCGAGAAAGACAGAGTGTGTTCGATTGGTTTTGAGGTCACTATTAAACTAGCCTCATAAACGAAGTTAGAGAAAGTGGCAGTCCTTCCTTGCAACTTTTCATTTTCCTGGAAGAGCTTACATAACCAAGAAATTCTCCATTCTTTACCTGTTTGGTTGGGTTTACTTATAAAAGTTGTCTGGGCCTGGTATTTTCAATGTGCAAAACTTAAAATATTGATTCAGTTTCTATTGGGATCGGCAGCCAATTCAAGTACTTAAGTTTTCTATTCCTTCCTAGGTCAGACTTTAGTCAATGATATGTTTCTTGATATGCGCCCATTCAACATTTATTGGCATGGGGTGGGGTGTCACCTGGGTGGCTTAGTCAGTTAAGCATCGGACTCTTGGTTTCCACTCAAGTCATGATCGCACAGCTTTGTGGGTCTGAGCCCTGCATCAGGCTCTGTGCTGGCAGTGTGGAGCCCACTTGGGATTCTCTCTCTCTCTCTCTCTCTCTCTCTCTTTCTCTCTCTCTCTCCCTCTCTCTGCTCTCCCTCACTCACATTGTCTCTCTCTCAAAACAAATAAACTTTAAAAAAATTTAAAAAATTATCTGCATGAAGTTGGTTGTGAAAATCTTTTATTTTCTTCAATCTCTGTTACATTCATCATTTTTTATTGTTGTGTTTTATTTCATCACTCTTTTTTATTCTTACAAAAACTGTAATTGTAAGTTTATCTCTTTTAAGGACCATTCTTAATATTGATTGACCTATCTCTGTCATTTGATAATTTCTCCTCCTACCACCTTTTTATCACCTTCCTACTGCTTTTCAGGGGTTTATTCTATATCTTTTTTCTGACTTAAGTATGATGCTTAGGTTATTGCTTTCTACACTTTTTATNGGAGAGAGAGAGAGAGAGAGAGAGAGAGAAGGAGTGGGAGGGAAAGAATCTTAAGCAGGCTCCATGCTCAATGCAGGTCCAATAAAGGGCTTGACCTAATAAGACCAGACCGTGAGATCATGACCTGAACTGAAATCAAGAGTTGGATCCTTAACCGACTGAGCCACCCAGGCATTCCAGTCTTTTTATTTTTTAATAGAATACTTTCAATGCTAAATATTCTAGTAACAATTTAGCTACCCCTCACAAATTTTGATATGCAGTATTTTCATTCTTAGTTTTAATATATTCCGATTTTCATTATAAATTCTTTTTTGACACGTGAGCTTTTTGAATGTATGTTTTAATTTCCTAAATTATGGGTTCTCCTATATCTTCTGACTACTGGTCTCTATCTCATTTGTGTGATAGCCAGAAAGGTATACTCCATATAATATTAATTCTATAAAAATTTATGAAGCTCACTTTATGGTCTGCAGGTAATCAATTTTATCATTGTTCTGTGTGTCCTTAAAAAGAATGTGAATTCTCCATTTGTTAGATGGAGTGCCTGTTTTAAGTTAATTAGGATTGTCAAATGTGTCCTCAGATCCTCTAAATCCTGAATCTTTTTATGCAACTGCTTTACCAATGACTTGAGAGGCATGTTAAAACTTCTCACTATGAAGGGGAATGTCAATTTCCCTAATATTTCTGTCAATTGCTCCTTAAGTTCCTGTGATTTAAGGCTATATAATACGTAGACATAAGTTTAGAACTTACATCTTCTTGTGAAGTAGACATGACCATGTAATGATAATTTTTTTCTCTAATAATGCATTTTTGGTCTTAAAGTCCATTTTCCCATACGTTAATACAGCTATACAAGCTTTTGCCTGTGGGAGCTTTTAAAAATACATGTAGTTAGGGGCACCTCAGTGGCTCAGTCGAAGCATCTGACTTCAGCTCAGGTCATGATCTCACGGTTTGTGGGTTCGAGCCCCGCATCGGGCTCTGTGCTGACAGCTCAGAGCCTGGAGCCTGCTTCAGATTCTGTGTCTCCCTCTCTCTGACCCTCCCCTGCTCATGCTGTCTCTCTCTCTCTCTCAGAAATAAATAAGAAAAACACTAAAAAAAATACATGTAGTTTTTTTACATGTATTTATTATTTATTTATTTAAGTGTTTATTTATTTATTTTTGAGAGAGAGAGAGAGGGAGAGAGAGAGGTGAGAGAGAGAGACAAGAGGCAGAGAAGAGGGAGAGGGATAATACCAAGCAGGCTCCATGCTGTCAGCACAGAGCCTGATGAACCTATGTACTGTGGGATCATGACCTGAGCAGAAAGCAAGAGTTGGGACACTTAGCTGACTGAGCCATCCAGACACCCCTTATTTTTTTACTTTTAAACTTTCTACATCCTTATGTTTTAGGTTTTTATAAATAGTCATTTAAATAACCCGTGTGTAAAACTCTTTCTTCTAGGGTTTAGTTGATTTACATTAATTTTGATTACTGATAAATGTGGGTTCTTTTCTAGCATTTTATTTTGTATTTTCTATTTGTCTCAAATATTGTATGATTTTTCTCTGTCCCTCCCCCTTTCTTTAGTTTATAAGGTTAAATCTATTTTTTAATCTTCTAGTGGCTACCTTCAAAATTTTATGAGGTATATTTAACTTCACAAAATCTATCAACAAATAGTATCTTTAATTGCCTTCCAATTCATACAAGGATTTTCGAATGCCCATTTCTCACTGAGATGTCTAGTATTTCAGTTAATGTTTTATTAACAATTTTTTGCTAACATTTGTTATCTTTTTACATAGCTGATGTTCACTCGGTTCTTTCTTTGTGCTTCATTCCTTGCTTCTCAGTTCCTCCTTTGAGGTCACGTTTTTCTCTCTGAAGTACATCGTTGTGAAATTTCTTGAGTTGGTCTTTCTTCATGGTACTGTAGACAGAGTGCTTGTCTGAATACATATTATTGGAAGACAGTTTTGTTTTTGCGGCATTTACAGTTGTATGTTAAGAGTTACTTTTTTCCCAGATTATTGAAGGTACTGTTCTACTGTTATTTGGTTCCACTGTCACTTCCTAGAAAGAGCTGTCCAGCTAGTTTTCGTTCCTTTGCAGGTGATCTTTCAGTCTGCATTTACCGTTTTCTTTCATCTTTAAAATTCTGCAGTTTTGCAAGGATGGTCTAAGTGTAAATTTCTGAATTTGAGGAATGGTATCTTTAGTCAATTTGGAAACGTATTAGCCAGTATCTTCTTGAATATGGTCTCTCTCCCATTCTCCCTTTATGTACCTTTAAAATGTCACTTAGATGTATATTGGACTTTCTTGCTCATCTCCTGTGTCTCTGTTACTGTTGTGAATTCTATCACTTTGTCTCTCTGGCTATTCTCTAAGCAATTTCTTTGGCTGTATATTCCACAACACTAATTCTCTCCTCAGCTATATCCAATATGCAAGAAAATTCAACAACCAAATTTTTTTCCCTCTCTCTCTTTTCTTAATTTTTAAAAGTTCTGTTTGGTTTTCTTAAAATTTGCCTGTTCAATTCTGATGGTGTCTCACTCCTTTGTTACATGTTCTAGTCCATTTTTCGTATCTTTTAATATATATAGCTATGTAGTTATGTATTTCTTTATTTGATAATTCCAACATATACAATCTTTGATGTCTGATCATAAAAAAGGCTGTTTCAGCTAACTCTTACTCATGGTGGCTCATTTTCACATGTACTTGGTGTATTTCAATTCTGAAATTACAGAAATTTCAATTCTGGAAATTTCTGAGGTCTGAGTTTAAATTCTCTTCCTCTAGAGGCCATTTGTATTACTTCTGCCAAATGCCTGGTGCATGTATCCAACTGGGGCACTTTAAATAAATTAAACTAAAATTTTACATTATTCTGCTTTGTCTACAGAGGTAGTATGATTTCAGAGCCTAAACCCAAGTAAGAAGAGTTTTCTCCTTCCTTTGCTTCCTTTTTTCCCTCCTTCCTACTCCTCCAACATTTAAAAAAAATATTTTTATTTATTTCTAGGAGAGAGAGAGAGAGACAGCATGAGCAGGGGAGGGTCAGAGAGAGAGGGAGACACAGACTCTGAAACAGGCTCCAGGCTCTGAGCTGGCAGTCAGCACAGAGCCTGACGCGGGGCTCGAACCCATGAACCGCGAGATCATGAGCTAAGCGAAAGTCGGACGCTTAACCGACTAAGCCACCCAGGCGCCCCTCCTCCAACATTTTTCTTTTCTTTGCTGCCTGAGTTGAGGCCAGTATAGCATTTTTCTTTACTAAATTCCTCTGCAGGGCATTCTTTTCCCCCTGTGCCACTAATGGTACTTAGTTTGGGGTATTGGGATTTTCCCAAAGGGTTTCTCAACAAAACTTTTCCTCTGTCTGCTCATCAGGTTTTTTTTCTCTATTGACTATATATGGGGCTTTTCTTCTCCAATCTGAGGCTCCAGGGATGTGCAGAGTGAACACTGGTCTTTACCTGCTCATGTCTCCAGATTCAGGCTTTATTGCCATTTCTAGATGCCATGGAATTGCCATACTTCGGTGCCAGCTCAGCCATGGATTAACTAGAACTTTCTTTTAAATTCGTTTACCCAGTAATTTTAGGTGTCTGCTGAAGTAGAAAAAAATTCTCTAGAGGTGCCTGGGTGGCTCAGTTGGTTAAGTGTCTGACTTCGGCTCAGGTCATGATCTCATGGTTCGTGGGCTCAAGCCCTGCGTCAGGCTCTGTGCTGACAGCTCAGAACCTGGAGCTGCTTCAGATTCTGTCTCCCTCTCTCTGCCCCTCCCCCACTTATGCTCTGTCTCTCTCTGTCTCAAATATAAATAAACATAAAAAAGAGAAAGAAACAATTTCTCTAAACATCCAGCCCTCCACATAGCTGGAAAGAGTCCTCCATGCTTTTAAACAGACCTTAACCTGCTCTAGATACTTGACCTCTTGATTTGAGGGTATCTGTCAAAGAAGCCATTAAAATATTTGCTTCATTTTCTGGGACAAATAAAAATTTATGATATAAAACCAGTGCACATCAGGGGCGCCTGGGGGGCTCAGGTGGTTAAGTGTCTGACTCTTGATTTTAGCTCGGGTCATGATCTCACAGTTTGTGAGATGGAGCCCCACATTGGGCTCTGAGCTGACAGAGAGGAGCCTGCTTGGGATTCTCTTTGGCTCTCCCCTGCCCACACTCCTCTCTCTCTCTAAATAAATAAACATTAAAATTATTTTAAAAAAACCCAAAATGAACAAAAACCCCAGAGCATGTTAAAGGCAAGGATAACATTTCCAAACCCAAGCTTGCCGTTTTTTCCTTTCTGGGCAAAATTTCTCTGCTTTAGTGAAAAGTAAGGTATCATCAGGCTTCGTGATATCCTCCAGTGGATGTGATTAACCCAGTTGTTTGGAAGAATATTTCTAGGAATTTGTCTTGCTTATGTTCTAGTCCCTCTGCGTCTCTTCCAAGAAACTTATAATCACACGGAGTCACACTGAAATGCAGTTATATCGAAGGCAGCCCGTGCCATCATTATTTGGCATTATTTGAGCTGAAACGGGCAGCCTAGACTTACTCCTCCGTCTGCTCATCAGATTACTTCCAGCGGCATTTCTGGCCAAAGGTGAAGACCAACAACTTCTATATTTCTGGTGCGTCCGCAAGTAGTGCTGAAAACAGCAACTAGAAACAAATAGCCGGACCCTCCCCAAATCTTCCATGAGAGAGAAAACAGACTTCTTATGCTTTGTAAGGAAGAAAGGGGTGTGAATAATCACCCTCTTCCAAGGTGCCTTTGGAAGTCTTCCTCAAGGATCTTGACATGACCCTTGGCTGGCAGAAATAATGTCAGTATGCACTGCGTATTCTGTAGAACTTAAATGAAACATGTCACACAGAACAGCTTGTGACAGAAGCCAAGCGCTCTTTCTGAAAAGTCAGCTCCCTCCTTCCATTACTGTGGGGAGACCTGTGGCCGCCTGGACACACAGTGGCGCATTTTCTCTGTGCTGTTTCCCAAACTGCATGGACAGGGGATTAAATCCAATCAAAGAAACATGTTTTTGAGCCAAAACTGCCGCATAATTAATCTCTCTACCTTCAAGGGGCACATTGTCAAGAAAGCTATTGGTGATCAAAGGAATAGTTAATAGATTGCCAAAGCTTTTTAGAGGTTTATTGCTAGCTAAATTCTTTCCCCAGATTTCTTTGAATAAGGCTCTGAAAATGCCTCTTAACAGAAAAGAAATGGCAAATATTCAACTGTGTCTTTCAGTGTATTACTCTGTGCCTCAGTTTCCTCATCTATACAGTGTGTGTGTGTGTATGTGTGTGTGTGTGTGTGTATTGTATGCGTTGGCAGGGAGAGAGTTGGACTAAATGACTTCTTATCCTACTTCTTGAACTTCAATAAGATTCACATGCAAATTCTGATTCTGCAGCTCTGGAAATGGCCTGAGGTTCTGCATTTCTAATAGCTTCTCAAGTGATACCCAGGTTGCTGGTCCACGGGCCACATTTGAGAGCAGCGGGGCCCTAGGCTGCACCTCTGACACTCGATGAGCTCATGGTGAGCTTATTAAGAGCAAACATGCTTCGTGTGGATGATCCCTAAATAGAGCTCCTCACATTATAAAACCCTATTGAAGGCCACTTTTTGACTAATCTTCAGGGCACATAGAGACCTTAACTACTGAGGAATGGTGAATGGTTGAGCAAGAGCATCATTAACGCTGGCCAGGATGCCTGAGGCAGGGAGGGAAGTGGTGGCTACATGTGGGGAACAAATGTGGAGAGCAGAAAATAAGATTTACCGACAGACTGGCGATGAGACTGGCTAAGAGGGCAGAGTCAAGTCTGACGCCAAAAGTCTTGACCTGATCACCTAGCAGAATGGAGTTCCTACTTACTGAGCAGAGACAACTAAGAGCCAGTTGGTGTGGCTGGGGTGGGTGAGGGAATCACGAGTCCGGTTTGGGCATGTTAACTTTATGATGTCGATTCCACGTTCACGATGGCCATGTTCAGTGGACAATAAGCACCTGGAGGCAGCGGAGTGACCCGAAGTTTCAGAGTCATCAATGTATGGAATAGTTATTTACATTTGTTATTTCATTTAACGACCACGACACCTTAGGGATTCGGTATTATCATTATTTTCATTTCCGAGATGAGGAGATCAGGCAGAGAGGCAAGGGCACTGCTTGGAGGTCACGTGGCCTCTGTGTGAAGTCCGGGGGTCAGCCCCAGAGCAGGGAGGGGCTGAGGACCAAGTACGTCTGGTGCAGTTAGTGATGAGCAGACCATCAGCAATTTGGTGAGATGTGTCAGCAAAGGACGCAGGTCAGGCTCAGAGGATAGAGCAGCTGATCAGACTAAAAGTGTGAAAGTGAAGGTCTAGGTTAATACCTGTGTCTGGTGGGTTTGTGCTCAGGTGCTGAAGAATCCTGGGGTTGCTGACCAAATTGCTGTCTACATGCTAGACAGACTCTTGCAGCATCACTGCCCTTCTGGGACGCTACCCTGGCGGCCAGCATGCTCTGATTTGTCTCTCTAATGGTGCGACTACGTGCTCAATGACCGTTTGCATTGGTCTGAAAGTGCAGTTTTCCCCACAGGATGCTAAAGTGTCCTTGCCCTAGCAGTGAGCTTCAGCAGATGCAGGTGGGCTTGGCAAGGGGGACCCTGCTGAACACTGACGCTTATTTAGGAAGGAGGGTCATGGAGGATTCTCCTGTGGGAATCACAGATACACCATCCTAACTGGAGAAGACAGCTAAACGAATTCCTAGAGCTAAGGAAGTAGAAGAGATATCTTATAAGACAGCTGCTGCTAAAGCAGCTACGGGGTACTGAACACAGACCTTCTGCTTCCAACCCGGAAAAGGCAGAGGCAACTAGTCAAGTGGAAAATCTACCCAATCCCCATGCTTCCCGAAGACTGGAGCGGGCAGGGGTCACTTCCGCCAGGAGAACACATCCAGCCCAGATTAACAACGCCAATCAGAACCCACGACTTTGCTAGGTCATGGGCACCCTGAGGGCAGCTTTGTGACTCACGTACTTTTGCTGGGCAGAGCAAACACTTCACAAGTACCTTTTGCATAAATGAGTGGAGATTAAGTAGTGGCTAACATCAGAGAGGCTCGGCAAGATTCGTCCGTAGGGGCTGGTTGTTTCTTTAAACTCTGGCTTAATGTTCTTTCTTAATGTTAGCAAGCGATATATGTAGTTAGCATTTGAGGAAAATTCTAGAAGTTATTGTTAACAAGGGGCATGGCTATTAGAGAGTTAAATAATATTAATATGGGACGTTTGGCTAGATCATACCAGTAAGGTTTTGAATCCTAGTTTTCTCTTCCGGGGTTAGAGTCACATGGGAGGTCCATACTCGCCTGGTACCACCACCTCCCTGATCTGAGGTATTTCAGCTGTGTCAGGGAGTAGCTCCTTTCCAGAACAGGTTGCTAATCTAATGTAGGTCAGTGGGGGAAATGACGCATTAACAGGTCCAGAAGGGACTCTTGGACCCCGATGTGGCTAAGTCCATAGGATGAGAACCCAGGATACAGAACTCAAGGGAATGTTGTAGTCAAATCACAGAGGTCCACTAGCACTTGTGCCCAGTTTCCCTCCAGAACACGGAACACTTGCTAAGATCGAATTCCAGAGCTAGTAGAGAAAGGAGAGACCTGGAAGTCACCATTCCTGGCCTGTAGACCTCGATAAACAGTGTGATTCACTCCCGTGCGGGGGCAACGTCTGCCTCCCCGGCCCCTCACTCACCGCTGTTGCTGCGTTTCCGTGAGTCATACCCGCCTCCTGGCCCGTCAGCTTCTTCTGGAACCTCCACGAGATCGGAAGTCTTAGAGAAAAGAGGGGACAGTGCAGAGTGAACACAATCATTTCAGTGGGCCAACTGGGCAGAGATTTTGACATCAGTAGAACTAAGGAAGAATTTCCCTGATGCTGTCTTAAGAATCCAATCAATGGGGCGCCTGGGTGGCTTAGTCGGTTAAGCGTCCGACTTTCGCTTAGGTCATGATCTTGCAGTTTGTGGGTTCGAGCCCCACGTCGGGCTCTGTGCTGACTGCCAGCTCAGAGCCTGGAGCCTGTTTCAGTCTGTGACTCCTTCTCTCTCTGACCCTCCCCTGCTCACACTCTCTATCTCTCCTAGAAATAAAAAAAAATTAAAAAAAAAAAAAAAAAGAATCCAGTCATTGCTGCCTGGTCTATTTGGCTAGCTTTAGCCAAACAACACACAAAGTTAGCATGTGTTGTTTCGTGGGCACTGTAGCTCCCTGCAGGTGTTTGCAGGGCTCAGGGGGTGGCATGTGGGCGTTGCGTGAATGTCTAGATGCACAGGTCATAGTCCGGCTTCTTCCCAGGAAGAGACAACAGAGAGAACTCAGAATTCCTTCCCATACCCTGTCGTGTCAAATTCTCACTAAAACTAGAGCTCTTCTGAAGGTGAGTTTCAAATCCAGACGGTCCCCAAGATGGTTCGACTCTGAATTTCTGACTTTACGCTGGTGCGAAAGCAAGACACATTCAGTAGAAACTTTAGGTTGAATTTTGAATTCGGATCTTTTCCCAGGCTGGAGTTACATGAGATGATCCTCTCTGGTGATGCTGAAGAGCAGTCAGCACCGCCCCCTCCCCCTCCCCCATCACAAGGGTGAACTACAGGTGAGCTGGCAGCCCTTCTGTCACCACCCCTGGCCATCCTGTCTGCCACTATCAGTACAGTATCCAATCAATTACATGAGATCGCCACCCTTTCTAAATCAGGTGACTGATTAAAGAGCTTATTTGATATCACCCCCAATACCAAATAAGCTCTTTGCCAGATGAGTGTGCCCAGCTGTAGGGGACCATACGTGTTCTGAGCACGTTTAAGTCAGGCCAGGCTAAGTAAGCTACGGTGGTGGGGAGCTTAGATGTAGCGGATGCATTTCTGACTTAGGATATTTTCAACTTGTGATGAGTTCATCAGTATGTAACCCCGTCATAAGTTGAGGAAGATTTGTTTAATTATAGAGAAGAAGATGCAGTTTTGAGGCATGCATTACCTAGGTGCGAGTTCAGTGATGTTTCCCTTGCTGCAAAATTGTTTATGTAATACTCTGCCTTTGTTTTTTAAATAAAAGAAACTATAGTCATTCTTCTACTTAGGTTACAGAAATAACAACACCCCCTCCACATGGCTAATGCTTACTGATCGTTTATCACTTGCTGTTTTACGTACTGTACGTCTATCATCCATTTATTCTTCACAGTGATCTATGCTAGACCTCCTTTTCAGGTAGGGACCTGGAGCCCAGGGAGAAATCAGGAACTCTTCTCCAGGTTCCCCAGCTAATAAGGGCTGGAGCTGTGGTTTGAACCTCCGGTGTTATCTCCGCAGCTCACGCACCATGCTTCATCCGGCACTGAGCTAGAAAGGCTCCCGTGGGCCGGTGAGAGCCTTCACGGCCGTCCCATCGGGAGCCTGAGACAGGCCCTGGTGGGAGTGTTTATACCACAGAAATGGGCAAACGCTGCAGATCGGAGACCAGCCCCAGAGGCCAGTTAAAACATTTACCAGCGCACCTCCGTTGGCCTCTTTCTGAGGGCCGACTGCCCCGGCCTTCATCTGCCTGGCCCCCACCTCTTTGAAAGAGGTTTTGAATTCTTTTGAATTCTTTGAATTCTTTTGAAAGAATTCTGAAAGAATTCAGGGGGCGTCCGAGGAGAGTCACATTTTAAAAACAATTTGTCTGTATCTTACTAGAGAGGAACAAGTTTGCCTTCTCAGCCCACCCAGTCACTTGTAGAGCACTTACCACCACCCTCGAGACTGATTTTTCTCACCAGTTAGCTTTAAGGTTTTCCCCAGCCATTCTCATTCTCATGGCACGTCAGAAAGAAGAAAAAAATCACAAGTGTTACAGGGTCCCTAGGTCACTGATACCCTGCTCCTTTGAAGCTCACCGTTTCTGAACAAAAGTGGCTATTGTTATGTTAACGCAATCTGAGGCAACCGAAGATTTTTCACAAACTGGCCAACCGGCTCCCGGAAAGTTTTCGAATTTGGTTTCTGTTTGGCCTTCCCAGGCCATCAAGCCTTTTATACTCTAGAACATTGGAAAGCACATGAAAAGAAACATTACGATTTCGAAACGGCCAGGCAGTGACTCGCCCACGATGGAAAGCCGATGCTTCGACAGCTCTGGAAGAAAATAAACGCGGGGGACCGAGCTGTGCTTTGTGGGACTATGTCATCTTCAGGACATAAGCAAACTGCAAGAATGGCAAGAGGCTGAAGTTTATTACCATTTGACCCCGCGGGAAGGAAGCAAAATCATTTTCAAGTACCAATCAATTGTTTCTGTTTTCTTCACTGAGGCAAGTTGGACTCTGGGGAAAGGGCGAAGTGACAGATACTTAAGGACAATTGGATTTGTCTTTGTCTCCCTGCCGTTTTGAGAACAATGCCTTCGGAGAGCACAATTCCGAACATATTTACTGTTAGAGCCAGTGTCCGGAAGTTTAAATGGACTGTGATGAATGGATACCTTACTGACATTCAGAAAACCACATCTCTTGCCCTAAAAACCAGGCTATAAGGTCCAGATGTTGCTAGAAACAAAACTATTTTAGGCAGCAAAGCAAACTGGATGTCTGCAAGTTGTCTGATGATCTTGTTACTGCTCCCATGGATAAAAAAATATGGAGGTGAGCGTGTTCCCTGCCCACTGTGGGGTGTGTCTGGGGGTGTCTCTTCATCGTGAGTTCAGCACAGCTCAGAACCGCAGGGGCAAGGGGCGGCTGGGTGCTGCCGGTGCGGCCACCTCAGGGCCGCCCCCGAGGAGCCCCCGTCTGCTCTTGCCTCCCTGGGTTGGTTTATCCATTTGCCTTTCCGCTCGTGCCACCATCAGCCAAGCACGAGAGACGCATGCGCTGGAAGCGGACTGAGGAAATAGTGGCTCCCCCCGGAGACCTGAGAAAGGCCCATTCAGCACGCAGGTAGAGTGGACAGGGGTCTCTCTTGTAGTTTTCTTTCGGACAAAAGTCCTGACTTGTAAGGGGTGATGGCCACAGGCTGACAGCCAGCGGTATCCTCACCCTCCTAAGAAAGAAGATGCCACATGGTGGGGGGGGGGGGGGGGGTGGTTAAGGACATGATCTAGACATAGATCAGTGGTTCTCAGACGCTGGTGGGCATCAGACTCCCCTGGAGGGCTAATAAGGCACACAGAGGCCCAGGTGTGTTGAGCAGGACAGGCCCTTGGTCCTTCTATTTTTACAAAGCTCTTCAGTGATCCAGATACCAGCCAAAGTCTGAGAATCCCTGGTATCGAACAACAGAAATAAGAAGTGAATCAAGAGTCCTTGTGTTTGAGCAGCTTAGTCTAGTGGAAGGAGAGAGGAACACGAAACACAAAAGTGAAAAACACCAAGCAAACTGCAAATCACTGTGGTTGATGGATTGGTCACTATGGGCACCCAGGAAAGGGGCACCCAGCCCAGACCTGGAAGAGAGACGTAGTCTGCACAGAGGTAGAAACACGATGTGGGCAAAGCCCAACAGTACTCAGGGGATGTAAGTGGGAATAAAGGAGTAAGGACATCCCCAAATCCTTCCTCCATAAAAAACACAAGAACGCTGGCAAAAAGTGTCAGAGTCAACTTTTTCAAAACTCTGGAAAGTTCCCTGGGGAGAATGTGGCTACCTAGAGAACTGCAATGTGTGCGTAGTGCTAGGATGTGAGCAAGGGGAGGTTGTGTAGATCTTTGAGCGTTCTGAGGTCAGTCTTTAAGAATTCCTCTTAATTCTTCCTCATTCTTCAAGCATGTCCTGAGCGCCCCGCCCCCTAGGGGCCAGCCCCTGGTATAATGAGATGAATAGGGAACAGAGCGCTGATGTACAGTCACACGATATCTAGTTTAGGAAAGAGAGGCAAAAGCAGACAGTTATGTTTCAATTGTCTCTGTCCTGTAAGAAACGAATGTTTGAAGACCCATGGAGGGAGTAATTCATTGCGCTTTGGGGAGTCTGAGAACTCTTCATAATTTGTGTAAAAACCAAGTTGGTCTTAAAGAACTTCAACTAGGGCAACGGCATGTCCTAAGGTACGAAGATGTCAAAGAGCTTGGTGCGTTCAAGGGAAGGGCAGGGACGGGCCTCATCTGCCAGGCTAGAGTTTGGGCGTAAGCAACTCAATACAGTGTTTCAATCAGGAAAACTGCACAAGGAATTTTTCAAAAGAAGAGAAATCTGGAGGTACTGGTAAGAGTAGACTCAAAAGGAAGAGGGGAACACAGCTATTTCTTTGAAATAATCTGGGTGAGAGATGATGGGATTCAAACCTCCAGCACTGGGGACAGAGAAAAAGGGCACGTGTCTGAGTTCTGAGTGAGAGGACCCAATCACCAATGGACCATCAGTTTAGCTTGGAGATGTCTGTAGGACCCATCTGGCACTTGGACAGGAGGTTACGACTGGAAGTATCTCAGGAGTCATCAGCCTAGACATGGCGGCTGGAATGTGGAGCAAGAATGCAATTGTTGAACGAGATAACCTGGAAGAGCACGTAGCACAGAACGGCCAAGCCAAAGCAGAGCCCTCGGAACAGCCCTGGCTTAAGGAGTGAGTGGAGGAGCGTCAGAGGAGATGGGCTGAGCGGGAGAGGAGGGCAGAACCCTGGGGGGTGTCCAGCCTCTTGCAGAGCTCCGTCATGGGCCCCGTTAAGGGATGGCCTGCGAAATGCCCTTCTCAGACAACATATCTGCCTTTCTAATGGATGGCACCCCTGTTTCACTTCATAATAACTCAAATTCAAGGGCTAGAAGCTTAATGAAAATAAAATAGAAGCAGCTGCCATTTACTGAGCGCTAGGCCCTATGCTAGAAACTTTACTTATACTCTTATTAACCAACCCATGTAGAGCCGTCACCAATTTGTATGTAAGATAAATCCCATCCACATGTACTCTGTATGTTTTCATCACATTTAGCACTTTTACCCTTCTTTCAGTAAATGATTTAACAGTATCATAGGGACTGATTTGATTTATAGCCTCCTGAGAGAGATCATGAGGTGCAAGTACCTTAAAATGTCACAACTTACACCTGCACTGCTTGATGGCAATGTCTACTAAAACCTATTCCCTCTGTACCCTGAAATCCTGCAGCGCTCACGGGACTTAGTTATTCTAACACCCTTAACACCTGTGGTCTTATTCTTAAGAAAAATCGTACAAGACCTATAAACGTGTATTTCTTAAAACATGCTAAATAATTCCATCTGCTTTCTTCTCCACTGCTTTGGTCTTCTGCAACACGCTGTGACTTCTGTCTTCCCCTTCCTTTGTGTCCTCTGCAGCGCTAGTGAACTGTAGGCGTTTCACTCACGTTTGCTGGGTAAAAGGGAGAACTCGTGGACCTCAATTTTATGTCCAGCAAGGACAAAGAGTAAAACAAGTTTTGGTTCTTCCCTCCTAGAACTTAGTGGGATGCACGAAGGACAAGGCTTTCAGGGAGTTTAAAGGCAGCATCCAGGATAACCATGTGGCATCAGTCAGAGGACCTACGATCCTACCCACTCACCCACCTGACCTACATATCTACCCACAGACCACAGTGTAGGTTATCCTGTGGATTAACCTGCACCCATTGAGGGAGCTGCTTCAGCTCAGCCCCTGAGAACCCCTCTCTGGGGTATGCCCCGTCCTTTTCCCACGACCCGCTCTAATCATTTGATGTTGACAGGACTCAGCTGGGCAGACCACCTGGTGGCTCATCTGTGCCCGGAAGTCTGCAGTCAGATAGGGGATGCGACAGTAGCTGGCGGCATGCTACAGAGGGGGCATGGGAACAGTCACTGGAGACCAAGTAAAAAGTAGAAGAGGTGTCTGGGAGGGTGAGTGTCCCATGGAAACAGGCCCCACTATGATACGGGTCAAGTGTCTCTGGGGAGGGGCAGCTCTTGTGTGAAGCCAAGGGAAGTAACTCGTCTTAGGGAGAAATGACTGAGAAAGAGCTGGATTTGGGAGCTAGGAGGTAGCTGGAAGGAGAACTGGACCAAGCTGGGACCTTCCCGTCCCTGCTGCTGTTTGGGTGAAAGCTTTCTGTGTGTTGACCGACATGTTATCTGTTCGTGGTGGGAGGAGGGGTGGGGGGGGGCATGCACAG
>NW_027528417.1:1273748-1342574 GCF_008692635.1 Crocuta crocuta
GGGAGGGGGGGAAGAGGGGTGCATGCACAGCCAAGGAGGAGGAGGCCAAGAGCGTGGTCTTTGAGGACGAGACTGAAATGATCCCTGGGTGTTGGCAACAGAAAGGCAAGTGGCCCAAGGCACTTAGGATTTCCCTTCGGAGGCTGCCCGACTGCCAGCAGACCTGCCCCACTGCCAGCAGACCTGCCCCCCTGACGCATTGAGGGGGAACCCCGTTGCCCTGTGGGGCCGGAAGCTTCCCTCCCGGAGCGCTCCAGGTGGACAGAGGGGGTTAGAGGACAATTACAGAGGTTCTGTGAGGCGAGTCAGAGCCACTGCCGGAGCTGCCCTTCTTCGTCCTCTGGGCCAGGGAGGTGCCGAAGCGGAGGGTCTCGTACACGGGGTCCACCTTATTGCCACAGGCTGCAACGGAAGAGAAAGGCCATCTGAGTGACACGTTTCCTCGGCTCACCATCAGGGATGCAGCCGAGCACTTATCACGTCTCCTGGGTCAGCGGCACTTGAGAAGAAGCCTTTGTGCTGCAGAGCCACTGGTCCCTGGGAAAATGGAGCTCTGTGTGGTCAGGCTTTCCCGGAAGATGCCCCCTCCCCACACCCCCCAATATGTGCTCAATGGCCAGGTCCTTCCCCTGTCCCATCACTTACAACCAGAGCCCTCTGCTCCCAGATACCTCCTGATTCATTGGTTTTCCTTGTTTGTCATCTATCCCCAGGGCTCCAATTTCAAGGTTCTTCCCAGGGACCAGCTTTGTTCCCTCTGGGGCGAGGTTCTGCTCAGCAGGGGTGAAGCTCTGGGCGAGACCCAACGTTTCCAGAAGGAGGCAGGTGTTGAAAGAGTTTGGCATTACCGGGGCCTCATGAATTTCTCTTTCAAAGCTTGCTGGCTTATACGTTTCTAGTTTAAAACCCGCCCCCCATCCAAAGGCAAAAATAGACGTAGGGATTCTCAGAGAGAGAGAGAAATGGAAGTAAACTGAAAGATATTGTTAAAGAATAAATTCAAGCCAGAAATATCTATAAACATAAGACATTTCCTTGGTCCTCATTAAAGAATAAGCGATATTCACAGAGTTCCTTCCAAACATTGGTCTATAATTTACAATCGTTTTTTACAACAATTATGAAATGCGGCCTTTGCTGTTTTCCCTTTACGGGGGCTGACAGGTCGAGTAAATTGTCCAGACACACAGTCAGTTGGTTAGCGGGGAAGCTGGGTTGTGAGCCGGGTCTGTGAGAGGCTACACTCCATGTTCTTTCCACCCTCCCGTGCTGCCGATGGGCGCGACAGCGTATCAGCAGCCTTTGGGACTTGGAAGTTTTCCAAGCTTCATGGGGGAGAGGAGAATTTGCTCCGCCTTAGGTTTCCCTTCCAGCAAAGCGAACAATTGTAACCCAATCAGCCAGCAGACAGACGCACACCCCCGTCCCCCACCCCCCGCTGGACCCAGGGTCCTTTGAGAATGGCGGCCACAAACGCAGACGGTGCTGCTCAAAACCCAGCTCAGCCCATCAGTGTCCCGACTCACCGATGGGCATAACTTCCTTAATGCATCCGAACTGCTCGTGAATGAGCAAGGGGGAGCTGTAGTAACGCCGAAACCCTTTTGGCTGCGGAGAGAATGAGAAAGAGAAGGGCTTAATGTCGCTGATGGGACGGAGGGTGCCACACAAGAGCTCTGAAAATAATACCAGCTGCTTTCTCCGGGGGCACCCCTGTGTCGCCCTTTAAGATGCTGGCTTGTCTTATAATTTATCCCCGGGGGTGGGGGGCGGGAGGTACAGGTAGCAGTAAGCAAGCCCTGCCCTTGCCTTCCGAACCTCTCCTTCTGCAGACCATAGCAGCCTCCCTTGCGTCCGGGCTCCTCATAATCTCATCTCCCAGGAGACAAATGGACTGGCATGCATTATCTCAACGTGGTTTACTATTGAGGTTTATTAAAATCACCAAAGGGCTGGAAAAAGGGGAAGCAGACCTGAGAGGGAGGCCGAAAGGCCCTTGTATAAGTGACAAGTCCAGCCCAGAGCCATCTGCCTTGTGTTCTAGACTCTGTTATGTTTTCCTGACCCCCCCATTCACGGTCTCTGCTTTGGCTTACAGGAACTCCATGGGGGGGCAGGTGAGGCAGGGGTTTTAGAGAAGAGGATACTGCCAATCAGAGTAAGGAGATGAGCTCTCTAAGAACCCTGACTGACTCTATCCCAGTGTTGGAAGGGAACTTTGTGGCCCAGACCTTATTAGATTTCTAGAATCCTCTCCAATGTTCCTGGCAGACGGTATCTTCCTTTTTCTTGAACACTGCCAGGGATGGGGAGGTGGGGGTTGGTGGCAGAGCACTCAGTAACCCTGGAAGCAGGTCTTTGGTGACATCGTCTCTGGTTGTTAAGACTGGGCAGCTACTGATACTAAGTCTTTCCCCTGGAGCCACAGAGCAGGACAGAATTCTCAGGTCTTAAATTTTTTTGAAGACAGCTCTCATAGCCTAAATATCGCTAGGGTAGACATTCTTGTCCCTTCGACAGCTCTTTGGCCATCCTAGTTTCAATACCTTCAAAAGCGCTCTGGGTTCCTTTTAATCAACATGTGGCAGCCCACGCTTCCAAGATGGCAGACCAGCCCATTACATTTCCAAGATGGCAGGCCAGCCTGGAATCGGCCAGGGCCACCTGGCCTTCCTTGGTTTGGCAGCCAAGGTCTGTTAAAGTGGTGTGTCGATTTTTATTACTCTTTCCCTTTTTGAAGGCTAATCTCTCTCCCCTTCTTGACATCCCCTGAGCGGTCAACCAATGAAGCACAGAGGTGACCAGCCACCCTAGGTTTTCTGGGCTGAGGGGGTTCCTGGAATGCCTGACTTTCATCTTTAAAGCATGGACTGTCCCAGAATGTAGGCTTTCCAGTGCTCACACTGAAAAAGTTCCAACGCGGGACAAGTTGGTCACTCTGCTAAGGACCCCGAGCCCTTGTCACGTGGGGAACGTTTGTCTCTTAGGTTGATAAAGCTCCTCTTCTGCTTGATCATTATGCCAACAAGGAAGCCCGGTTGGCAGCCTGCGGATTCTGGGGCCGCCTTCCTGGTGTCTGCCTCTCAGGGTGCTGCGAGGAGGGGGTCTGCCCGTGCAGGGCGTTCTGGGCTCACCCCTGGCACCAGCCCTTACCAGCTTGCCCATGCACCGCTGGGGTGCTAGGCCGTCCATGCACTTGTGGTGGAGGCTCATCTTACAGGCCTTGCAGCGCAGCCCATGCTTAGCGTTTGCTCCTGTCAGACACGCGCGAGCTTTCGTTAGGATACAACCTGCCTTTACCCGGCCACCAGCATGAAGCCCCTGAAAAAGTGGTTCCTCCCAAACCCCGGGTAAGTCTTCTTTTCTACACTTTAGCATGAGGCATTTGGAACGGACAAGATACTGCGGTAGATTCTTCTACCTTCTCCCACATCTTCTACTGAGGTGCCAGCTCTGCTTTCTTCCTACTCCCTTTGTCTTCACTGCTTCAGAATATCTCAGCTTCCTCCATGTCACCATCCACTCAGCTCAAGCTAGGAAATGCTGCTTTCTTTGCTCTTTCTGGAGGCCGCCTGTTTGTGTTCTTCTGTATGTCTTGCCAAGTAGTAGAAGTGCTGGAAATTTTGCCCAGTTTTACGTGACTTCCTATCACAGAGTCTGAGCTGTCAGAAAAATGGCCGATATAGAGGAAGCAGCATGGTCTGTGTGAGAGGGGGGCTGGTGGTACTTAAAGTGGGAACAGAGGGCTGGATCTGACACCAGCTCTTGTCTGGTGAAAGAGGAAGAGGAGGTGGGTGGCTGTGAGAGCACTGCTATGGGAGTCACACGGCCTCCTGCGACAGAAGGCTCCACAGGACAGGGTGTCATGATGGGGTGGGAAGAAGTGGCACCCTGGAGAGGAGTGGGGCACCCTGGTGACCACGCTGTTGCAGTGAGGCTCAAGGCAGCAGAGCGGGGGGATAGACAAGATGGCTGGCACGGGGGCCTCAGGGAGACAGGAGGGGCATCAGCCACCAGCATATTCTATGTCTTACAGAGCAGTTGGAGGGAGGCTAGGCGAAGATGCCAGTGTGGGACGTTTTCTGCTTCCACTTGGTCCAAGACAAGAGGCATGAAACAGAGCGAGCTGGTAGGCTCTTAACAGTCCTCAAAAATGGGCTGCCAAAATGGAGTATAGAGCTCTTGGATAACCAAGCACATCAGCACATTAGAAAAGGAAGAGGGGCGCCTGGGTGGCTCAGTCGGTTAAGTGTCCGACTTCGGCTCAGGTCATGATCTCCTGGTTTGTGGGTCTGAGCCCCACATCAGGCTCGGTGCTGACAGCTCGGAGCCTGGAGCCTGCTTTGGATTCTGTGTCTCCCTCTCTCTCTGCCCTCCTCCCACCTCTGTCCCCGGCTCATGCTCTGTCTCTCTCTCCCTCTCAAAAATAAAATAAACATTAAAAAATTTTAAAAATGAGAAGGGAGAAAGGTGAAGGCTGGAGAGGGTTCCTTGTGGAGCGGCTGAGGCACTATGACTTTCATCCTGCTCCTCCCACTAAGTGAGAAGGATGGGGCCCTCTTGTCTACTCAGTCTTACCTTCAGCGGTTATTTTAAAAGTTTGGCTTATGTCCTTCGGGGTCTGTGGGACACCCAGCTGCAACTGCACCCACATGAAGAACGTTGCTCAAGATGACGACTGGGGAGGCAACGGAACTCCCTACATCTCGTAGGCATCAATAACAATACCACATACCCTGAGACGTGGGGCCTCACATACCCACTGCAGACACAGCTGGCCTCGGAAGCAAAATGAGGAGACCCCAAGATCATATGTGAAACACACCCTCTTCTCCGCCATTGTCTCCTTGACCCTTGTCTGGACACATTCCTAAATGAACTAGTTGATGTGTTTTTGTCTTCCTCCAAAGCACACACAGGGACCAGAACGTTTACAAACGTGCTAGAATCCCCTCCCCCTCTCGTGTAAACATCTCTCGGTAGGTTCTTCCCATCTTTCTGACATGATACAAAATGTTCAGCAAGGCGGGCAGGCTTAGTACGGTTTGGTGGGAGCCCCTATCTGCCTTGATCTCAGGCCAACACCCTTGTTCCCCATGCTCTAGCCACATGGCCTTCTACAAGTTCCCTGACCGCACAAACTCTTTAATTCCTCAGGGTCTGCCACACAAACTCCCCTACATGCCCGGAATGCTGTCTCTATTACTCTCCACTTGGCTAGCCAGGGAAGCGACCTTTGGGTCTTTCGTCATTTCTTCAACAAAGGATTCTTGGCAACATTCCCCATTTCCTGTCTAAACGATTTTTTTTTTAAATTATTATTCTTTCTTACAGCACTCTGTTGTTCTTTTTTCCCAGCACATATCACAATTATTTATTGGAGAGTTTGTATATGTATGCCTTTCTTCCTGCACTGCAGACCCAATGAGACTAAGGGCTGTGTTTGTTCATCTGCCACTGTATACCCAGCTCTGAGTATGACGTCCAACAAATATATGTCAAATACATTAAAGAATGGATTCTCTCACAGTCACGCATGTACTGAAGCAGGGGGGACTGATTTAGATACGTAAGTGGAGCTGATTCTTTAATGGTGTAGACACAGCATTCAAGGGTTGGGAGAGGGCTTGAAGATGTATGATTTTATTTCACAGATGAGAAGCCCGAGAGTCCAGATCAGAGGATGTCCTGCCTACTTTCATCTTTCCACTGTTGGACCCCAAAATTCCTCCCTTTCTTGGGGTTAAAGTACATGAAGCTATGAATGGGGCTAATCAGGTGATAAAGAAAAAAGAGAACATGATATTCAGCTTGGAAAAGCAATGGGCAAACTCTTGTCTGACAAAGACCGACAGACCCTTCAGGAAGTATTGCCTGAAAACTCCCTTTGAGAACCTATCGTTGGACACAAAGCATTGTCTGCTCTTACAACCACTGGAAGTCAAAATGACATATAAACAAACCATATATTACTAGGTATGGGTGCTTATTCATAAATACTGGTCGGAGAGCCACCTTCCTTTTTTGAGAGTAACCACTTAGCTGAAAAGACTGAAATGTCTTCAAAACATTGGACTTTTGAAAGCAATCCCTTATATTTTGTTTTCGAATTAGAGAATGCTGTTTTTTCCCTATGAGAGAATGTGAGTAAAAGCTTCAAAGAGGAGTTATTTCATTGTGTGTTGGACTCTGAAAAGGCACCATTATATATTAAGGCATATTTTCCTTCAGACCCGAACACCGTGATTTCAGTTTTCCTTGTCTCTTCTAATACACTCCACTATTTGAATGAATCAGATCACCAGCAATTATTCAATTTTAGGTGTTCCAATTTCTGTTGTGGAATAACAGGAGTGACTGAAGAGGAAAGCCTGTATTTTGTGGCTCAGGGAATAGTTCAAAGGAATAAAATTCACATCACTCAGTGGTGTTAGTTTACTGTAGCAAGATACAGGGAAGCTATGGTCTGACTCATTATTAGTAACCACCATCACAAAGGCATCACTGAATGTGACCCTTATGCCTCAGGAAGAGTGGGAAAAATCTGATTTTAAATTAGAATCTGTCACATGCTGGCTCTTTGAGCCTAAGGAAGCTAGTCACATTCCCGGAGCCTCGTTCTTATCATATGGGAATGTTACTAAGTACTCCTAGGGTTGCTTATAGAAATAGTGTCAAAATATATGCAAAGGGAATTGCACGGGTTTAAACACTTGGAAACAAAAAGATGTCATTGGACGTTAATGAAACATGGTGGACAGGCCACATGAGATTCCCATTTATTCACACCAAGAATAAAAAGTGCTATAAGCCCCAAATCACAAGGCTACTGGAAGGAGTGGCGAGAGCAGAAGAGAATTACAACATGTATTTGGAAGATCGAAGGCAACTGGAGAAATGGCAAGGAATTTACCAGAAAAGAAGAGGACCGGATTTCCCAACAGCAACTCGGACACTGGAAAGTCAGGGACCTTCAAAAACTGTGGAATTTAAAAATTCTCAGAGAAAATAACTTCCAACATAGAATTTTATACCCACAAAAATTACCAACAATTATATAGGCAGAATACCTACATACTCAGGGATAACACTCAGGGATTCGAAATCTTTGCTTTCCACACACCCTTTCTCAGAAGACGACTGAAGAAAGTGCCTTAGAAAGATGAGGAACACATGAAGGAAGAGAAGCTTGTCAGATCCAACGCATGGCAGAAGGACCGACACAGAGGAGCGGGAAATGACCTGCCCCTGTGACGGGTCTGCCAGAGCTGCAAGACGAAGGCCATAGTCTTGGCAAAAACATGAAACTTCAGAGTTTATTGATGGCTTTCAGGTTTGGAGACGTCAATAGATATGGCATTTGACAGGTACATGAAAGCATTTGGGAGAACAAAACCAGTTGTAGGTGCATAAAACGTCAAGATAATTAAAAAGGTAACTTCTTTTTCGAAAAATGTTTATTTTGAGAGAGAGTAAGCATGCGTGGGGGAGGGGCAGAGAGAGAGGGAGAATCCCATGCAGGCTCCGTGCTGCCAGGGCAGAGCCCGACGCGGGGCTCGATCCCATGCACTGTGAGATCATGACCTGGGCTGAAACCAAGAGTTGGGTGCTCAACTGACTGAGCCACCCAGGTGCCCCAAAATGGCAATTTCTAATTGAGGGAATATAAAAGCTGTGTAAGGAAAAAATGTAATCATGGTATCATATTTGGATCAGAAGTTAGAAACAGTCACAATCGTGTATAAACTATCAAGTTAACACAATATTGTGACACAAGTACTCGGGAAGGAGGAGCAGCAGGGACAGTAAAGATCATGCTGTAACTTTTCTGGGAAGGTGAGAGCGAGGAAGAGGGGAGCAAGCCAGGGGGTCCTGGGGGTGTCAGAGGCAGAAGCCAATCAATGTTTGATGAATCAATAAATAGGAGAAATACAGCATTTAGAAATATTGAAATGGGGGCACCTGGGTGGCTCAGTTGGTTAAGCATCCGATTTCAGCTCAGGTCATGATCTCACAGTTCGTGGGTTCGAGCCCCGCGTTGGGCTCTGTGCTGACAGCTCAGAGCCTGGAGCTGCTTCCGATTCTGTGTCTCCCTCTCTCTGCCCCTCCTCCACTCGTACTCTGTCTCTCTCTCCCCAAAATAAAAAAATAAACATTAAAAAAGGAATATTAAATAAATGGCAGAAGAAACAAGGAGGATGGAAATGTTTACTTTCACAAATGTCGTGGTTATAGGGTGAAAACGTTTCCACCAAAGTGTTTTCAGTACCATCAGTTCCATCTTTCATGTACTCAGGTGGCAAAAAGCAAGTAAAACATGAGGCTGCCGGAAATTAGGTCATATCAGCCCGTTGGACTGAGGCGGTCCGTGCTATATGGAGATGTAGGGAAAATATGCAGCCAACGCATCCCCTAACCATCAGCTCTTCCCTGGGGTTTGGACTTTGGGGATAAATCTAAGATACTTCTATGAGTTCCAGTTGAAAATTGTTAAGAAGGTTAGTTCCGCTACCCAGATGGAGTTTGGGATGGATCAATGCGAGCCGATACAACACTGATGAACTGTCGGGCACTGGGCTATTTTATGAGCATATCATTTACCACGAGGGCTAAGTGCTCTGTCCACGGGAAAACCAAGCGTTGAAGCTCTTGTGAATAAAGGTCTCTATATAGATGTGGGGAGAAATATAGGAGTCTTCTCAACGCAGATGAATCAGCTACACTGGATGACAGGCTCCTTTTTTTTTTTTTTTTTTAAATAAAACTGGTTACATATATCTATAAAACAACTGGCCAGAGTCATTTTGAGACGATTTTGCCACTGAGGCATTGCGTAACCATTGGTCAAATACCATACTGTATCGATTACAGATAAAACCGGATAAGCCAAGGATTTACAATCGAGACCGCATAACCAGAGAAATAATATGGAGGGTGAGTAGAAAAAAACTTGTATAGAAAAAGAAATGGAATCTTAATACAGTACTTAATTCTGCGGAGAACAATAGTTGTCATTGTTAGTAAGAATTAGTTTGCTTCCAGATTCTACAGCTACGGAATTCCTCTTCCAATTTATTTGATTAAAACTAATGTAAATTAGATGACGAAAAAGACTCTTCACTGTGATTTGGGGAAAAACTTTACAAATTTAGAACTGAATACGTAAAAATATGACTATAAATAGATCCATAAATATTTCTTGGATTACATAAAATATCTGTAAAGAATTCACAAATAAATGAAGATAAAAAAGTTCAAAGACATAGCAGCCCCTGTTCTTAAGGGTTTAGGTACTAAGTACCTTTGCCCTCTGCCAGTAGAGGCAGCCCATGGCTGGGGGAGGAAGTTTCAAGGCACGTCTGCATCAAGAGTGTGTGGACATCAGAAAATTCCTGTCACACAAGGGTTCCAAGGCCAGAGAGATGACAGCAAAAGCAGCTGGTGAATTTAAGATGCCTGGGAAGACCAGAGGCATTTAAGGGCTAGAAACTACATGAACCATAGAAAGAGGACAGTTGTTTTTAAACTAAGGGCTATAACAAAATCTCTGCTGAATAATAAAGCCAGGCATTGTAACACAGCTAGCATTATCAGTGGCCCTTTGTCCTTGGATAAACACTACCCCAAGGGATGGGGAAGAAAGATGGGGGACTCTGTTAAGAAGCCTTCTGTGAGGAGACCCCACCTGCTCGCCTGGCTTCGTTTTCAGGACCCTCCACCTTGACCTCCTTTGTCTTCCCAGGTGGTTTGTGGTTCCTGGCAACGGTTGCTGGATTGGCCTTCTTAAGCGTGCTCACACTGCCTCCTGCCTTTCTTCTTCGACGGCTAAACAGCTTCTCATCTGGAAGCCCTTTTAAGTGTTTTCCAAAGCTGCCTGCACACACCCTCCCCCCTTCCATTAGGCAGGACCTGTCACTCTCTGCAGCTCCTCACTGTTCCCAGAGCACCTTTCACAACAGACCCTTGACACGGAAAGAGAGGGCAGTGTGTTCACCTCTGGCAGCCCAGAAAAGTGCCTGACTCGGTACACTGTAGTCCATCAGGTGCAAGGGGCTACCCAGGCCCGGCCCAGAGGAGCGCACGGGGGAAGGGAACCCTGGGGGTCCACCCCACTCACTCTACGGAAAGAGCTAGATTTCTCCTTGTGGTCTCAACTCCTGGGGCCTTGGGTCGCTAGGGGTCCTACTGCCTGCAGCCGTGGACTGTGTGGGTCTTCCTGACTGGTCCTGCTTTTCATCCCCACGTTCCAACGCGACGGCATCCCGGCTTGCTGGGCCTCAGACGCCCCGGGTTCTGGGGGGCCCTATGACCCAGGCCACACGCTATTCCGTGTGCTGCCTGCCTGACCTAGGAAGTGAGCTAAAAGCTGATTCTGGGAATCGCTCCCTCTGTCTGCTACTGGCTCTTCACACCCTCTTTGGAGCCCATGTTGAAAACGATCTGGACTGGAAGCGAATCAGCCGAGTCCCTTGACTTGCCTCATTTTGCTTGTGGGCTCCTCCCAGCTAACAGTGGACACTGGCCTCTGGATTCTCCTTCCGGTACAAGCTCCCAGCACATCTCCCAGATGACCTACCGCCTTGTCTGTGAGCGCTCTGTTACCCTGACAGTGCGATGCCTCAGATTTCCATTATTGCCTTTATCTCATACATACAGCCCCAAAATGCCTGCCCCTCCTTACCTTAACGTGCCTGATTATAGAGCAGTGGGGACACAGAGCTTCAGACATGGTTTCCTGTCCTGATGCACTGAAATCACGACTGACGGCACCCATATAAATGATGGCCTGAATGATCGCACACGGCATGTTGATTTCCCATGTAGGAAGGCTTAAATTCTAGAACTTTGGTGTCATTATTAACAACCATGGCTTCAAAATCTGAATAATACAGGATGATTTGGACGAATCAATGTTCCGTGTGGAATTAAAAACAACACATGCAGAACATAGGAGGTATTTCCGTGACTTTCACACGCTATGTCTCTTTGATGTCAGGTAATGGCGTGGAGACAATCTCTAAAACCGTGAGGCCACATGAAGTCGGTCAGCTTAGCCAAATGGAGTCACCGGGCACGATTCTGTCTCTTCTCATGTGGGCAATGGGTGATTGAGAGAATACCAAGTGAATGGAGGAAAGAATAAGCATAATTACGACGGAAGGAGCTTGGAGTCAATACACGCACATACTTGCACATGCGCACGCACCTGCACACTCACTCGTGTGTGCACACATACACATTTGAGATGAAAGAACACCGTACTGGCAGTCAGAAATGAATTCTCATCCTGATCCTGCAGGAAGAAAGGAGATCAGGAGGAATTAAAAATTACCGAGCGTTTGTGGGCTGTTAGGCAGTTTCTTGGATGCATCTTCATTGAATTACTAACTATAACCTATTGTATGCAAAGCATCATTTTACCTAAAGAAGGCAGGGGTAACTGATAACTCCAATGGCAAAGAATGAACACATGTTGAGTTGGGGTGTACATGTAACTCACTAGCTGTGGGACTCAGTATCGCAATTGTTTCCTTTTTTTTTTTTAATCCCACAGTCTTAGGAGGTAGGGACTTTTTGTTTTCTCTTTTGAGTGTGACCTGAAGCGTAGGGACACGCGACTAGTGAGGTCAGAGACGGGACAAGGGGCCAGGTCTACACAACTTGGAAAATCCAGCTCTCTTTCCTCATCCCTGCTGCCCTCGGCCAGCCATCTCCATCTCCACCTTGAACTGGTCTGCATTTCTTCTACCGAACTTGAAAGGGAAACATTACAAAGCCAATTATGGTCCTCTCGGCTCGGCTCGCCTATGATAATAATACAATATACAAGTATGTCACCACGGTCCGAGAGGGTGGGGTTGGGAGGCTGGGGGAGAAGGAACGAGGAGTTTCCCCGAGGGGATTCTGGGTCTGCAATCCTCTTGTCCCAGCATCCTCTCTGGAAGAGGCGTTCTGATCACATTTGTGGTGGGTTACAAATAGGCTCTCAGAGCTGACAGAGGCCAACAGGCGTTTTCTGGATGAGCCAGCCGCCGCAGAGCTGTGGTCCACGTGGCAGATATGTGCAAGGAATTGCAGGCTCTACTGTCGTGCAGCTCAGTGCAGGCTCTCGGATACACGCAGGAGGATACGGAGTCCTTCCCGGTGCAGACTTCATTGTCGAGCCCGCTAAGCTGGCGATCGCTTACGCGATCGATAATGCATCAGGTGTCGGGGCTGCAAATGCATTAGCCAACATAAGTGCACTCTGCTGTTTCCAGTTTTGATGCGCACATATTCAGGGACTTATTTTTTGGTTTGAAGAGGACACTGCTATCATCAATGTTCTCATCTTGGTTGATTCTTTTATTTTACTTCGTGAATGTTTACTTATTTATTTTGAGAGAGCGAGAGAGTGTGCAAGCAGGGAGAGGGGCAGAGAGAGAGAGAGAGAGAGAGAGAGAGGAGAGAATCCCAAGCAGGCTCTGTGTCGCACAGCTCCTGATGTGGGGTTTGGACTTGCAAACTGCAAACATGACCTGATCTGAAATCAAGAGCTTAAGAGCCACCCAGGTGCCCCGGTTGATTCACTTAGAAGCAAGAGTGGAGCCATGGTGGGGAAATACATACGTAAGAATACAAGAGCACACACGCAGTTGTTCTACAACATATAACTTCCATGCGTAGATTGTATTCTATTTGTGTGTTCAGATCTGGATGTGCGTGTATATTGGATGGGACCTTGTTCTCTGACCTCAGTCTCCCCATCTGAGCACAAAGTGCAAAAAGCAAGGGGTCCTCTCTTTAGTAAGTGCAATGCAACACGAAGAAGTAAATGGTAATCGGGGGGTGCCTGGGTGGCTCAGTCGGTTAAGCGTCCGACTTCGGCTCAGGTCATGATCTCACGGTTCGTGGGTTCGAGCCCCGTGTTGGGCTCTGTGCTGACAGCTCAGAGCCTGGAGCCCGTTTCGGATTCTGTGTCTCCCTCTCTCTCTGACCCTCCCCTGTTCATGCTGTCTCTCTCTCTCTCAGAAATAAAAATTTTTTAAATTTAAAAAAAATTAAAAAAAAAAAAAGAAGTAAATGGTAATTGGGCTAGAAAGCACATCACGGGCAGGTCTGAATGGTGGCTTTCCCTGAGGTCATGATTTCCAGATTCCTTAAGGTTGAACTGGACCTTCCAAACCGAGGATCTGGTGAGGCACGGCCCAGGTGGTGCACAAAACTCCTGCAGTCAGTTTACAAGCAAGCAGGTTGATCCTTGCTCTGTAAAATTGACCTCAAATACGTTTTAAATACAGATATGGCATCGAATACTAAAGAAGTGTATTATTTAGAGAATTCTCTCCGTAGTTCTTCTAGAAATAAGATTCATATTTATTAACTATGTTCACTTTTTTCTGTTTATTCATTTTTTGACAGATAGAGACAGAGCATGAGCAGGGGAGGGGCAGAGAGAGAGAGAGGGGGACACAGAATCTGAAGGAGGCTCCAGGCTCAGAACTGTCAGCACAGAGCCCAACGCAGGGCTCGAGCCCATGGACTGTGAGATCATGACCTGAGCTGAAGTCAGGTACTTAATCGACTGAGGCCCCCAGGTGCCCCGCTATGTTAACATCTTTTATTTAAATAATACGTAAATATTTAAATGTAATAATGTAATGATTATAATCAATAGTGATTATATTTTATTTATTTATTTTAATTAATTAATTTTATTTATGTATTAATGGGACAAGCTAACCATTTAAGGACCTCTAACAACCTGATGTAGACCAAACTGATGGAAGTTTTAGGAGCCACGGCCCAAGGGAGAGAATCAGAATTTAGAACTAGTGGTTAACGTGCCTGGGGCCCATCAGCACGCACGACATCGATCCCTCAGCTTTTCTAGGAGAATGTCTACAGCGCAAAGCTGGGCTTTCTTCTGGAAGATCTCTGAGTATCATAGGATCACACGTATCCCTAGAGAATCTGTCTGGAAGGACCACACTGGGAAAAGCTGGAGTGTGAGAATAGTAAAACAAACGAGCAAACATCCCCTGAACAAAGCAAGACAAAATGGATAGGTGAGCACGTTCATCCACGCTACAGACAGAGGGGCCCCTGAGAAGTCAAGTCGCACACTTCAGATCAGACTAGGATTTGGGAAGCTCTGGCAGGGATCGTGGAAAGAGGCTGTCTGAATCGAGAATGTCCTTGCTATTGACATGCGTGGGTCCCTCCTTTGCCCTCCTTTGCCACTCTGATTTTAGGGAAGTGGGGGAGAAAAAAAGAGGCTGAGTGCTGGGGACGACCTGGAGCTTAGCCTTCTCTGCAATTTAGAGGGGGCAGAATTGTTCTTCTGGGCTTACTCTCTGGTACCAATCTTGCCCACATGACGCACGCTACCAGTGACATTTTCACGATCTTCACCACAGCGTTGGGCATGGCATCTTCTCATCTTGTACAGTATTTTTAAAATGCATCCTGCAAGCTAATCAAGGGAAGGCATAATTACCAGGAGGGGGGCAGATAGCTCCCTGTTCCTTTTCTGAAAAACATATTTCAAGAATCCGGAGATGCTGGCAGCAGAATGGGGATTTCTCCAGAAGAAAACTCGTCAACACTGCAAAGCTGGGCCATGAAGGAGGTGGTTTTTTGTTTTTTTTGTTTTTTTTGTTTTTGTTTTTTTTCTGTTTTTTTTATTTTTTTGTTTTTTCCATCTTAGTTTGGTTTTTCTTTCTGAGGAGTAAGACCAAGAGCCAGAGAAGTGCCTCTGTGAAGGGCAAGAGAGCAAATATTTTAGGCTCTGCAAGCCACATGATTTCCCTGCATCTATTCTACTCTACCGTTGTAGCAGGAAGCAGACACAAATAACAAGTAACCAAGTGAGTGTGGCTGTATCTTCACAAAACTCTATTTAGAGACACTAAAATTTAAATTCATATACGTTTCAAGTGTTATGAAATATTCTTCCCTCGCCTTTCTCCTAACAATTAAAAAATGTAAAAGCCGTTCTTATCTCCTGGCTCGAAATAGGGGGTGGGCCCAATGTGGCTTGTGGGTCGTGACTTTTTCTTTTTCCCAGTATCTTTTTTTTTTTAATTGAGGTGCAATTCACAGAACAAAATTAACCCTAGGGTGAAGAATTCGGTGGCATTTTGTACATTCACAATGTTGTGCATTCACCACCTCTGATTCCAAAATGTTTTCATCACCCCAAAAGGTAACCCCGTACCCGATAAGCAACTTTTTCCCATTCTTCCCTCCCCAAGCTTCTGGAAACCATCAATTTGCCTTGTGCCTGTATGAATTTACCTATTTCTTGTAAGTGGAATCTTCAATATGTAGCCTTTGTGTGTGTCCGGGTTCTTTTGTTTAGTTTGGTTTCAAAGTTTATGTATTTTGTAGCATGTATCAGCATTCCATTTTCCATTCCTTTTTATGGCTGGATATTCATATACATGTGTATTATATATTTTATAGTATATACAATAGTTAATTATTAGAAGTAGCTATTAGTCTAATTACTCATAGAACTAGACTTCTCCTTCTGATTTAATCTCTTCTTGAAGGTGGGTCAGGATATTCTATAATATCAGGGTGAGTCTCTCTGATACTTAATGAGGAGGCATTAGCAGTCCACCAAATGCTCTCCCCACTATCAGACACCAGCATCTGGCTAAGTCTAGTAGTTAAAGTTCATCCCATAATTGATCTACCAGTAGGAGCATTTGATAAGGCTGATCATTCTCTTTAACATTTTCTTTCTTGGCTTCGAAGATGGGACGTCTTCTTGGTTTATCTCTACCACACAAGGCACTTCTTCCTGGTTCCTCCTCTTCTCTCCAACTTTTTAACACTGGAGAGTCCCAGGGCTCAGTCCTAGGTCCTCTTTTCTTTTTCTGTCTACAATCAGTCCTTTGGTCATATCATCCAACCTTATCCCTTTCAATACTATTGTATTTCAACATGCTGATGATTCCAATGTTTACATCTCTTACCTAGACAAGGCTCTCAAACTCCAGACCTACTCACACACCTGACTACTTGACATTTTTCTACTTGGCTGCTGAATAAACATTTCAAAGTCCAACATATCTGAAACTGAAATTAGTGATCCTTTTCCCTCCACACATGCCCCAGGACCTCTTCAACCTGCTGCTTCCCCATTGCAGTTGATGGCTACACCATTTTCCCAAGTTACTTGGGCCAGAAACCTTGTTGGCACCATCTACATCTGCTAATTTCTTCATGCAGCCGCATGCAGAAAATCCTTCTGCGTGGGCTCTTCTTTCAAAATATATCAGGAATCTAGACTCTTCTTCCTGTTGTTGCCTGATCTCTTACCTGCACTGCTGGGATAGCCTCTTGTCTGTCCTCTCTGCTTCAATCCTTACCCCATCCCTCCAAAGTCTTAGGAGCTGCTATTGTTCACAGAGCACCTAAAGTAACCCTTTGCAAATATTATTAAAGTTCTATAATTACCGAGTAAAAGTCGAAGTCCTCACAATGGTCTCCAGAGTTACACAAGATCTCTTCTTCTGCTCATCATTCACTCTGGTCCACTGTAGGCTGGCTACTGGGCTATTACTTAACACACAAGGCATACTACTGTCTACGTCTTCAGCTCTAGCTGTTCCCTTCACTCGGAATGCTCTTTCCCCAGAGTTCTCTCACCTTCTGCACATCTTTCTCAGGTCTGATCTCAACAAGCTTGCCCTGAGCACTTCCTGTGATACTGAAATTTGTCCCTTGTCTCTGGACTCTTGATCTTTCCACATTGTTTTACATTGTTTTTCCTTCTATAACACTTATAACCTTAGAAAATTCATCCATCCATCCATCCATCCATCCATCCATTGTATCCCTAACCAAAATGTTGGCTTGACAAGAGTCAAGATCAATTCCTGCTTTATTCACTGATACATCCTAAGTGCTTGGAACAAAACGTAATAGAGAGGAGATACTCTGCACATATTTGTTGAATGAATTCTTCTTAAGCTTGAAAGATGACAAAGATGTCTGATATTAGGAATACTCAGCATGGTATTATTAACTAAGAATTGGAGGGATGTCAGAATTGGCAAAGAAGAAGTCAAACTTTCACTTTTCGCAGATGACATGATACTCTACATAGAAAACCTGATAGACTCCACCAGAAGCCTACGAGAACTGATCCAAGAATTCAGCAAAGTTGCAAGGTACAAAACCAACGTACAGTAATCGGTTGCATTTTCATACACCAACAATGAAGCAACAGAAAGAGAAATCAAGAAACTGATCCCATTCACAATTACACAAAAAACCATAAAATACCTATGAATAAAGCTAACCAAAGATATAAGAGATCTGTATGATGAAAAGTATAGAAAACTTATGAAGGAAATTGAAGAAGACACAAAGAANGAGAGATGCCAATTTTCTCCAAATAGTTTTGCAAATTCACCAGAATTCCAGTTGAAATCTCAATGGGATTTGGGTGGGGGACTTCATAAAATGATTCTAAAATTAATCTTGAAGAATACATGCCTGAGAATAGCAAAACACTTTTGAAAAAGAATCCATGATAACGCATAATAATAATAATATCAGAGGGCTACTGGTGCTGAACAAACAGAATAACCAATAAAATGAACTGAAAACCAAAAAACATACTTTAAGTATCTTTAAGAATTTAATGTTTGATAAAAGTGACTTTTGAATCAGCAGTGAAAAGCGGGACTGTAAGACAAATATCAGTGAATCACTTGGTAAATTATTTGGGGAAAAGGCCAGATACTTAACTCCTAACATGTCCTGAAATAAAGTTTAGATGGGTTACGGTATTTACTAGCTGAACTATTAAGTTAATTGAAGAAAATATAAATACTAGCTTATTTATCCTTGAATGGAGAAGGTCTTTCTCAGATTGATTTTATGAAAGAAAACAATATCTCAAAAGATTGACCCATTGAAAATATGCTCACTAATATAAAACCTAAAGGCAGATATACTGGAGAAAATATTTTCTTTATAAAATTCAGGATATTGTACGATATTATATGGGATTAATGAGCCTTTCTTACCAATTGGAAAATATATGTAAATAAGCCAAAAGATACATGGTCCAAAGACAAGAGAGCATATAAAAAAAAAAAAAGGAAAAGTTAAGCATTTCTTAAACGGCAGATTTAATTAGTAATCAAATAATTGGAAGTAAATATAGCAAGATATCCATTTTTCTCCTTTCAAATGTGCAAAGATTAGAAAAGAATAAAAGAAAATCGTCAGCGCTTGGATGTGGGGGATGGGCGCCTGGGAGGGTATAACGGTAGCGCCGCCTTCCGGTTACTTTGGAAACAGGCACCAAGAATTTTAAACATGCGTAATTCTGTGCTACAGCAAATTCCATTTCAGGATTGGTCTTGAAACTAATGAAGTATGTCTGCAGCGATTTAACTACAAAGATGCTTACTGTCACTTTGTGAATAATGTCACAAAATGGGAAAAAAGTAAAATATCACAGAATAAGGTATCAGTTGATAAGAGCTTGGTAAACCCACAACCAAAATACTTCGTTGGCTACTGAGACAATTTTTAATCTAATCATGATTGGCATAATATAGTGCTCACACTATAATGCTGAAGTGTCGAGATGAGGGTACTATGCATGTTTAGGAATCTCTCCTTTAAAATAAACATAAAACACACATGTACAGATGTCTGACAGCATATGTAAGACAATATTTCCATCTCAGGGTGGAATTATACATGCTTTTTAGTCCCCATTTCTATTTATTTGTATTTTCTCATTTTCTATAAGAGTCTATTTCCCTTTTGTAATGAGAAATAAGAGACTACATTTTTTTAAGTTTATGGATTTATTCTGAGGGTGTGAGCAGGGAGGGGCAGAGAGAGAGAGGAGAGAGAGAGAGAGAGAGAGAAGAGAAACCCAAGCAGGCTCCGTGCTCAGCATGGAGACTGACACGGGGCTCGAACTCAAGGCCATGAGATCATGACCTGAGCTGAAATCAAGAGTCAGACGCTTAACTGACTGAGCCACCCAGGCGCCCCCACAAATTATGTTGTAATATAAGAATATCGCAAATACTGCATGGGATAACTGTGTCCCAAATAATGCCTGTGACACACACTAAAAAATTATTGGTTGTTTTTATGAAATTGAAATTTAACTGGGTGTCCTGTCTTTTTACTTGCTAAATCTTGAAGCCCTACGGGGGAGGCAAAATCGCCCCCAGTTGAGAACCGTGAGTAAAAGGCAAGGACTATTTTCAGCCCTCTTTTATAGGTGAAGAAACTGAAGCTTTGAGGGAGAGAAATCCTTGGTATAAAGCCACAGGGAAACAAGGGTGTGGAGAAGAGAGCTGAACCCAAGTACCCCGATTACAAATTCCCTCTTTCTTCCGGGACACAGAACTACTCGTCTTTCTCCCGAGAGGCTGAAAACTTAGAGACCACTGGGGTCAGGGCCACTATGCAGACTGTGTTCGAAATCACCAACAATTACATTCTTTCCATATGTTCTCTGTAACACAACAATCCCTTGAAGTTAGCTATTATTCCACATTTAACAGATGGGAAATTAAGGATCAGAGAGTTTAAACAATTTACCCAAGTATATTTAGCTAGTAAGCGGTGGGGCTGGAATCCTGAAGCATGTCTGACTTAATCCTTTGGCTGGTGTCCTTCGCTAATTTATTTCTTCCCCTCAATCAACTAGGTCTGACTGCAATCTTTTAGCTACATTTTCTGGTTTCATGGGACCAGAGCTTTGATTTATCATATCGGAAAATCAGGGATAAAAGGACGGACTGGTCCAGAACTCTTTTCAAATCCTATTTCAGACAAAAGCCAACTGGTTTGTGTTTTAGATACGATGCGTCCCATGTAAGGAGCCGACCGAAAGAACAAGAAAGGACAAATCTGTCAGCTTTATTATCAGTTTCTGAGCAATTCAGAGCTGATTCCCTGTTTCATGTTTTAAAAAGAAAACATGGCGTATCTTGGCTCTTTGTACCCAATGGGGAGGTGCTTCTAAGAATTATAATGAGTTTGGTAGGAAGTGGTAAACTCTTAATTATCCTTCAATGCCCACCTCAAATCTCACATTCTTTTTTTATTAAGTTCATTTATTTATTTCTGGAGCGAGAGAGCAAGAGAGAGTGAGTGGGGAAGGGGAAGAGAGAGAGGGTGAGACAGGATCCCAAGCAGGCTCCACGCTGCTGGTGCAGAGACCGACACAGGGCTCGAACCCACAAACCATGAGAATATGCCCTGAGCTGAAATCAAGGGTTGGATGCTCAATCGACTGAGCTCTTTCTGGAACTTTCATTGACCTCTTCCTCCTCACGTAGAACTATCATCTGTTTCCTCAACTGGATTTTCCTGGCACTTTTTTTTATATGCCTTGGTGCATATATTTACATGTGCATGTGTATCCCCAGTTATTGATTAAGCATCCCATAGTTATTATCTCTGGAAAGAAATAAAGTAGAACATTTATGCAAGAGACAAAGTTGGAAATCTTATGCACATGTAAAATGAGCTCTTGTGTCTGTTTCTATACCTCATCTCTCTTTCCCAGGTGCCCAAGGCAAGGCCTTCCATGTAAGGCCATGTTCTGGCTGAACCACAGTGCCGCTTTGGAAACTTCTCTGGGCAATCACTGCCAATCAATTAGTGTGGAAGCCAATTTGCACCCCTCCCCTTCCCCTCCCCCCCGATCTAGCCAGCTCTCTCATTTTACAGGTAAAGAAACAGGCCCAGAGAAGGAAAGCGATCTGACAGACATCACACCGCTCCTTCATGGCACAGCTGGTATTAAACTACTAATATCTAGCTTCCTGTTCTAATGTCCTTCTTGTCCCACCATGCTGGGAAGTTAGGCAGACATAGCTCACGCCAGGCCTTACGATTCTTTCTCCCCGTCCTCCGAAGAGCCCTGAGTTACCTATCACTGTCCTCGTAGTGTGACATGTTAGAAAGAGCTTGAGCTCTTCAGGACTTAGAGTAAGACAGCCTCCATTACTCAACCTTTGGGTATCACCAATACTTAGAAAATTTTCTGCTAAAGGGGAAAAAAGGGAACATATTTTCCATCACAGTTGGACTCTAGTCACGGGATCTCGATTAAAAATAACCCATCCTATCTCTCCCCTACTTCACGTGAACAAGATGGCTTCCAGGTTTTCCAGGAAACGCACCCGTATAGTAATTCACTGGTGACTTGAGACGCCATCAAGCAAGCAGAAAGGACTACTAAGCAGTGGGAAGACCGCCTGGGCCATCTTTCTCTGCCTCTATTCCCCACTCCTTGCCATGTTACATCTTTCCAACCCCCTCTAGCTTAAAAAAATTAATGGCATTCATTGTTTATAAATGCTTCTGTTGATCTTTCCTATTTCGGTTCCTGACTGCTAGTGGAAAAACTCTCCCTACTTCCCCCGCCCCTCCCGCGCTGAGCTTTAAAAATAGCAACGGGAGTTGGGTTGGCTCAGGGCTTCGGGTCTGGAGTCCACAGCCTTCGCCCTCTGGGTCATCAGTTCACATTGCAATACCCTGGCCGCCAAGCTTTCCTTCTGTTCCATGTGTTTGGCTTAAAATGTTGAGAGAAGACATCCTCCTTAATGACCACTTTCCCATGACCGTCTGGGAACCATCCATCTGAACTTGACATCTCTGACCCCCCGTATTGATGATAGCTGCTGCCCTGTCTTCTGCCTTGTCTGGGGTCTGCGGTTTTCACAGCCCCATTTGCTTTCTTCAGCACTGTTCTAGCTTAAGTCTTGAGAATTGGCATTTCTCCGTAGGTGTCCCAAGAATGGACTGGTCAGCCTGGGCTCTCTCCTTCTCTCCATCCCCAAAGTGCCTGCCTAGGAATATCCACTTTTTGTACATAAAGATGGCTCTAAATACAGTGACTTGTTTTCGAGTTTCACGGCCCACAAGGAATATTCACATGTATCACGTCATTTAGTTAATAGTAGATTCCAAGAAGTTGGTGAAGGTCTACCAGCTGTCCGAGGTCACTCGCTGTACTAACAGTGGGCCACTCCAACTCCTCTGTGCCATTCTGCCCCCGTCTCCTGCTCTCACCTGCAGGTCTGTATTTTGAGTCTGTCTGCAGCGATCCACTAACAGACGTTTGCTGGTGGCACTGATGATGACTGTCAGGGGCAGGGGACAAAGTTTCACTTTCTATAAGTGTAACGGGACACAGTCCTTGCTGCTTAGCCTTTGTTGGCTCCTGAAGGACTTAGAGTACCCGTCAGGCGTGAGAAGCTTCGGTAAATGGGAGAGGGATGCGTTCCCGAGGAAAGCGGGAATTCGATGTCAGCTTGCTTCCAGATGAGGTGTGGCAACAGCGTGTCGATGAGGAGGTCGAGGTGGGTAGAAAGAACACACCTGAGATAGTGCCTGTGAGATGTGCTGGCACAAGCCTGGGCTGGGGCGGGAGCAGCGGGGAAGGGCGGTCCCCACCCGACTCCGGAGAGGTCAGTGTGCGCAGGGATGAAGTTTCTGGAGGAAGGGGATGGGCGGAGCCAGAGGTGTCCTTGAGGCTCTGGCCTGGGGCTGAGCGCATGCGGCCGCCACCTGCCCCGCAGAGAGGTCCCTGGGGACGGGGGAGGTGACGTGGGCCAAGACGCTGCTTTGCTCGCCCGGGGACATACTGAAGCATTTTGGCATTGCCGAGGCCCCTGGGCAGCCGAGTCCTGGCCTGGCCGTGGAAGTGAGGGGCTGGGCCTGCGGAGAGAAGGCAGGTGGGCGGCAGCTCACGCCCCTCCCCCTCCCAGCCAAGGCAGGAAACAGGGAGAAGCAGGGAAAGTTACTATAACTGGACACTACCGCTTTCAGTCTCATTTACTCTTTATACCAAATCTGCCAGATAGGCCTTTTTTAGTTCTATTTTTAAACTGAGAAAACAGATGCTCAGAGAACCTTGAAATGTCCTTTTCAATCAAGGATCTCAGGCTGATCGAATGCCACGTGATACAGGCCTTCTGGGTGACACAGAGACCCGTTCAGTGCCCCTCGTCAGTTTTAATAGGTGACTCTTGTTACTTCTCTTCATGGCATTGGAACAGGGTGAGGCGACGCTTCCATCTTTGATCCGACGGCATCGGTGACAGGCTGGAGTGATGTGGATTCTTTAAACGACCTTCTCGCTGTGGCTGTGGGCGCACACGTCTCCCTGACCGAGGGTGTGAGTGCACGTGTGATGTGCACGTGGGTCTGTGGTCACGTGGCTGGGGTGTGGAGGAGAGGGCAACCGGAGGCTTTTTCCAGGTAAGCTTATCGTGCGATAGAATAATCTATGCTTTGTTTTTTCCCCATCAATAGCCAGACAGTGTTAGGTAAGCTATAAAGAAAACGCTTTAATGCTATTTAGCAGTGGGCTTCTACCCCCTCCACCCCTATCTGCAGTCCTTAACGGCTGGGTCCCAATGCACAGGTGTCTGCCATACACACACACACACACACACACACACACACACTCACTCACGCATGCACGCGCGTGTCCTGCCTGATGCTTTGAGCCTCAGATACACACATAACGCTGCCCTATATTTTACTACCAGCCTAGTTCTGTCACTTTATATCCACTGTGGCTGCACCACCAGCGGGGCCGTTCTAAGTAGGTCAGTGGAGCACTGTCGGTGACAGCAGCCGAATGGAAGCTCAGGACACACGTTTTCCAGCAGGTGGCGTCTCCCGTGTTCACCCCCTGGAGATGGCCCCTTCCCACGGATCCCAAGCCTCCAAATGTGGAATTAATGATGCATCCAAGGGCAGGCAGCCTCTCTATATCTGTCGTGACTTGGTCTGAGCCTCAAGCAGGAAGGCCTGAGTCAGCAGTATCCCAGGGAGAGGTTTTAGAGTCTCACATTTGGAAAACTCTCAAAGTGCATCCAGGATGCATAGTAGCACCCACTGTCTGACTACTCAAAGCCTGCCTGGGACGATTCCTCTTCCTTTCCTTCTGCCCTGGGCACTTCTTTTATTTCTTTTTTTTTTTTTAATTTTATTTTACTTCTTTTATTTCTTGATGGACAGGACCCAGAAAAGTAGTATGAAACACAGTGGATCATGGGAGAACATGGAAACACAGATATTCCGAATATATTTGCAATGATATTACTATTCCTAGCTGCTGATCTACAGGGAATGGCTAAAAACTGAACAAAGGACCACCTTAACTTATCACTCTTCCCTCTCTGGTGGGTAATTTACACAGGGAAAATACGTTCCTGTATTGCTGCCCCTTTTTTCTGCTAAGTTATAATCTGAAAAGACTCCTAAAATACCTTCTTTGGGGCACACAAAACATTATTCTTCGGCGACATTATTGTTACGCCATGATTCGAGAAATCACCAAAGCATTTGCAAACATCATGGTCTATAATTTAGGAGGGACAGTCTCTTTCCTTCGGGTGACTTTTTAAAAGTGACTTTCCTCTGAGCTGGTGACATTTAAGACTCTGGTCAATTACTAGTAAAACAAAGAGTTCACAGGAACAAAGTCATGCATTTACTTTGGGAAATTTTTATTTTCTGGAGACCTTCTCCACTTGGTCCCCTTTCTTATTCTGACGAGTCATGAAGTGTTTATGGATGGGGTAGAGGAGGGAGATGGTGGCCACGTCTTCCTAATACCAGCTTATGTACATTGTGAAAAACAGACTTAGGAACATATGCATAAGTATGACCAACGTCATCCTTAGGTCTAGACAAACTAGGTTCTGACAGTTCCTCTGGCTTCCTGATGTCCCCAAACTGGCCCTTAAATGGGGCTCAGCTATTCTCCCAACAGTAATCTGGCTTCAGGATCTCCTAGTTGGGTTGCGTGGATGCGGGTGGGAGCATAGCCTGGGAAAGCCAGTGAGAGCATCGTGAGTCCGGTTAAGCCCACCTTGTCCCCTGAACACCGTGGTCTGTCATGGAGGGAGGCCCAGTGGGTCTTGAGCTTAAAGTGGCCGGGGCTCCTTGTCAGTTCTTCCAGTTTCTAGATACTTCTATCTCCTTTTCCTCTGCTACCTCCCAGGCTCCTCACTTGAATTAATGAAAATGTATTAGGCACAGAGTCGGTACTCACTGTCTAATGGATAAATGGTTATTGAGACTACCTGTGGGTCTACCTTCTGACTTCTGAGTATTTTGCTTTGTGTATAACGAAAATGATCATAACCATAGTTCTGAGAATATTATTTCTTACTGGTTGAGGACTCATTTATCTATTCACTCATTCGCTGAACAGATTCGTGCTGAACAGCCGTTAGAGGATGGGTGGGTTCCGGGCTTCATGCCGGGGATGCTATGAGAACATGTGACACACAGCCTCCGCCCTCCGGAGAGCTGTCACCATGCCCTTTGCCAATGAGTGTGACCACATTACAAGACCTGCCTCCTTTCACCTATGCAGAGGAGAAGATGTCTTTCGTAGACTTGTACTATATTAGACAAAAGATACTTCCACACAACATTTGCTTTGGGTTGACAACAAAATACAAGATATCCAGATATTATGATAAAGGAGTCAAGAGAAGAAATTAAAAAAAAAAGGAAGACCAGGTGGGGAATACAGGGAACCAGGGAAGGAAACATCACCATCAAAGTCCGTATAAGAGGTAGTGCCAGACAGGACTGCCACTCCAGATGATCGACTATTGTCACACCCTGAGTTGCTCATCAGGCAGCCCCAATCTGCAAAAGATGTATTAGCCAGGCATGTGGGCCCCTTGGCAATTCACTCTTGTATGCTTTTGGTACTGAGAATATACACTGACAAACAGAGAAACAGAACAAAAACAGAGCTTAGGAATGGAGGCGTCATGGAACAATAGAACAGGTGGTAAATGGTGAGATCAGTTAAAATTAGAAGTGTCTACACTGAAGTATAAATCTTACTATAAGAGGAAATAGATCTTTCGATTTATCCTCGAAGGTCTGACTTGCAAAACGCTGGAGTAACAGTAAAAGTCTGACTTGACTGGAGTGACATACTTAACTGAGTCAGGATTAAAAGTTTGGTACATTATCTGGAATAACAGAGAAATCAAAATACTATACTTTTTTCACCTTTTAATAACTTGAGAAGCATAGAGTAACAAGGGTTTTATGAAAACCTCAGAGGTAATCATTAGGAGAAGACTATATTACATATTTTCCAAAACACAGGAAGTTATAAAAGGAAAGACCACACAAACCATAGGACTAACACACACACACACACACACACACACACACACACACACACACACTGGAAGGAAGCAGAAAACACAAAATAGAAACTGTATAGTAATCAACAGAAGGAAAGCCAGTACTTCACTCAAAACAATGAATGCAAACCCATAAGTCTCTTCTAATTTAGAATAAACATTCAAGCTGGGGGAAAAAAGAAATCTAAAATCCAATTATGTTGAGTTGCCAAAGCAGCACTTAGATAACATGACCAAAAAAAAGATTTAAAGTCAAAGGTAGATAAAAGCAAATATAAACAAAACTAAGTTGGAAGTAGCGCTGTAACAGTGGCAATTCGGGACACAAGCATTAAACAGGATGGGATGGCCTTGTATTTGTATGTGGATATAATGCAAAATAAAGATAACCCTGTTATGCCCCTTTGTGCGCTGAGTAACTTTGCGTAAAAACATGCAACAGAAAGGGGAAATGAGGAAGATCACAGAGGGAGAAATAAGGCTTCTTTTAGGTCAGGCTGGAGTCTTAATATACCTGGGAGTAACTTTCAGAAGGATTAGGAATTTTCCATATTCTCTCTCTATTTTGTTTTTAATTCATTTCTATTTCTTTTATTTTTAAGAAATCATTTATTTCTTTATCTTGAATGAAGGAGCGTGTATGTATGCGAGGAGCAGAGAGAGAGGGGGAGAGAGAGAATCCTGAGCAGGCTTCTTGCTGTCAGCACACAGCCCAGTGCTGGGCTCGATCCCACGAAATGTGAGGTCATGACCTGAGCCAAAATCAAGTGTTGGGCACTTAACTGGCTGAGCCATCCAGGCCCTCCAATTCATTTCTATTTCTGTTGGTGTATTTGAGGGCAGACTGTTTTTTTTCCCCGCCCACTAATTACCATTTTCTAAAATCTCAGTGTGTGTAGTTTGTGTGCTAGCCGGTATGGCAACGAGCACGTAAATGAGATCTGGTCATGTCTCCAAGTTGCTTACCAAAGCCTGGTCTGTTTGAAGAATGATACAAAAGTTCAGAGAAATAAGTGGTCACCAAAGAAGTTGAGAAAGCACTGTAACTGGGTCTTAACAGATTTCAGAATGGAATAGATGGAGAGATGGAGCGGGAAAGAGGTTTCACAAGGAAAGAGGAAATGCCAGCACACTGAAAAATGGGCTCCGGAAACACTACCAGGACTGCCCCGGGGAGGGGGATGTCTGAGGGAGGATGGTGAGAACTATGGTCGTGAGGGCGACCTCTCCCCCTCCTCTTGTTCTGTCTTCTCTCTGGTCAAAGATCTTTACTTGCCAAGGCGATGCCGTGCAGGCCCCATGTGATGCCCAGAGCCTAGCACCAGCCCGTAGCCCCTAGCTGCTTCCACTTCTGCGTGAGAGTCTAAGAAGCCTCCTTCCTTGGAGCCCACCGGCATCCATTTCTGTTCAGTCTTTCCTGGAAGGAATGTGGATGACTTTTTCATGTTAAGTCATTCCAGTGAGATTTCTTAAAAGCCTTAGCACGTGGCAGCAGGTGTCGCATTTTAGGAAACCAACACAGGATGGCAGCTTCAAAGTACTTCACACCCCTTTAGTGGCAAGGCATTGGGTACAATGTTCTCTGAGAACACTGGACCTGAATGGAGGTCTTAATAACTCGTTAACGAATTTGCCTTTGCAAGCATTCAAAGGGCTCTAGGAACTGTGGACACCGAAGAGATACAAGCCAAACGCTGTTCAACAGCAGCCAAGTGAAATTAGGGAAAAGCAGACATTAGGAGAGAGAACACCGTGGTTATAATCCCTTTTCTCCACTGCCTGTTTTCCACTGATAACACTCGGTAGCTTCCAGAATCGCAGGACTTCAAAATGCTAGCGTGTGCTATGAATAACCGGAGGGAATATAGTATGTGGCATTTTCCAAACATACACTTTATTGGGGAAAAATCACCCCGCCCCAAATCCGTGCAGCTTAGTTGCAGAATTACTTTTAGAAGCTCTTCCCTTTGGTGCCTTTCATTGTTGTGTGCACTTGAGAACTCCCAATGAGTTTAAACTCTCTTTTGGATGAGATCTTTTTGGCTGGACACTGGCCATATTCCCCAAAGTCTTCTCTCCAAACACTGCCATGCCCTGCAAACATTCGTCATCTAGTAGGGTCACCATCTCCATCTTTCACTTCCACTTAAAAATCTGCCCCTCGCATCAACACGATCCTCTCCAGGGGGCCAGATGAGCAAAGGATACAAAGAAAGTACCTCTGTTGGACTGGCCATTGTATTGCAAGTTTGTCCTCTAGGAGAAAAGTGGCACTTACATTAGTGCTACCTGGAAGCAGTTAAGGCATCAGAGGTGAAGGATCCCACTGGACAAAGCACTGAGGTCTCAGTACTGGATGTTAAGGTGGGCACCTACCACGACCCCAAGGAAAGTAATCTATATGAACCTTAGGAAAAAGGTCCTAGAGAGCATTTGTATTTTTTCCTATTTATAAGCTGTACGGCTTCTAAAAACAATTGTCTGGTTAACTGACTGATGGCCCTCAGAGTTTTCATTCTATTCTAAGAATACACACATCTGACATTTGCTTTTCAATATTCCCCTTGATTTCTGTTTGGTCTTTCCCTTCAAAAGACAACTTCACTGGTGAGCAAACACTATCATGTCTTTTTAGCTTTATGTACATATGTATATGGGTGTGCGTGTGTGTATACAATTTTTTTCCCATTCATGTTTGGTTAATATTTTATGGCTTTTTTTGAGCAATAAGATGTGGTCAGAAGAGGTCAGGAAATGGTTAAACTAATGTTCAGACAAGAGCATAGCAGAAAGGTCTTGGACTCAGTGTAATGTAAGATTTCCTCAGGTTATAATGTTACCATGTGACCATTATGCTGGTAACACAGTGTTATAGATACAACAAGGCGAAGGTCCATCTGCATTTTATGTTCATCCGTAGTGGAGGCTGTTTTTATATTGCATCTAAGTTTACAGAGGTAGCGACTCTGTGGGTGGCATCAATCTGAAGCCAACGTCAACTGAGGGTGCGTCCTTGCTTCCCTCCTTCCCCTGCCTCTTCTGCGCGGGATCTGAACCCCTTCTCCTGAGGGCACGCTCTCCACAACAGACCACTCTCACAGGAATCTCTGTCTCAGGTCCCGTCCCAGGGCTGCTTGCCTAAAACAAAGCCAGTGTTATTTTCTGCAGTGGTTGCCACCTGGACGGTTTGAAAGTGAAAGATTCTTCGCGCAGTGACTGTACGAGCAACTTGAGATGTCAAGCGATGACATCCCGCTGTTTTGCTAAATATTTGTTTGGAAAATAAGGGCCCATTTGATACGCTGTCTGCTAAGTAGATGCCAGCTAAGGACATTTAGTTAATTGAAAAACAGTTTTGGAAACAAGGGTAGGTGACAGTAAATAGAAGAATGGCGTCCTTCGGAAAAACCTCCTTAATTGATGGAGTGGACTCAATGCATTGAGTTGGTTATGGGTGACAGTGCATTTTGACTTGTTCAAGTCACTGAAATTTCAGGAGAGGCAGATTACCGCACACAGACTCAATGCTCTCCCCACATGAGGGTGCCATTAATGGAATACATTTAAGCTGATACACAATGCAGATGAGTCCCCACCCCTGACTCCCCTGAGGAAGGCAAGAGTGGATCTGCCTGTTGGGGAAAGGATGTCTGTCCATCAAACCAAGAGGATTCTCCTAGTCTAAGGCTGTGTCTTCACTCCTCTTGACTCAAAGGCTGGGAAATCAGCATTGGGGTTGGGGCACACCTGTCTATTTCTCTTATGTCCCCAGGAAAGGTTGCATTGACCACCTTTGGCTTGCATAGCTGACCAAATTTTCTAGAAGGGGACAGTCTAAAAAGGTGATCAGAAAAGATAGCCATGTCCTGGAGGCAAGACGTGCCTGCTCAGCCCAAGATCCTGTGTGCCTCGTCTGTAGAGGAGATGCCAATCTGAGAACAAGGGCAAAGCTGGCAATTGTGAACAAGTTATAGAGTGAAAGAGCTGAGGAATGTAGCGACATATAGGTGGGAGTGAGGCTGGGGTCCTGGTTTCCTTTCATTGGTAGGTGGAAATGTGTAGCCTTTCCAGCTTTAGGGCACAGGCAGTCAGGCAAGGAGCAAATGTGAGGCCCTGTCAACCCAACTCTGAGTGTCCATTCTGAATTAGAAATCCTAGACAGTAAGAATGCCAGGTTCCTTGTTCTTTTTATATTTATTTTTGTAAAGAGTTTTTATTTATTTTGAGAGGGAGAGAAAGGGGGAGATCAGGGAGGAGCAGAGAGAGAAGGGAGAGAGAAAGAATCCCAAGCAGGCTCCCTGCTGTCAGCATGGAGCCCAACACAGGGCTCAAACTCATGAACCATGAGATCATAACCTGAGCCGAAACCACGAGTAGGACATTTAACCGACTGAGCCACCCAGGTGCCACTCTGTCTTTTTCAAGATAAAATGGCAGCTACCATATAAATTTAATTCTAATAAAGGAAAAGTATAGTTAAGAATTCTCTTTAGCACAGGGCACATCTTTTTGTTATTTTCAAAATGGAGCCCTTCAAAATCGTTGTTGTACTTGTGATCTCCTTAGGGTATTGGTTGTGACATTCCTTAGAGGCAAACTCATTTCCGTTACTCATTTTCAAAACACATGTTCCTTTGTCTTTTCACACTCGTCACAGTGAGATTTAAAAGAGACACATCATCACCTATTTAAGGGTTGTGAATAGCACTGCCTTGAAAAGGCCTGGTGGAAATTCGTGTGGAATTGAAAGTGACGCATGGGACTTGGAAGAATGTTAGGCAGACACGAAGACTAGGTTGGAGGCCAAGTTGCCTCAGTATACTGAGCATGGAACATGAGACCCTCTCCCCGCTATGCTCAGTCAGATGCAAATCGTCACTTCCAGATGGTCATTACTTCCAGATGGAGAGATGAAATGGAAGGGTGGTACAGCCCCTTAAGACTTGTGCAATCTACCAAACAAACAGGGTTCAAGAATCAAGAGGCCACCCTGAGGAAGCATGGAGGGAGATTGGATTATCGACCCCATTCTTCACTGCTCTCTGTTCCTGTGCCTTTGGCCAAGTGACTCTGCAGTCCCTGCCACTAGAGGGCACTTCTCCATCCCTTGGTGTGGGCTGGGTCCACACTCCAGTGGAATGCCACCAATCCAAGGCTTTGAGAAGCTTTGTATGCTTCCATTTGTCCTTGCCATGAGGACAGCACAAGCTGGCCAGCCCACTCATCCAAGGAAAGGGTAAGAGAAGAGTAAAAGAACATGCCAACAGCAGTCAAAGCCCAGCTGATCTGATGATGCCTGAGTAAGAGTCAAAGAAAGCCACTCTAAGTGCTGGAGTCTGAGACTACTTGTTACACAGCGTTAGTGAGGAATCCCTGAGTGACACAACCACTGCTCTGAAACGTGGCTTGTTCGAAGGAAGAACGTGAATAGGGGTGACTGGAAGACGGGAGTGTGAATGGATAATGGTTTTCTGAAGATGAGGACAGCCCTGTGTGTATGTTTGCACGAGAGGCTTGAGGGTTGGAACATCCCAGTCCTTAACTGGGTCTCAGCCAGGGGTGAAGGGAAATGTAGAATCCTACTTTCTGGCCATACTGGAAGGCACAGACAGGTCCAAGTTCATTGATGACAGATGTGGGCTTCTTTGGGAAGCTCAGACATTTCAAATCTCATTGTGGAGACTATCAGATAGCTAACTAAGTAAGAGAAGACTGTCAGATGACCACTGCCTGACAGAAGTTAAACTGCTCAGTACTCACAAGGAAAGCCGTTCAGTTCACAGGTCAAGTGCGTGGGGTAAGTGGTCATATTCTCACTGAACCTTGCCTTTTAACCACTCCTTGTTCCCAGCCCTTCCCTCTAAAGCCACGTAGCACGAGTCTCTTGACCCTCCTAACATGGTACTTTGAAACACAGGTGTGCATTCCAAGTCTTTTACACACCAAACTCCCAGACAGAGGCTCCTCAGGATTTTATTTGGAAGCACCACTCATTATTCTGATCACTCTCTTTTCTAGACACCCCTCGCTTGTCCATATCCTTTACAAAATATGAAATGAGAATCAGAGACAATCCTTGACATCAACCTCAAACACTGCCGTGTAGATGAGGGACCTCTTCTTATCTGGATGTTATTTTTTCAATTATTTATGCCTATGAAGCCTAATTTTTTTTGGGTAACACTAATTGGGTTTATCCTGTGAATATAGTTCTCTGCTTCAGGAGAGTAATAACTTCTTTCCCCTCTAATACCAACGATGATAATACCAACTCTAATGGGCTCTCTTTACTGAGAGTGCTCCCTTTGCTAGTTCATTAATTCATTCAAAGCCCTGAGGTTTTCAGATCCATATAAAATGAGGACACAGGTTTAGAGAAGGTGAGTCACTGGCACTAGGTCACAGCTGCATGGGGTTCAAATTGAGACTGATTCCATGAACATGGTCTTTCTGCTATCCTCACTCCTTTGCATCATTTTATTTGGGAAGGGAAAGGCTAATTATGTCCTGGGAATAGCCAGGAGCAAACGATGGCTCAGCATTCTTCCCATTCTGTGCACTGAACAGAAAGGTGCCTCTCTGCCTACTCTGAATGAAGATGCCTCTCACCATGTGACACGACAAAGCCATCAGCTGGAGTATGACAGTCACATGATTGGCATCAGAGCCAGGATGGAAAGAAACCAACAGAGGCCAGTCTTGTGATCTGCAACCACAGTTTTCTTCTACTGCTGTGGTGGGCACTGTTGATGCTTTGCCCAGATACCCCTACTCGGTGCACACAGGCTAATGCCCAGAACTTGTGACCATGCTATGTTACATGGCAAGGGGAAATCAAGGTTACAGACGGAAGGAAGGTTGCCAATCAGGTGGCCTTGAGATGGAAAGATTATCCAGGTGAGTGCAAGAGGGGCAGTCAGGACCAAGGAGATGGCGGCGTGAGAAAGATGAACCTGCCATCATACCTTCAAACACAGAAGGGGCCCCAAGCCGAGGTGTGGACAGTCTATCAACGCTGGAGAAGGCAAGAACATAGACTCTCCCTCAGAGCCTCCAGAAAGAAATGTACATCCTGACACCTTGATTTTAGCCCAGGGAGACCGGCAGTGGACTTTCAACCCCCAGAACTAGAAGATAATGAATCTGTGTTGTTTTAACCTCCTAGATTTGTGATAATCAGTTACAGCAGCAGAAAGCCACTAATCATCCGAGATGTATATGCTGGTCGCTAATGACTCACAGCTGCCCCTTTCTCCAGAAAACTGCCTTCGACAGAACAGGGGGCACTTGGCCCAGGGGGTTATGAAAGGGCCTCCATCGAGGGAGGAGGGAAGGCCCGCCTCCAGCAGGGTACAAAAGGCTTGCCTCCGGGAAGGCCGGCGTGCACTCTGTGCCAGAGCTGCCTCCACATCGGGCTGGAGCCAGGCTCCTGCTGGGCAAGGACCACTTCCTTATTTAGCGACTTCCCTGCCCCGCCTGCTTCCTGCCTCTCCCTTCTCCGCACACGGCCCCTCAGCAAATCCCAGGCGCCTCACTCCCCTCTCGGGCTCTGCTTCTAGCGAATCTGACCTGAGACAACGGTCGCCCTCAGCACGGATGCCAGCCCCCAGGAAACGGGTGCTGGAGGGAGCCTGCAGGGCTGGACGGGGGTGCGCGTGTCGGGGCAGGAGAGGCGGAACGTGAGACCAGAGGACAGGTCCGCTTTGGCCTGGGGCCTCACTGGGCCCGGAGCCCAGCTTGGAGTCTGAGGTTCTGGATCGTAAAAGTGTCCTTCCCTGAAGCATTCATTGCCAAGCCCAAGTCCGCAGCACCCAGGAAGTAGGTGAGCGGGAGCCCCAGGGTGGGGAAGGCTGGTCTCCCACACCTGCTGGCCTCAGTGTACTTCAGGGCAGTCCAGGGATTCGCCGAGGGCCGGCGGCACCTCAGGAAGATGATGCACGTCTGGATCAGCCCTGAATTTTTCCCGTTCGGCCTCGTTTCCATTCAGGATGCCCTCTCACTTCTCCTAGTGGTGGGGGGGGTGGGGAGGGGGACACCCTTGTGCCCCCTGAGAGCAGACACAGGCCTGTCTCCTTGCCCTCTCCTCCCACTCTGCGGCAACTGGCCAGTTACCAGGATATACTGCTGCCCTTGACATGACTGGTTCAGATTCACTCTGAATCCCACCACAAATTGCCTTTATGACTTCGTCCATCTGTCCGGTCACCGGGTGGCTGACCCGGGAGAGGCAGAAGACCGTGAACTGCAGTGTCTCTGTGCATGTGGCTGTGAATGGCCCGCCTTTTTCTTGCAGCTGGGACATCTTGTGGGTCATTCTTGTCACCTGGGTGCACCCCTTAGGGCTCCGCAGGCTGCCACCGCGAGTGAGTCCATGCCGTGCCAGAAACAGATGTACTGGTGGCTCAATCGCCTTTCCTGCTCGGTTCAGGGCCTCTCCCTCCCTCACCTGCATGGCTGGCTCATTCGCTTGTGATTCACTGAGCCACAGACCCTGTCCCCAGGCTACCCAGACAGATGTCACTGTGCGCCCCGTAGTGGATGCTGTGACATGTCACTCAGCCCCCCCCCTGCAGAATTAGAGCATTCCAAGCCCAACTGCCCAGTGTCTCAGTTGCCTCCCACTGATTCCCTCTCTGCTAACTGCCCTTGACTGAAAAGAGCCACTTTGTTCAGGATTATGCACCCTCCCCCAGAGCTGCTCACACGGAGTGAGAAGTGATGCAGGGGTACAAAGTCCTGGGTCTCCAGCCTCAATGCAGATGACAGCACAGGGCTCCCTGGGGAAGTGGCTCAAGTTGCAACTATCACCGTCCAAGGTCTCCCTCTGCCCCATCCTCTCCCCTTCCCTTTGCACAGCTATTGTTTTCTGAACAGCCTGCCCTCATGCATCCCTCGGAGGCTCAGAGCCTGTCCTGGGCGCGGGGACCGCAGGTGGGGATGGGGGAGGCCTTACCCACAATCATGTGGTTGCAGACGTCACAGAAAGTGGGCTTCTTGAAGATGTGCTCCTGGAAGGCGTGGGCCTTGCCGCCGGCCCCTGGGTGCAGGCCGGCCCTGGTGGGTGTGGACGCCAGGCTTCCGGGCGCAGGGAGGGGGCTGGAGCTGGGGCTGCCCTCGGCCGGCACGTCCGCCGGCGGCTTCGCGTCGCTGTTGGTTCGCTGGAAGAAGTTGTCGGCGCTTTTGCTCCGTAAACTCTTGGTCTTGAAAGAAAGTGATCGTTTTAGTTTCTGGAGCTGCAATGCAATGACAGAACACGCTCTTACGATCGATCATGCAGACTCACGCGTGGGGGTGGCGTCTGCTCCAGGCACTTGCCCTGTTCCCGCGGACCGCACACGTGTCCCCGCGCGGGTGGGGCGGGGTCAGTGCCTAGAGGGAACGTGGCAGCTCTCCCCGCGCCCTCCTGAGCCGGACGACCCAAGGGCATCCCGTTGAGGTGCCTCCTTGAGGTCCCACCCATGTGCCATCAAAACGCCCCGCGATGCTGCACCTTTGACACCATCTGCCTTCTGAATTTGAATCGCTGGAGATATTAAGTGTACAACCTTCTGGGCTCAATGGTCATATCACTACGCAAGGAGCACTGCTGGGTTTTCTCTCTTATGGTCACTTAGCAGCGACGTGTCTCTATACACAGCAAAGCAAAAGAGGCCACTGTGTGCCTTGGAATCCACGGGGCTAAAGAGTCCACAGAACACGAACTAGAAACTCTCAAGCCTGCTTGGGGCTGACGCCCATGGACGAGTAATCTGCTTGTGTGCGTGTGTGCGCATGTGCGTGTGTGCGTGTGATTAGTTGCCTGGCTTTCTCTACTCTCCTCCCTGCCCTGCTGCTTGTCTTTGGCCATGGCAAACTGGATCGTTCTCCCGTTGCCTCTGGAATTGGAATGATGAAGAGACCAAACAGGGGTTTGGAAAAGCATTAATTTCTGAAAGGTCTGGGGTGGGTCCCGTCTGTACCACCAACCCAGCCTTCACAGTGGAGCTGGAAGGGTCTTTTGGAAACACAGGATGTGAGCACGCGAGCCTGCTGTTCTTCGTGAAGAAGTTTCTTCCGAAACTTCATGAAGTTGCTTTTGTTCTCACATTTGAAGTAAAGCTCCTTGTCAGGGACTCCAGGTCGGGGCTGCCACGACAGCCTGTACCAGTGTGTGCCTTGCTCTGTCCATGGTACCCACAGGGGCCTTTCCGAAATCTGCGCTATTTACTATGCTTTTTCATTATTGCCCCCTTTGTGCATACTTTTCCCTTTGCCCAAATTAAAGGAATGAAGCACTTAGTGGCTGCATGCCCTGCAAGAGGTCGCTTTACTTACAAGGTAGTTTCCTTTTGCAACTGAATGTCCACGGGGACTCTGCCTGTTGCCTCGAATTGATGTCTTTGACCCAAAGCTCCAGATACAAAGGCGCTAAAGGGCACTAGTCTAATAAAGGCCCCCAGCAGGTGTGGTCAAACACCCCTATGGGGGACACAAGAAGAGTTGGTAAGGCCGGGCCAAGCCTCGTCACCTCTGCATCAACCCTCCAACCTCTTCCCCAGAAGATCAGGAAGATGTGGCCTTTAGTGCTTGGGGTAGACCACAAAGAGGCCACAGGTTTCTGTCCTCCCCCTTCCCTGGTCTCCTGTGCGGTGTGACTTGGAAGACCCACCAGTCCCAGGTAGTGTGTTTCCTCCCTCCTTGGATCTTACTGGTTTGGGGACTTTGACCAAGAGAAGGTGGCAGAAGCAGCTTTAAGCCAGTTACACGCCCAGGCCTCAAGATGCCTTGCATGCCCTGTCTGCCCTTTTGGAAACCTGCCAAACTGCCATGGGAGCCACCCCAGTGTGGCCTGGAGGATGATGAGGGACACGGTCCAGTCACTTCCCATCGGGTGAATGAGACCCCGGAAGCACGGCCACCCTGTTTCCCTGCATGGCATAAAGGGTTTAGATGAGACCAGGTGAACTGTGGAGCTGAGTCCCATCCAAATGGCCAACCCACGAGCCACCAACTGAAGAGACGACTGGTGCTGTAACTCACTGGGTTGGGTGTCTATTGTGTGTACGCAGCAATACATTGCTTCTTCCCACCTTCCCGGAATGTGGTGGGATTGTAATTCTTTGCCCAGGTGATGTGGGCTGTGGCTGTGGGAAGCCAGCTTCAGGGAGCCATCCAGAGAAGAGGCCTGTAGGGCGCTCTCAAGGAGGCATGCAATGAGGCATCATTAGCCAGAAAGGTCTGGCCGGAGAAGCAGCATCACCCTACATTAAAAGGTCAGAGACAGGGGCGCCTGGGTGGCTTAGTCGGTTAAGCGTCCGACTTTCGCTTAGGTCATGATCTCGCGGTTCGTGGGTTCGAGCCCCGCGTCGGGCTCTGTGCTGACTGCCAGCTCGGAGCCTGGAGCCTGTTTCAGTCTGTGACTCCCTCTCTCTCTGACCCTCCCCTGCTCACGCTGTCTCTCTCTCTCTCTCTCCTAGAAATAAATAAAACAATGCCTTAAAAAACAAAATAAAAGGTCAGAGACAGTGGGCCAGCCAGGAAACCTGTATTTTTTCCCTTTCCCTACAGCCCAAACCACCAGAGGAGCTGGCGCCATGAAAGGAGGAGGAGGAGAAGCTCATGTGTTATTTTGAGTTGTTTGTTCCTGTACCACAACCTGGCGCATCCTGACTGATAGAGGGGAGCAGGGCCATGTGTCCTTGGGAGCCCCACATTCATTGTGAAGGAGACCCTCCATCTCTAGCATAATTAAGTGGGAGGGGACCTGAAACAGCACTCACTGAGGCTTAGCCACATCAAGGTGAGGACCTGGAAGCCATAAAGGAACAGAACAGGCCTTCCTTACTTGCGTTCCTTCTAGCTCTGAAGTGAGCTGGTGCTGGAGGAAGGAGGGATTACATAGATAGGACTGGGGTTTTGTTTTAGCCAGATCTTTAATAAAGTGACCAGAAAGTTAAGGAATCTGGCAATATTCTGTCGTGGGCTGTGCAACCTAGGGCAATGGTGGCTTATCAGAGTAAATATCATCACACAGAAAAATGAAGTCTTTTTCTGTCCCCCCTCATGGAGTTCAGGTGGTTCAAAAACTTGGCGACTCTTGCCTCCAAAACAGAACACCAGCACCCATTCTGATGATAACAACAGCTCCTACCCGAGTGCTTCACCAGAGACCTTTCCTTATCTCCCCAACCATCCAGTGAAGACACTGCTGTTTTATCCCTGGAGAAATGGCTGAGGGAGGTGAAGGGATTTGCCCAAGGTCACACAGCTCATGTGAGTCAGAATTAAATTTACCTTCCTCTAAACCCACACCCTTTGTACCACCAGTGACTGACAGGTGATGGAGGCGGGGATGAGGGAGAGGTACCCCTCACCCCCAGGGGGATGGAACTACTCTTGGTGAACAGTTAGAATGGGAAGGGATGTGGAGCAAGAAAGCAAATATGCATTTTTGGGAGCTATTTCCTTTATTGTATATCTTTCAAATTTTTAAAAAGTAATAAGGGGGGGGATGCCTTTTATCACAGGGAGCATCAGATTCCCCTTTAAGGCTTCTCTCACAGACCATGTGTCTCTTCTGCTAGGACAGGGAAGGCGATGGGGTGTTGCTTACGCACGTCCAGTCTGGTCTTCCTCCTGTGCTCGTGTGCTTTATTCCTGCCTCAGAACCTTCCATATATGGTATTCTGTGTTCCCTGCAAGTTTAGCGCGATGCAAAGACACCTGTAGCATTTTCCCTGTCATGTGGGATGTGGCTAGAAATTGTGTCTGACTTTCAGAGGCTGCCTTCCTGTAGAGCTGGAGATTTTGCCTTGGAAGCCAATGTGACATATTTTATTTCAAGTGGGCAGCTTCAAGGAAATCTCTACAAGTTAAACAAAGTCTGAGCAGTGAGCTCAAAGGAGCACACTTTCTCCAGTTATTCCCAAAAGAGTAGAAGCCGGATGGGAACATATAAAATGCAGAAGTAGAAGCAAACCCTGATAATAGCAGATGTCACAAAATGATTAGCTTCTAGGAGCCAGGGACACAGCCCAGCTCCTTTTGTAAGAACAAGGTAGAAGAAACAGACATTCTTGAGTACTTGGCCATGTGCTAGAAACTGCTCTATATACTTTAATTCATGTTATTATCCTAGGGACCCAATGAGTAAGAAATCATTCATTGATTCAATAATTCATTCAATGGATAGTTATTGTGTCACTGCTATGAGCCAGGCACTGACCTTGGTTTTGTGGATACGGTGGTGTAAAAAAGTAAAATCCTTCCCTTTAAGGGTTTAAGGTCTAAGGGGTAGAGACAGAAAGTAAATAATCACAGATGTATATAATATGCATGTGGGTAAGGATAAGAGCCATGAAGGAAATAGAAGCGGAGCCAGGCTTTAGAAGGTGACAACGAAGGCTTCTCTGACTGATGACACTGGAGCAGAGACGCACAAGACGTGAGGGCATGAGGTACTTTGGAGAAGAGCATTCTGGATCATGGGGGAAACCAAGGGCAAAGGCCCTGACAAGGTGGGTGTGTTTGAGGAATACCAGAAAGTCAGTGAGTCTGGGGCAGAAGGCTGAAGGAGAAAAAGGGCAGAGGTCAAGGGCCAGCTTCAAGCCGGGCCTTGCAGGCCATGGCAAGGGCCTTGGAATTTATCCTAAGGATGATCGTCTTAAGCAGGGAAGTGACAAGGTCTGACTTGAATTTTAAAAGGGTTACTCTGGCTGCTGTGTAGAAAACAGACTATAGGAAGCCAAATGGAAGCCAGGAGACCATTGGAGACTCTTCCAATTATGCTGGGGAGAATTAACTTCGGCTTGGCCTAGCATACTTAAAGTACAACATAATTGAATGTGGGGTACATTTCGAAGGTAGGACCGATTGGGTCTGTTGAAGGATTGGACGTGGAGTATGAAGGAAAGAGAGGGCTCAAGAATGATTTCAGGGTTTTGGGCTTGAACAAGAGGGCAAATGGAGGGACCACTTACTCAAAGAAAGAGCCCTAGAGAAGAAGCAAGGTGGTGTGGCAAGTGGAGCGGGGTGAAGAGCTGAGCTGGGGAAAGTGGGTTTGAAATGCTTGTATGAAGTTTATGTGGAGCTGGATATAAGGTCCTCGGATTCAGGCGAGAGGTCCGAGCTGGGGAAATACATGTGGGGGTCATGAGCACATAGGTAGGACTCACTGCCATGAGATTCGATGAGATCACTATGTAGTTAGCGCAGACACTGAAGAGACGGGCTCTGAGGGAGGAGACCTCAAGGTCAAGAAGATTAAGGAAATATTACAAGGTCAAGAAGATTAAGGGAAAACAAAGGAATCTGAGGAGACACTGGCCTGGCGAGGGAAGAGATACTGGCCTGTTTGAGAAGCTCTGGGCACAAAACGATTCAAGGAAGAGAGAAGAACTCCTATCTCCACATGAAGCTTATACGACAAGTAACGTGAGGGCCAGGGGTTGGCTAGGAGAGTGTCTTTGGGGATTCTCTGTGGTAGCAGGTGCTGTGACATGGTTGGAGTGAAGACCCAACTGACAAGATTTCATGAAAAAATGGTGGCAGGTGAAAGTGAGTGCAGGTGGTGCGCAGAGCAATTGTGCTATGGGGGGATTAGTGACGGGTGCAGCATCAAGGGTGGCTTGGGTTTTGTTTCAATACAGGAGATTATTTCAGCATGTTATTCATGTGATGCTGCAGAAGAGAGTGCAGAAATGCTGGAGCGACGTCCACAGGTGGATGGGAGGAGGGGAGACCCGGTGCCCTGGGGGAACGGTTGACTTTAGACTGGAATGAGGTGGTTGATCCGTAAAGAGAGAGAGAGGCAGACAGGCTGGTGAAGCTGGTGCTGGTTGGGTCTTGATTGCTTTTGTTTCCTCAGAGAAAACAGAATCGAGTCTATCTCCCGAGTGAGGGGAAAGGGGAGGTAGTTGGAAGCTGGAAGCGAGAAGATGCAGAATGAGCCTAGTGCTTGGTAGAAGGGTGTGGGGAGGCATAGAGGTCCCGTGCAGGTTATTACCCCATTTTACAGATGAGGCAACCAAGACTCAAAGTAAAACATCTGTAAGCTGCAGAGCGGAGATCCACATAAGGGCTCTCGTGACTCCAGGGCCCCGTAAGCCAAATGGACTTTCATAAGGCTTTTCTACCCTTGATGTCCTCCTTGCTAAAGTCCTCTGTTCGGTGTGCTCTATAGCTTTCTGGTTCCAGCTGGAATTTTAGCAGTGATCCATGAGGATTATTGAAGCCATCAGCTGCAGAATGCAGAAATCAGCCTGCAACACAGAGAATTACAGCCTGCAGGGACCCCGGGAGCATGCGCACCATTTGCCTGTCCGCTCTGCAGAAGCACATCCAGTTAATTAATCAGCAGCCCCTGGTCATTTCAGCCGGGATCTGAAGTCACACTGGGTGGGAAAGTGGTGGTTCTGGGCAAAAGCGTCTCGTCCACACGGGCGTAAATCAGGAGGTGCGGTTACCCTCTCAGTTCCATTTCCTGCCTGTTGACATTTAACCATCAAGTCCCCCTACACACATTTCTTCTGCTATTTATGACCCCACCAATAATGCGCCGGCTTTTCATACGGAATTGAAATGAGGTCATCAGCAAGCAAAATGTCTCATCCTCGGGGCCCTTGTGCGAGCTACATCTTTGATCTTAATATGGCATTTTCCTTTCTTTTTTCACATTTTAACTTTTCTAAAATAGAGATATGTCTTCCATTGAAATACGCATTCTTTAAAAATTATTCCCCTGCAAAGGTATTGTTAAACCCACTGCTGACAGGTAACTCAGGGAAATGAGTTATTTGTCCTGCTGTGGTGTGACAGCGCCGAGCAGCCCCTTGGAAATCAGGTCCCTTTCACACTTCACCAGTCACGCAGATTCACTTCCTGTCTTCCGCGTCTGGCCAACGCTGTGGCTCCTCCCACACTCACCTCTAAGATTTTACTTGTGGCTCTACTGAAAGAGAGAGCACTAGGGTCTCGTGAAATGTAACGCCTGTAATGAGGACTCTCTCACCAACATCTTACCCATTCCTGGCCTGATTTCTTTTTTTTTTTTTAATGTATTTATTTTGAGAGAGGGAGGAAGAGAGTGCGCATGCACAAGCAGGGAGGAAGAGAGAGAGAGAGGGAGAGAGAATCCTAAGCAGGGTCCACGCTCAGCACACAGCACAACATGGGGCTCCGTCTCACCAACCGTGAGATCATGACCTGAGCCCAGATCAAGAGATGCTTAACTGACTGGGCCACCAGGTGCCCCGAAGCCTGGTTTCCTTTAAGACAAACACCATATATTTGAGGTCCTGCTTGGCTTCAGTTTGGATGTGACTTCAAAGTCAGTAATAGTCTTCTTACATCGACCTGGCTTTGTCATAACCAGCTGCAAAAACTGGTGGTTTATGACTACGTCAGGAAGCCACAGTTACTGAGTATGATCAGTTGAATGCTCATCAATGGGTGGTGTGGCTTGAGGAAGGGCTCAGTGGCTTCTAAGTTCCCTTCCTGCTCTGGCAAGTCTGCGAGGTAAGGGAATACAAGAGACTTCGAGAGGTCTCCACTTATAGGAAGTCTAAGCTCTAACTCTGGAGACAAGCAGCCATGCTTAAGACTACTCAAGGGTGACACAAGATCCTAAATTACATTATCAAGTGATAACTAGAGTGTTTCAATCACTGCCTATTCCAATATGTCAGAAAAGGGAGCTTTTGCAACTGGATCTGGAATAGCTGGAGGCTTTCTTGTTTCAAACCTTTAAGAGTGAATTGACTTTCAAACACATAACTGAACTGTTGGAAGTGCTTTGATGTCCCCCTCCCCCACTCACTTGTAGGCTACACCCAGGCTCCTCACTGTGTGGTACAGGGACCCTTCCTGACAGCTGAGGGCCGTATACCTGCCCAGCCTGCTCTAGTCTCCCATCCACCACCCCAGCCACACAGACACAGTAAGAGAAGCCCCCAAATTTTCAGTGATGCATAAGCCTTCAGTGCTTGTATTCTGTCCGGAAATGGCATTCCTGTCTACCTGGAAAATGCCTCATTGTCTTTGAATGCTTAGCTTTCTCCGGCTTCCTGCCTGACCCTCTCAGCAGGTGGGCAGGGACTTTCTCTCCTGCGTGACCCAAGTGTGCAGAGTGGAGCTATCTCACTGTCCTTCCCGCCCTGTGCTCTGGGCTCCTACCAGACCACGAGGCTACTCTAGACACGTGCCTGGCACACCGTACTGATATTCCTCACACCAGCAAATAAGTATTCTGCTCTAATTACACACCAGACTCCACCCGAAGGGTTTGTCTAAGTTACCTTTTGATCTTCATGCTAACCCTGAAATAATGGGAAATAACGTGCCCAAATAGATCCCAAAAGTGTGGTAGAGGCAAGATTAGCGTCAAGGACGGGCTGACTTTGGAGCCCAAGCTCTTAGCATCTGTACACATTTGTTAAATGACTTCTAGGCAGGCTGATGGATGGACTGAATGAACAGGAAGAGCAATAGCCAGACTGGAGAGAGACTTAGATACAGAAGCAGGAATGAGTGTACTCTGGGCAAGTGTCCTGGGGTCCCCATGGGGTTTAAGCAGCGCTCACAGCTGGACTCCAAACATAGCAGTTGTGCAGTAAGCCCTTCCTGAAGTTGTGCAGTAAGCCCTTCCTGAAAAGCTGGCCTGAATGGTCCCCTCAGGGTGCTGGTAAGAGTGGGAAAGAGCAGTGATGAAGGCCACGTGTATGGGGGCCTGTGGGTAGGTGTCCCAGGTGATGGCAGCAGCCAGGTAGAAAGAGTGTAAAGGAGGGTAACCCACAGAGATCACAGCAGATTTTCCAGAGGAAGAAGCGAGTTCTGAAGACCCAGTCGAGGTAGGACCTGGGTGTCTCAGAGGGAACAGCATCAGGGACACAGCCTGGGACGGACAAATTCGCAAGCTGCTCCCTCTGGCCCTCAGGCCAGCTGCTGTATTTCCTCCAAAGGCGTTTCTGTGTAGCTCCCAAGTCCACAGTTTCTAGAATAGGAAGAATGTAGTAGCATGGACTCCCGCCTATTTCTCACCGATTCCTCTTTGCTGGAGAAATTTAAGATCGTCAATTTCCTGAGCTACCATGATCTTCCTTTCTGAAATTCCTAAATGTTGTGGATTTTTTTTTTTTTGGTTCCATCCTGAAAACAGTCCTCATCTACATTGTTTAAGCCAATAAAACTTGGTTAGATCCTGTTCAGTGGCAAACATCAAGATAAGACTTCACTTTTTTGGTATAATAATACTCGTGCACATGTGTGTGTGTGTGTGCGCACACACACACACACACACACACACCTTTTATTTGACATACTTTTCCATGAAACAGCCCTGTGAATACGGCGGGGCAAATATCACCCCCATCTGACAGGTGATCAAAATGGAACAAAAGATGTGAAGTGCCCTTCCTGAGGCCCACGGAAGATAAGACGCTTAATGGGGAGGAATGATTTTAAGGATCATCTTAAGGGCAGGGACAGAGGACAATTTCAACCCGGAGGATGACACTCAAGGCTCTGCCCTTCTGAGCCTGTACTTCTCCAGCAGTGTGAGCGCACGAAAGTTACTTAAGTTCTCTGAGTCTCAGCTTTCCCATCCACAGAATGGGAACCATAACACTCTCCTTGCAGGTATGTTTTGAGGATTAAGTAAGACGAACATCTAAAACTGCGGGAAGAATCATGGCGCTCAGGGGCCACATCTTAACTCTCAACATCTCAAAATCCCCAGCAAACTGCTGTCCCTTCTCACCGGCATGAGGTTGGGAGCATCGCTTTTAACCTCTCCCTTCGTGTGGATGCCAATTTAACAACACTGGGGTTGTTGCATCCCCTTCAGGGGTGGGTCAAGATTTCTCATGGGGAAGAGCACTATACGTGCTCAGAAGAAATACTTTCAGAAGCCAGAGGTGAGGGAGGGACGATGGCACCTCAAGGACTAAACCCTTTAACAATAATAGTAATAATAATAGTAATAAGACGGCACTGTGCTCTGGGAAGCACTTAGGAGGGTGAGGTTTACAGTGGATGGACTGAGCTGCACTATGACATACACTAGAGGTGAGCTGGGTGGGGGGGTCAGGCTGCCATGAGGGAGGTGTGCGGGGAAAAGGCAACAAGAAAATAAATTTAGAGGTTGTATGGCTCTTTGAGTCAGGCAGCTACTGAATAAGGGATGCACTATAGGCCTCCTCCTTCTCCTTCTCGGAATCTTCAGTGAAGTCCACATTTCTCACCAACGCTTTGGCGAGGGGGCCTCTTTCCAGGGAGAATGTGGACACAGGGCGTCAGCGCCTGGTTTATAATGTACCCTGTGGCCCATTTGGGAGTACACTCCTCAGCCACGGAATCCCGCCAGAGGGACGGCCTGCCTGGTCAGGAGGCACAGAGTCTGGGACTGAGAATCCGGGTCCTGAACCACATGGCCCAGCAAGTGGGAGTCACAGCGGGCTGTCTGATGCTGTGGCCAGTCCCCTCTCTGCTGCTGTTGTCACTGTTGTGACAGCTTCAGAGGAGGGACACAGCCCCAGGGGGCACATTATGGTTTTTATTCCCACAAGCAGAGAGATGGCTGGGCCCTAGGAAGGCCAATGAACACAGAGAAAATGAAAAGTGACTTCTAAAATATGGGAAAACCTTTTTTTTCAGGGGCAAATGAGTTTAGAATGGGGATCCTTCTTGATTCTGATTCATATATTAAATGGTTCTACTGATTGAGTGATGGACAAAGGAACGTAAGTATTTACACTTTATTAACACTATCTCCTATAGTACCTTGCAAATAGGGGGGACTTAGGAGCTGAATCATGTCCCCTAAATTAATATATCGAAGCCCTAACACTCCATACCTCAGAATTTGACTGTATTTGGAGACAGGGCCTTCATTTATTGTTATTTTTTTATTTAAAGGATTTTTGAAATTTTATTTATTTTGGGGACAACTGGGTGGCTCAGTTGGTTAAGCGTCCGACTCCAGCTCATGTCATGATCTCATAGTTCACAAGTTCAAGGTCCATGTGGGGCTCTGTGCTGATGGCTCGGAGCCTGAAGCCTGCTTTGGATTCTGTGTCGCCTCTCTCTTCCCCTCCCCCACTCATGCTCTTTCAAAAATAAACCTAACAAATTTATTTATTTTGGGGGTGGGAGAGGGAGAAAGAGTGAGCATGCATGGGAGGGGCAGACAGAGGCAGAGACAATCTCAAGCGGGCTTCACACTGACAGTGCAGAGCCTGATGTGAGGCTCAAACCTATGAACCATGTCATGACCTGAGCTGAAATCAAGAGTCGGATGCTCCACTGACTAGCCTCCCAGGTGCCTGAAAGACAGCACTTTTAGGTCCGTGATTAAGTTAAAGCGAGGCCTGCGGGGTGGGCCCTAACCCAGTCTGACTGGTGCCTCTATAAGGAGAGGAACTTTGGCTGCGTGGACTCTGGGACGCACACACGCAGAGGAAAGGCCATGAGAAGACACAGCGAGAAGGTGGCCGTCTGCAGGCCGACGGGGAGGCCCCAGAGAAACGACGCATCTTGATCTCAGACTCCCTACTTCGAAGGAAATAAGTCTCAGCTGTAGAAGTCACTCAGCCTGTCCGAGTTTGCTGTGGCAGCCCTCCGGTGCTCAATAAAAGCTCGTCAAGGTGAAATACTGAGCTCCTAGAACCGTCGGGTCTGACCAGAAAGAGCTGCACGGAGGCCGTTTCTGCAGGGACTCTGAGGTCTCCTGAGACCCCAGGCCTGGCCGCGCATTCCGCCGGGTGATGAGGGTGGAAGCCCGGCCCGTCCTTCCTCACACACGTCCCTGGGACCTTCGTTCGTGATCTAGGTTGCAGCTCCCGCGTTGCTTCCGCGCCCTGTTCAAGTCTCCCCCGACTTCTCCCTTTCTGTGCGGCTCCCGGTGCCCCGTCACCCACGTAGCAGGGGGACACCACCCCGATCTGCCCCCCGCATCCTTCCAGTCTGTACGCGGAGCTCGAGAGCTATTCTTCTCGTTTTCGCATGGCCGACACACCGGTGTGGGTTCTGGTGTGGGGATGGGCGTTGCATGTTGACTACGTGATCGCACGACTTCCTGCCTTGCCCCCTGTTGGAGCTGTCCACGTTTAGTGGTGGGGACACTAACGAAGAGTCATCCTTTCAGTATTTTGGCCTGGAAGACTCTCCTGGAAGAAGAATTCCTTGAGTTTTTCTTATTCCGAATCTTGAATGCCATTTTCTGCCAGTAACCAAGGCTGACTGCTTTTCCTTTGCTAATGGCTCTTAGATTCCATCTTCTCTCCAAACCACACCAACTCTGACCCTCCCCCGCTGTGTTATGGCTCTGGTCTCCCCGCCACTTGTGCAGATTTATATTCCAGGAGTTGGGTAGGGTTGCTTGCCTGGATTTAGGCAGGAGCTGGGGTCAAGGATCCAGAATGGGCACAGAGGTGCATCCAGCCAGTCTGTGGTGTGAGGGTTTGGAATGGAAGGAAACAGATGCGTGTGTTCCTGTTGACCTTGCATCCTGAAGCCAAAGGGAAAGTTCTCCTCCTCGCATTCAGAGGGGGCAGGAGAGGGGGCAGCACACACTCAAGGCTGAAGAGCTGTAACGGTGGTTAAACCCCGAAATCCAGGTGGCGGCCTTAAGATGACCTGAGGACATGCAGTGGGAGGGAACATCTCCGATGATATATGTGTCAGCCCTCTGGACAGATGGAGAGAAAAGGGGAGCTATGGTCCTAAAATGTGCCCCATCACTCCCAGACCACCCGCTGCTGCTGGGTGAAGCCGGGGTGGGTGCAGGCCACTGAGCACCAGTCTCTGCTTCCCCCTCATGTGCTGTCTGGAGAAGGTACAGGGAACCCAGGTTGATGGTGGCGCCTTGGCAGAACATAGGAGAGATTCCCATTGACACAGGCCCTGAACTGATGACCCTTGTGCCCTGAAGGCCCAGGCAGCAGCCCTCCAGCTAGTTTCCCTCACTTTCCAGCCTCCCAGTCAGGAAACGGCATGCCCCTTTATCTAATGGATCAGGCCTCAAACCTTAGAATTGCCCTTGACTCCAGTTTCCTCCTCACACTTCATATCCAGTCCATCGGCCACCATATTAGCCAACAGAACCATCAAGATACGTGCGGAATCCACCCGGTTCACATCGCTTCCACCACCCTCATCCCGGTCCAGACTGACGCCCCGTCCCACCTGCACAACTGCTTCCTCAAGGCCCCCCAGACAAATACGTCCGCTGCAATCTATTTTCTTGTTCCCTTGTTCTCTCTGCAAAGTGTTCTCTTTGCTGCAGATGAAAAAGGCCATTCGACTCCTCTGCTCAGCACTTAGCATAGGGTCTCATCACACTTCAGACACAGCTCACATCCTTTGGGTGGCCTCCCAGGCCCGATGTGACTGACCTGAGCCCGTTCTGACCGCCATCCTTCATCATTTATTCTGTCCCAGGGCCCCCGGTTTCCGTGCTGCTGCCCAAAGACCTCAGGAACTCTGCCACATCAGGGTCTCTGCTCCATTCTCTCTCCCTACAATGCTCTTTCCTGTGCAGTTAGTCGCCCCCTCCCCTCCATCAGCTCTCTGCACAAAGGCCATTTCACAAGAGACTTTCCTTGACCCCCACGCTCTGTCCCCCCACCCTCTTCAGAATGCTTCTGCTATTTTACTTTTTAAGCTTTTTATTTTGAAACCGTTTAAACCCACATGAAATCGGCCAGAATAGTTCCAGGAATACCTCCACTCAGATTCACCAATTATGAGTGTTTGCTTTTTATGATTCTCCCTCCATAACAGATATTATTTCAGTGGTTGTCATCCTAGCTTTTTATTTTCATTACTGAACTATTTGGGAAGGAGCTGCAGATGCCTGTGACCCTTTATCCCTAAATATTTCGTGTGTATTTCCCAAGAACACAGATCCGCATTCTGTTATGTGAAAGCAACACGATAGGTTAACATTGATGGGATACCATTATCTGGTATGCAAGTCATATTCAACTTTTGAGAATTATACTAATAATAACCCTTTGGGGCATTAAAAATCTGCTTCCGGATCTAATCTAGGAGGATGCAGTGCTTTTAACTTTTGTGTATTGTTTTATTTTTAATTTTTTTAATGTTTTATTTTTGAGAGAGAGAGAGAATGAGAGAGAGAGAGCGAGCGAGCAGGGGAGAGTCAGAGGGAGAGGGAGACACAGAATCTGAAGCAGGCTCAGGCTCTGAGCTGTCAGCACAGAACCTGATGCGGGGCTCGAACCTACAAACCATGAGATCATGACCTGAGCTGAAGTCAGACGCTCAACCTACTGAGCCACCCAGGTGCCCCCGTGTATTTTTTTTTAAATTGAAGAATAGCTGTCACACAATATCATATGGGTTTCAGGTGTACAATGTAGTGATTCAACAGTTCTGTGCACATTACTGAGTGCTCGCCATGGTAAGTGTAGTTAAGTATCAAAGCTGGGGGAGTGGCCCAGCTTTTGTCTTCTGTGACAGTTCTATTGGAAACAGTACAGAACAAGTGTCTTGTAGATCATCCTTCAACCTTGGCTTGTCTGATGTGTCTTCATAGAGTTGGATTGTACATTTTTGGCAGAAATATCACAAAAGTGATGCTAGGACCTTCTCGATATATCAGGAACCTCATGGTACCTCTTTGTGACTTTATATATTTTGGATGATTCGATCATCTATCTGCTTGTTGATGATGTGCCTCCCCAACTATAGAAGGCAGTCTCCACGAAGGGCAGAGAACTTTCACTGTTCCATTAACTCTCGTGTCTCGAACCACAAAGTGCGGCACATGCTAGGCGCTCATGAAATAGCGAAAGGTGGGGCTCACTCGAGACCAGAGAAACTGCTTACCCTGGCAACCCCCAGAGAATTCCAGAAAATGTTCCTTACCCTACACATTCTTGAGCAGTTACAGCATGCTGGGCCACCTCGAGACCCCTTGCGCAGCCAGGATGAGGCCGGTACATGTGTCCTTGGGGTTCTCAGGCACTTATTTCCAAGACTGGCCAGCAGGAACGTTGCGGAAGCTACTGGAGGCTGTGCGGAGCAGGGCCCGGGGAGCCATGGTGCTGGGAGGGCCTGCGAGGCTGTGCGGGCAGGCATGCCAGGTAACACTCATGGAGGTGGAGGGAGGTGAGGTGCTCCCCAGGCTCACAGACTTCCCAGTGAGTCCCATCAGCCCTCAGAGCATTAAGGGGGTCTGCTCTCCCCATCGCCTGTCAGAGTGGGACATGAATGGGGCCTCCTGGAGGTCCTGTGTGCCAAATTCCCCAATGACTCAGAAGGGAAGAGCACGCGCGCAGGCTGGAGAGGGAATCAAGATGGAGATGGAACGCAAGAAGAAACCACAGCTCAGTTTCCCAGTGCAAGTTCACGGACAAAGGCTGAGGGAGGCCTTAGCAGGGGTGTTTGTGGGTGGAGGCAGGGAGGGGCTTGGAGCAGATGAGTGGAAGGGCAGTGAAGTAACGGTCAGGCTCACAGGCTTACGTTCTGCTTCAGATGGAGTGGACTTTTATTACCTGAAAATGAGACTCATGTGACCAACAATGAAAGCCATGACACCTGCCCAAAATGTCAAGAGGCATGAAGAGAATTCTAACCAACCATGTTAGAGGAGGGTAAGAAGAAAAATGAAACCGAGAGCTGAGGGCACTGCACTGGGCTCAGCACACCTAATAAACAGGTGTCTCTGTCTCTATTTAAGACTTGTTTCCAGGGGCGCCTGGGTGGCTCAGTTGGTTAAGCGTCCGACTCCAGCTCAGATCATGATCTCACGGTTGGTGGGTTCGAGCCCCGCGAGGAAAAACTTACGAAGTAAGTTGAACACTTGAAAAAAGAAAACTTGAAAAACATGGCTAAGAGATTAAGTCAGTTTATAGGCTGAATCCTATGCGTATTTCATACACTGTGTATGATCCTTGACTTGTCATTTTCAAACCACTGCAGAGCACCTCTCAAGCTGCCCATTAGATTTACAGGCACCAGTAAATAGTTTTTGATTAAACTACTTGCAGCTTTAAAGGCAGCTTGGAGCATCAGAGCAGCAAGAAGCAAGAATCCCACTCTGTTTAGAGCCTCATCTGCAACTTTCTCTGGGTTTAGCAATCTATCCACTACAGATTAGATGAGGACAATCTCCTTTACAGAACGAACAACACAGGCGTTGCTTCTTCGGGATAACTAAAAATAACCCCCCAAGCCAAAAACAAATCCAGAGTTAGATGACACCAAATGAGGGGGGGTTAAAAAAACAACTACTGATTTTATTTTATTTTATTTTATTTTAGTTTTTAATGTTTTTTATTTACTTCTAGGAGAGAGAGAGAGAGAGAGACAGCATGAGCAGGGGAGGGTCAGAGAGAGAGGGAGTCACAGACTGAAACAGGCTCCAGGCTCTGAGCTGGCAGTCAGCACAGAGCCCGACGCGGGGCTCGAACCCACGAACCGTGAGATCATGACGTAAGCGAAAGTCGGACGCTTAACTGACTTAGCCACCCAGGCGCCCCAACAACTACTGATTTTAAACACTAGTCATTGGGTGTTGGAGAATTATTCTGAACTTTCACTTTCAAGGCTCTGGGTTCCTTCACCTATCAGAGAGTATCCCAGTGATAAATTGTATCACCTATTTCTTTTTTTCAACTTTTCATTTAAAAATTTTATCTTTGCAGAATAGTAGAATCCTCCTATATCTTTCACCCAGTTTTCTTTAATATTAACATCTTACACAATGGTAGCAAGAGGCACCTGGGAAATTAACACTGATATATAACCACTAACTAATCTATAGACCTTATTGGAATTCTGCCAGTTGTTTGGGAATGTCTTTTTTTCTGGCCCGGGATCCGATCTAGGATTCCATATTGCATCTAGTCATGTTTCCTCAGTTCCGTCAATCCATACCAGGTTCTCAGTCTATCTCTTATGACCCTGACCCTTTTGAAGACTACTAGCCAGTGTTTTGTAGAACGTCTTTCGATTTGGGTCTGCCATTTTCTTATGAGATTGAGTCTACATATTTTTCATAACAATAGGAGAAAAATGATACATTCGTCTCAGTGCAACATATGAGGAGGCACCTGATGTGTCCCATTACTGGTGACACTAACTTTGGTCACTGATTCAGGTGATATTTGCCAGGTTGCTCCAAAATTACCGCGTATTTCTGTATCCGTAATGAATGAGTTTCGTGTAGGAGAAATGCTTGGAGGCTGTGCAAACATCCTTTTTCTCATCACAAACTTGCCTTCTAACTGCAGGATCTATTGGTGATTCTTGCCCGCAAAACGTATTACCTGGTGTTTCCCCAATGGTGATACTGAGTTCCATCAGTCCTTCTGTATTTGTTAATTAGCAGTTGATTGTAGATTTCTCCTTCATTTGTTTGTTTATTCACTCAGTTACTCATTTCTATCAGTGTGGGTTGAAGAATGTGTGCTTTATTCCACGAGTAACGATTTGCTACTATCACTATTTCATTGCTCTAACTATCCTAGGTTTGGTCATCAGGAGCTCCTTTAGATGAGCATCTGTGTCCTTTTGGACATGCCCCAATTATTTTTGAACCCTTCCTTACTTTCTAACACTGCAGAACTCTCTGGACATATCTTGTATTTTCTCTGTTCCAGTCTTGCAGGTGGCCATTTCTCCAAGGAAGCCTGGTTAGTTTTATTTTGTAACGGTTCTTACAAACGGACCTCTAGGACCTAGATGTGTTCATCGCCACTGTGGGAGGACATTAGTCTGAGGCTTTCTCAGTAGACAGAACGAGGAAGTATATTCATGAGTCCTCATACACCCCAACACACATATCCGTACTTATTTTTATATCCATCTATCTGTGTAACTATTAAAAACCATGAGTTCATAGAGATGCACTCCCTTACTTATTAAAAAAAATGTTTCATTGTTCCCTGGTGAATATGTGCCTGGTTGGACTCTGAAGTTAGTGTCCTTGGGGAAGAGGGGACAGAAATTAGTTGGGAGGAAATATGCAGGACAAAAGAGAAAAATTAGAAAAACAAATTAAGGAGCAGAGAAACTACCTAAGAGAGGAATCTTGTAGTCGTTTGATAAATGCTTTTTAAAATGTTTATTTATATTTTAGGGGAGACAGAGAGAGGGAGAGAAAGAATCCTAAGCAGGCTCTGTGCTATCAGCCTGTGAACTGTGAGATCATGACCTGAGCTGAGATCAAAGGTCGGACACTTAACCGATTCAGCCACCCAGGCGCCCTTAGTAAATGTTTTTTTTTTTTTTATGTTTTTATTTATTTCTTGGAGAGAGAGAGAGAGAAACAGCGTGAACAGGGGAGGGTCAGAGAGAGAGGGAGTCACAGACTGAAACAGGCNTTATTTAGCAATCCATTTTCATCTTCTTCCTGGGTATAGGGTCAGATCACATTTCCCAAAGTGTTGGGCAGATAACTGCACACGTGGGACGGCATTCGCTAACGGAGTAGCACGGCACAGTGTACACCACTTCTGACACTAGGCAGGCTGTGTGCGCGCCTGCTCTGTCCTCTCTTCCCTCCCACACCGGCTGCCATCTGGTCATGGTGTTGAATCTGCTTCCACCATGGAGACTGTGGCCCTGCTAGAAAACGGTAGAGCCGTCGTACCGTGGAAGGAAACGGGCCCTTGAAGGACCACACGGANGGTGTACACCACTTCTGACACTAGGCAGGCTGTGTGCACGCCTGCTCTGTCCTCTCTTCCCTCCCACACCGGCTGCCATCTGGTCGTGGTGTTGAGTCTGCTTCCACCATGGAGACTGTGGCCCTGCTAGAAAACGGTAGAGCTGTCGTACCGTGGGAGGAAACAGGCCCTTGAAGGACCACACGGAGTAGAGTTGCCCTGCTTATCTGGACAGTTTTCCTTGAAACCTATGAGAAAGAAATAACTCTTTCTTGAGCCACGGAGTATTTGTTGGGCTTCTTTGTTACAGCCGCCCATCCTTACCCTCCCCAGTGTACTTTTGATTACAAACAATACTGGAGCGAACGTTTTGTGCATACATCTTTGCACACACACACAAAGATACCTAAGCGCGTTAGTGCCGGAGGTAGCTTTGTGTGGACAAATATGTATTTTTAAATTCACAGTCCGTTGGCTGGTATGAGAGAGTGCCTTTTTCTCCGTACCTTACCCAAACTTTTTATATATTTAAGTCTTTGCCAATGTCATGGGTAAAAAAAAAAAAAAAATGGTATACAGACTTTAAAAACTTTCCGTATCTTAATGATCAGTAAAAAATGATCATTAGAAAAAATGATCTAAATTTTTTCATGTTGACAGGCTGATTTATGTGGAATAAGTGAGCAGAAACTAAATGCTCAAGACAGTAATTTTTTTTCTAGTAGGTTATAAATCTTGTTATTGATACATAAATGTTTTATGGATTTATAAATTTACTTTATATTTGTGCAGGACATATTTTTCTCCATTCGTTATCTTTCTTTGACTTTATTCCCAGAATGTGTTTACGGTGGATGAACTAAATTTTTTTCTGGCGTCAAGTTCATCACCTGCTGCTCCCAATGGCCTGCATGTTCTGAGGACTCACTCTTGGCTTATTCTGTGGTCCTTGAAGACTGTTGGATCACCTAACTCATGGCATATACTTACACCGACCTCACTTCTAGCATAAGATACAGAAAATAAGTCTAACAAAACCAGCAGAAATGCTGAAGTGATCACAGGAGGCTTTTTCACTGTGTGTAGGTACAAACCCCAGATCCTGAGAAACTCTTTTCCCTTAGAAGTGAAAGGCCATAAAACACAAATCAATGATACGGTGCCTGTGAAAACTTCTAAAGCATAAAAGGAGTAAAGATTGTAACACTCAGGTGGTGCGGGAAGGACATAATTATAAAACTTTCTACTGGACTAGAAAGTAAGCTGCACGTACTTTCTACTCTGTGCCCGTCGCCCATGTGGGGAAATACAATCTCTGTAAAGTAAGATCTGTGAGCTGAACTGTCCAAACCAGATTAGCAAGGGAGGGATCTGGAAGCGTTAAGGAAAGAACCAGTAGCAACCAGTCATAGCATAAGAAAACAGCAGGAGAAGTAAAAGCAAGAAAGGCTAGTTTTGCAGAAAGGTGACCTAGTGAAACGGTGGGGCGGGGGTGGGGCAGATGTGTTTGAGACGCTCCCACACAAAACAAAGTGAGGATATAGTAAGTTGAAAATCATTAGCGAAGATAATATTAGAGAAGCTATGAAGAACTCGCTGGATCCTGAACAAGACATGGGAATGACTGGAGCAGCTGCACTGCTCAAAGATAAGAGCGAGTTCCTGGCTAAATGAGGAAAACAGACCCAGATCTGTCAATGAGGGAATCACCATGCGTCAGGTCAGCCTAGTGAAAAGAGACATCTCTCCTCCTGTCGGAAAGTTGAAGTATCCTGTCAAAACGGTGAGGTGTCAAAAGTATAGAAGGACATCTGAGCAACAGGCAGGAAGAGGGGTCATCCCTAAAGAAAGTGAGACCTTAGTCTCACTTCAGATCTCTCTTCTACCACATGAAACACTGTAAGACAAAATTATGACCCACATATTCTTAAGCCCACACAAATGACATTCATGAGCACAGAAAGCAAAGGCTGGGAAAATTTGGAAAACACAAGGCATAATAGGACTTTTTGCTTGGAATAATCTAAACATGGTCAAGTTAAAATGACTGGTGAAAACAGTTCACAGAGAAAATTCACCTGTTATAATAAACACATAATGAAACAGATGACACTAGATTTAGAATTTTTTTTGAGTTTATTTATTTATTTAAGTAATATCTATATCCAATGTGGGCTCAAACTCATGACCTTGAGATTAAGAGTCACATGCTCTTTGGAAGGAGCCAGCCAGGTGCCCTTAGAAGTGTTTTAAGAGTAATAAAAATACCATGACTTGTAGTAAAAAATAAACACAAGTAGCGGAGGCCAGTGAGAGAGGGGTTGGAGGAGGAAATCAGGCTGTGTTGATTTCTTTATTCTATATGGACAAAAGTAACAAGGGTGTCAACAATGGTATTAGTTATAGCTGACATCTGAGTCCTTACTATGTGTCACGTACTCTTCAGAGAACTTACATGTACCATCTCTTCGATCTACCAACCTGCTCTCTCAGGTGGGTGCTAGTATTATTATTATCCTCAGGCTAAAAAGGAGACCGATGTGCTATTCTTTCCTCAATAGTAATAATTCAACACACATAGTTGCAATATATGTTAGCAAAAATGAAAAAGTAACCATTAGTATAGTTTAAAATTGTATTGTTTTCAACTTATCAGAAAAATAATTCACACAGCAAAGAATAGTTCAAAAAAAGGGAAAAGAAAGGGGCAAGGAGCATGAAAACCTTCAGAAAGAGAAAATAAAATGATAGAGAGAAAATCACACTCATGTAAATAAACGCTAATAGATTAGGTCCCTCTTAAATTTAAAATGACTTTAATTTTTAAAAATTTTATTTGTGAATGGGATCAGTTTCTCGATTTCTCTTTCTGTTGCTTCATTGTTGGTGTATAAAAATGCAACCGATCTCTGTACNCATTTACCTAGGAATAAACCTAACCAAAGATATCAGCGATCTGTATGATAAAAACTATAGAAAACTTATGAAGGAAATTGAAGAAGACACAAAGAAATGGAAAAACATTCCATGCTCATGGACAGGAAGAATAAATATAGTTAAAATGTCATTACTACCCAAAGCAATCTACACCTTCAATGGAATCCCAATCAAAATTGCACCAGCATTCTTNACTTTAGAAGAGCTCTGCCCAATCAAAAATACCTCCTAGAAATTAAATAAGAGAATGACCAAAGAGAATGGCAAATGCATGCAAAGGAGAGGGATGCTTGCAGTATTGATATTGCACAGGGTAGAATTTAAGTTAAGAAAAAAGTTAGTGGGACAGAATGGGAAGTTAGTGTTACTGGTTCATCCATAATGAGGTTTAAATAGTTGTGAACTCTTATGGACCAAATAACAAGACATTAGAAAGTATAAAACTTTTAAAGTCTAAAAAGAAAGAAATGAATCCATAAAGACTTACCAAATTTTCTTCAATCCGTGATAATTCTAACATTGTGAAAAAAACATAAAATATCTGAACAGTTGATTAGATAATGTTGATTTAATTCGGAGTATTAAGTTCTCTACATGTCAGTAAATATATTTTCTTTTCAAGGGCCCACAAAACACTCACAAACATTATCTTAAAAGCAACCACAAAGGATTCCGCAATGAACTCCTTAACATAGATAACTAGACAGGGCATATACAATGAACACAGAGCTATAGGACAAGAATTTAGTAACCAGAAGGTAAATAAGTGACAATATAAAAACATCCCGAACATATGGAAATGAACCCTTTCCCATCCCCATCTCATCAGCTTGCAGGCCGACACACACGCGCTTCTGTTTTAGAACACTCAGAAAATAATGACGAGAATAATAATTATAAAAATTTAGGGGATATAATCACACATATTCAGGAGTAACTCCAAAGGCATAAAATATTTCATTGTTAGAAATGAAATAGTGAAAATTTGCAAATTAAGAACGCAACTTTGAAAAAAAAAAAGGACGAGGAAATGAGTACAAGGAAACCAGGAGACAATGTTTAATAAGTAAATGCAGAAGTTAAAGAAAAATCAGAGAATAGACAAATTCAACAGCTAGTGTATTAAAAATGTGAAAATAGAAAATATTTTGCTTAGTGTGATCAAGAGGAAAAGAAAGTATCTCCACCAAATACACAAAATCTAGAATGAGAAAGGAGGTGTAATCACAAATGCAAGTGATTTGAAATCCTTTATTAATATACTTGAAAATTTGGTTAAATTTAAGAAGATAAGTTTCTAAGGAAAAATAAATCGCTAAGATTGATTTAGAAATGGCAGAAAAGTGAATTAGCTCAATTACCACAGAAAAGATGGAAAATGATTTCTAAACAATCATCCGCATAAAGGTTGGATCCAATGTTTAATGGGAGAGTTCCTTCCCTCCCCCACCAAATTCAAGGCACAAATAAATTCTATACTTTGTTAGTTACACCTTAGTATAGATACAAGTGGGAGATTTTCTAATCCATTCTTGCTTCCCCCTCTTATAAATACCATTGCTAGAATTTTTGAGAAGAATGGTCTTCAAAGTGTACAAACACCCACATTCTACAAACTAATTTCGCTTTTGAATACAAAGGGGGAACATTCTCAATAATATAGGAGGAAATCAAATAAATCTGTTGAAGGGATTGTATTCTGTGGTTAATGAGGGCTTATTCTAGGAACAGACTATTACTTACATTGCTCTGAAAAATTCTGGCCCTAAACAGTAAAGGAAACAACAGGAAATTTTTGTGAATATGTGTGTGTGTGTCATAATATGTCTATGTGTGTGCATAAAGTATACTATTTATCTCCAAAGGAAGACTAAACATGGACTGTGCTACCTGATTCTCCGGAATCATATCCAGGGGTTGGATATGCCGCACACACACAGAGAAGGCTCCCCCAACATAGGAAAATAGAGAAACCAGCAGGTTTCTGGAAAAAAAAACAAACAGCTTAAACTTGGAAGAGGATTGAGCACCATGAGACACATGGGGAAACACTTTTTGTTAGGCTCTCTTCCTCTCCTACAGGGCTTTAGGAAACTCACTGTCCCTCACACTCTTGTCCATGCAGGGCAATGCCAGCTTGGGGCCAACTGGGGGCATGGGGTAACATCAGGGATCACAGGGTGCCTGTTGCCACTGGAGGCAGAGATATCATGGGCAAGCCAGAGACTCACCCAAACTCCTCCCTGACTTCCCCTCTACATGTAGGGTGTATGGCAGCTCTTGATATAAAAGATGTGCCCAGTGAGGAGGTGCAGGGGAGTTTCCTGAAGAGCAAGGTGACCTGGTTGGAAGAGGGGGGCTGTAAACAGGAAATGGTTGAGTCCAGATAACAATACCAGAAGCCTTCTGCTCTTAGTGTATCTTTCTCCACGAAAACTCACTGGGGGAATGCCCTACAGCTTGGGCTTTTGCACCTGATGGACTTCCCATCAGGTACAAATCACTAGCCAAGGCAGCAAATACTCCCAGGATAATATTAGCTCACAGGGGAAAATAACATGATACAGTGAAGAAAATTAATGGGCCAAAATAGAACACAAATTCACACAGGGATAATAAATATCCTAAAGAATTAAGGGACAATGTTAGCATGATGCAGGAATAAGCAAGCTGTCACAGAGAATTAATTAGAGATGTGGAAAAACTGAATATAAAAATACAAGAGTTGATCCACAAAACTCAAGAGAAGGGTTGGCAGCAGCAAGGATACTTTTTCTGTAGGCAATTTAAGGGTTTCATTAAAGGACATCTAAAAACACCTGGATAAATACAAAGGTATCCCATGTTCATGGATGGCATGACCTGACTTTTTTTTTTTTAACTGATTCAATGTAATTGAATGTAAAATTCAATGTAAAAATTCAACATAATTCTAATAGGATATTTTGAACAAGTTAACACCTGAATACAGTATAAAAATTACCCTACAGACTAAAAGATCAGAACAAAGAGTAAAGGCACTATTAAAAAGAAGAGCAAAGACGGTGACATTCCAACCAGACTTGAAGACACTACAAAGCCACAGGAATAAAATGATACATGATGTTTATGTAGAACTATATAAAACAAAGGACTCAAATTAAGCAGAACCCTGAAACAGGGTGTGGGCGTGTGCAGAACTGTGTGAGTGCTGCAACAGGTTGTCAGGAAAACAGTAGAACTTCAGAGAGACAGACAAATTGGGTTCCTTCCTCTCCTTGCATCACACACACATTCACAGTTGAATTAAAAATCTTAATGTGGGGGCGCCAGGGTAGCTCAGTTGGTTAAGCATCCCACTCTTGGTTTTGGCTGAGGTCATGGGTTCGAGTCCTGTGTTGGGCTCTGTGCTGACAGTGAGGAGCCTGATTGGGATTCTCTCTCACTTTGCCCCTTCCCTCTGTCCCAAAATAGATGAATAAACATAGAAAATCTAAATGTGGAAGAAGAAAGCTAACAAATGAAAACGAAGGAGAACAGCTTGGCCCACAGGGTAGGGAAACCTTCTTAAACAGGCCCAGTCATCATAAACCATACAGGAAAATATTGGTGGGTTTGACAGCATTAACACAACCATTTCTGACCCGTGCTTCACATTGTTCTTTGACGGGAGTGAGAAGCAAACATTTGTGACGATAAACCATGAGATGTGGGGATTGTTACAGTACTGACACAACTGACCGACGCAACTAGTAAACCAAAATGGAGAAGGTTAGTGTGGCTTATGTCTGGTATTAATTGCAAGGGGCTCCAGCAAGAGATTGGGAACTTATGTTTGTACAAGAGAGCTACGAATGTCCAGTAGTGAAATGGCAGATCTATGTGGAGAATTTTAAGAAGCATCTAGCAGGTGACCGTGCTAGAAATAGGAGGCGATGAAGAACACATTCTTCATCGTTTTAGTGTCACCCCACCAAAATCCAGGCATAAGTTCTGCACCACTGGGATGTAAAATCCTCGAGAGCAGAGTTTTGTCTGGTTTGTTCATTCCTGGTTGCCCAGGGCACAGACCTGTGCTGCCCAATCTGGAACCAACTGCAACATATGGCCATGGGGCACTTAGGACGTCGCTGGTCGCAACCGGGATGCGCCGTATGTAAAGCACACCCTGATTTGGGAGGCTTGGTGCAGGGAAAAAGATAACGCAAAACCTCTCTGCAATAATTTCTTATGTGGAGTACACGTGGCAATGATAGCATTTTAGACTTGGGGTTAAGCAAAATATACTCTTGAAATTAATTTCGTCTGCCTTTTAAAAATGTTTACTAATGTGCAACTACAAAACTTCCATATGCGCCTTGCATTATGTTTTTAACATAATGTTTTTAACAGACAATGCTTTCTAGAGTGATGACTGGAATATTACAGGTGCTAAAAGATGTTGAAGGAAAGAATGGATAAGGAAGTGAGTTCAAAGGGCTCTTTTAATCAGCATGAATTCATTTTCCCCCACTTATTGTGTAGTCTTAATATCATTACGTATAACTGGAAATGTTCTATTAAGTGGGAAAAGAGTGGCTTCAGTGGGATGGCTAGTTTAGCAGTTTTCAAAAGACGAGGAACAATGAACAGAGCAGTATTGCTCGTAACCAGATTTCAGTCGTGAGGAAGTTGCGGTGTGGCAGACACATACACTCTCCCATTAAACTCATTCTACAACTCTATGACAGACTCTTGTTCCAATACAGATGATGATACTGAGGGTCAGAGTGGTAAAGCAACAAGTAAGGGGTGAGCCCAGGAATCGATTCTGTTCATTCTGACCAACCCAGACATTTGCAGACGGCCCAGACTTACCACGTCCCTCTATCCTCACACTCTGTATTTCAGCTATGAGTGACTAGCAGGGTGCACTTTCTTGCCTCTGAGCCTTTGCTGACGCTGTTCCTCTGCCTGGGAACACCCCCTCACCCTATCAGAAAGCCACATGATACATCGGGGTTGTCACAGTTGGAATTTACTTGTCTCTTGTCTATATCCTTCTGAAAATGTTAACTCCCTAAGTGCAGGCAGCCTTTCTGTCTTATTCACTGGGGAAACCTTAGCAGTTAGTGTCGAAATGCCTGGCACACAGGAAGCGCTCCACGATCACTGCTTCCTAGATCAGTGAAGATTCTTCCACGGTTCCAGTAAGAACGAGCTGCTCCTTGGGTCCACTATAACCTAATGCCTGTATTCCACGTATAGTTCCCATTTCACCTTGTAATGTATTATAATCCACTCTTTTTGTGTCTCCCCACCCAAGATTTGTAAATTCCTTATAGAATGGATTAGGTGTCAACTGAGGCTCTCCCAAAGCCGTATTTGGTCTTCTTTTCCCCATAAGACTTGGCTGGCAGACTCGGCTGGGGTGTTCCCGACTTCTGGTTTCTGCTTCCTTTTCCATTGCAAAGCCCCCGTTTTGCTTGGAAGGGCAGTGTGCCCAGCTCTCCGTCCAGCTTGAAGTGGCCATGATGGGGCTATGGCCAAGGAAACGTACATCCGGTATAGATGTCTCCAGAGGGTTTTCTTTTCCTGATAAAGGAGCAAGACCTGCTTGTCCCTGCCTTTCTCTCTTTTCTTCCTGCCTTACACACAGACAGCATGTCCAAAACTGTCGTGCTATCGTGCCGTCTCAGGACATTAAACAAGAGGACGTAAGCCAACAGGCCACGGTGGCGGAGCGGAGGAAGGGAATATCCTGACAGCTCTGCTGAGTAGGTGTGCCGAGGCCAGCAACTTCCTGTCTCTGGTTTGCTCGCTACGTGAGAAAAACAAACCCATAACTGTTTATCACTTGTACGTCAGTTGTTTTTTGTTTTTTTTTTTTGGTCACTTTTAGCTAAAATTATCTTTAACTCATCCAGCTGATACTTTTAACTGGTACAGAGTATATACCATGCTCCCAAGATTAAAACATTTTGAAAAATGTTCATTTATTTTTGAGAGAGAGAGAGACAGAGTGCAAGCAGGGGCAGAATGAGAGGGAGACACAGAATTGGAAGCAGCTCCAGGCTCTGAGCTGTCAGCACAGAGCCCAACACGGGGCTTGAACTCACTGACTGTGAGATCATGCCCTGAGCTAAGTCGGATGCTTAACCAACTGAGCCACCCAGGGGCCCCTATATGCAGATTTTTGACAAACCCAAAATATTATTGTAGGAAAGCAAATCGCTGCAAACTTTTTGAAAAAAATTTTTTTTATGTTTTATTTATTTCTAGGAGAGAGAGAGAGAGACAGCGTGAGCAGGGGAGGGTCAGAGAGAGAAGGAGTCACAGACTGAAACAGGCTCCAGGCTCTGAGCTGTCAGCACAGAGCCCGATGCGGGGCTTGAACCCACGAACCACGAGATCATGACCTAAGCGAAGTCGGACGCTTAACCGACTAAGCCACCCAGGTGCCCCTATATGCAGATTTTTGACAAACCCAAAATATTATTGTAGGAAAGCAAATCGCTGCAAACTTTTGAAATATGAGGAGACGGAGGCTCAGAGGACTCAAGTGTCTACTGACGGCAAACAGCAGCATGAAGAATCAAACCCCGGTCGCTCAAGCAGCAAAGCCCATGCCTGTGCCCACTCGTGCTGTCTGCAGAGCCCACGCTCCGTGGCCTGATGGACACCTGCAGACGCCTCAAGGCCTCCCTCTGGAGACACTCTCTCCCAGCTTAGATGCCATGGTGTCACTTCCTACAATGGCGGTACAACGCTGTTGGCCAAATACTGCCTGCCTTTCCTGGATGTTTCTTTAAAAAGCACCTTTAGCACATGCTCCACCAGCACCCTTTGCTCCGGGCCACCCTCCCAACCTGAGATGGGAGTCTGTTGCGTGTGTTTGAGGAACCCCAAGGAGCCTAAGCATCAGCGACCAGAACAAACTGAGGGAAGGACAGGGGGAGGAGAAGATACAGATAAGATCTTGTCCTGAACTGTCACCATTCGAGGAGTGGTGTCTACTGAGCGGACAGACAGTGGGGAGAAGCACACGTGATGGGGGAGGGGATGGATACCGGGAGATGGTTTTTGCTGGGTTAATTTTGCGATGACTATTAGATGCCCACGTGAGGATGTGGTATACAGAGAGTTCAAAGCCCCTACACTTACAGTCCCGCACGTCGCACCAGACTGTTTCGATGAGCCAGAGGCCAGATGGTAAGGCACCAGACTGAACTGCATCCATTATAAGACGTGCTTGAAGATGAAGGCAGAGATCAGTCAGGAATTACAAAACACATCCTGAGATTTTAGCCTTGCAAGTCATTTTGCTGCTGAGCCCATTGATACATGACCCAAAAGATGGGTGTATTTATTTGTTCAGTCAATTGCCTCAGCCTGAGAAATGGACTGATTGTATTTTCATGCAGACAATAGAGAGAACTGCGTCCCTTTAAGATCTTCTCTGAAATAAACAAAAAATTACACAAACGCACACACAAACATGGCTGTGACATTTTGTAACATGGTAATGGTAACGAAATAAGTGCCCAGGGCTCTCTGGGGAGCAGGCTTCTCCCAGCCTTCAAGCTACAGGGCTCTGCATTCTGGCTCTCATTGCTAATAGCTTCATTAGCTCCTTTGTGAATCGAAAACATAGGCTGGTGAGATCATTCAAAGAGAGAATCTCCCGGAGGCTCTTAGCACAGAGTCTGGGACAAAGTATCAACCTAATAAATATTAGCCACTATTTGCTTACATTTATGGAAATGTAACTCATAACCCACTAAACACATAGCTTCACACCCATGCACTGATAAACACCACCAGTAAATAGCACACGCACGCATATATATAGAAAATGCCTTACGATTTCTCATCCCTCACTCCCTGTCTCGCCTGCTTTTGACTTGATAACGTTCCTTTTTAATGCTTTTTAAGAATGGAAAGATTATTTTCTTTTTTTCCCCCAAGAGCTGGCTTTTACTACGGATGCCTGCCATGGTTCACAGCTGGCTGTCCTGAGTGAATGACAAATACCCTCGGCAAATCACTTTCTCTAAAAATAGACCACCCCAGATGATCTTTACCTTCAATTCTCATTTCCATGCACGTGCAAAGAAAAATTCCATTCTTTTCAGAGATTTACTGCTAACCTATCTCAAGCAATGTGACTCTACAAAAATGAACAAGTCTCTCTTTCTTTCTTTTTGAAAAATGCCCTAGTTTTGTCTCATCTGTTTATTGGATTTACATGAAATATAAATGTAAGACTGACACTTCTCTCCACATTCTGCCAGTTGAATGTTCGTTCTGTTTGGCTTTATAGAGTCATTTACCTTGATAATTTCACCTTGATAATTCAATGCATGACTTGCTGTCTCTATTCCTTCCTCTAGATGCACCTGAATGGACTGAATGTGCACAAGATACTTTTCAAGTCCCAGTCACTCTGCGGAAGCAGGTGAATTGCTCTCAGCACTATTAAGCCACCTGAACATTTGATGGATACATTTGATGGATACAAAAGAGTTTGCTTGACATTCAGGGTCAAGGACCACTTAGTTCACACCATCCCTCCTGCTGGGATGGGTATGTTTAGGGCAAACACAAAAGCAAAAAAATAAGATAAATAAAAGCACTACAATATTTAGAATGCATTTTATTTTGGGAAAATCCACACCATTGTCCCAACGCTAACAGAGCCTGAGCATGAATTCTATTTGCCTCCTTACAACCTTAATATGCATAAACCAACTAATTCTGACTTGAGACCACTCTGCTTCCCTGATCTGGATCGGCAAGGGTCATTCCATCAAGACCTAGACACCAAATCATCAACAGCTCCTCCAAAATCCGTCTTGGCACACTTACTCTGCACTTTCAAACTGGGCAGCGCTGAATCTGGATGGCTACTGGAAATGTGCGGGCAGTGGATTTTGTAAATTTCATGTTGGTGACTTTGAAATAATTCCCTGGACAGAGCTACCTCCTCTCTATGCTACTGTTGTTATCATCATCAACACTGTTACTAGTATTTGCAACTACGGTATGTGAGTAGATAAAGGGAATACAATATTTGGCACTGATTCACTGTGCTCTAGGGAAGGTGCCACAATTTAAGATTAATTCACACACACACACACACACACACACACTCTGATTATTTAGTACCTATATCTGCAGGTATTAGGAAACCTGCATTCAGCCTGGCTTACCTAATAAGGATATTGCTTCATATAACAAGAGGCTGTAAGGCAGGGAGTCACTAAGGATGGCTAATCAGTAGCAGAAAAATATCACGAAAAAGTTGAGTTCTTTGCATCATTTTGCTTTGCCTTCCTCATCCCAGTCTTCACGTTAGCTTCCCTCATGGTCAAACCATGCCTGCCTGTTGGCAACCACTGAACAGCTGAAGAGACATCTTCCCTTATGTCGGATCCTACTGGCCTGGAGAACCTCTCCCAGCAGCTCGCCATCAGACTGCCCGTCCCGCCCTGGCCAGCACAGGGACACACGTCCCTTCCACACCAGTCACTGGCAAGGAAACAAAACTGCCACGGCCGGCTTAGATCAGTCAGGATTTACCTCGTTGACACGTGCGCTGAGCAGGTACGGGGCCGCTGCTAGGGTGCAATATCAGCACTTCGTTAGAAAGGAGGCCGAGGAGGCGCCCCTAGGCGGCTCTGTCAGTGAAGCCTCTGACTCTTGATTTCTGCTCAGGTCATGATCTTGCTGTTCATGGGACTGAACCCCAAGTTGGCTCTACCCTGACAGCGTGGAGCCTGCTTTCCATTCTCTCTTCCTCTCTCCGCCTCTCTCCAACTCACATGCACATATGCCCTCTCTCTCTCTCTCTCTCTCTCTCCCTGAATAAATAAATAAACTTAAAAATTTTACAAAAGGAGAAAGAGGAACAAATGGCTATGGGGTAGGAACCAGGGGGGCCCCCTAAACATACGGGGACCCCTGGTACAGCAGGATGGGAAGGAGGGGAGACACGGAAGAGGAAAGCACAGCCTTCGGGGTGCAGGTACACAGCCCCTCCCCCAGGGCGCAGCAGGCTGTGAATATGACGAGGCGCTGTCTTGGCCAGGACACATTATATGAGAAAGGTGATGGGGGCATCACTCCCAGGATCACTGTGTTGTATAAAACTCCATCCTAGCGACTGCAGGGAGGTCGTCCCGCTGGCCTTGGCCTCTCTGGCCCGTGGGGAGCAAGAAGATGGGGGCCTCAGCCAGACGCCTGCAAGGAGCTGAATTCTTCCAACAGCCAGTGAGCTTGGAACTCAGATGATTACAGAGCAGGCTGACACCGCAGTTTTGTCCTGGTAAAATGACAAAGGACCAAGGAGCCCACTAACCTGTACCTGGACTCCCTGCTCACAGGAACGGGGAGGTGGTAAGTGTGTGTTGTTTTCAGCTGCTAAATGTGTGGTATTTTGTCATGCAATAGAAGAGAATAGGCCCACTTTGGACTTTTGGATGAGCGAGAAATAAACGTATTCTTTACAAGTTAAGCCATTAAGCTTGGGTGGTTCAGAGCAGCTAGCGCTCCCTTGGTAGTAACAAGGTTGCTCGTATAAAGGCAGTAAAGCCCCAGCGAATGATCAGAGGATCAAGAAAAAATCTTCTCATGGAGACAGTCCCCTGGGGCATGCATGGCTGTACCTGCTAATGAAATGGAATTCGGAACAGCTACGGCTTATTAGTTGTCACCTCCAAATTACATCACTCTTCATTTATGGGTTCTGGTTTGCTCCAATTAATTATAATCCAGGCCAGATACAGAAAGCATGATACCTCTGAGAACCATCGGGACTGTCACATTTATGCCGCAGAAAAGATATTCTGGCAGGTGCTAAGGTTTCTATTCTATTCTATTCTATTCTATTCTATTCTATTCTATTCTATTCTATTCTGTCCCACTTTATTGAGAGGGGGAGGAGAGGCAGAGAGAGAGAGAGGGAGAGAGAGAATCCCAAGCAGGCTCTGTACTGTCAGCACTGAGCTGACGCGGGGCTTGATCCCAGGAATTGTGAGATCATGACCTGAGCTGGAATCAAGAGTCGGATGCTTAATCCACTGAGCCCCTCAGGCTATTTTTTAATAAAACAAACACACTACCATCAGGGCTACCCTAGTAGGATTCCAGGCTTTTTAAAAAATGTTATGTAGCTTTTTGAATAGCCCTGATGGCTCTCATTTAAATGAGCATGTAGTAAATACCAGGTACTGTGCTGGTATTTAAGTAAACCTACATATGCTTTCTTCCTTAGCGCTTACCACAGCCCTGAAAAGGAAGTAGTATAAATCTCCTTTTCTTGATGAGAAAATTGACGTGGGGTAAACAATGTGCCGAAGATCACAGCTTTTGAAAGACACTGCCAGGTATCAGCCCCAAGTCCATGTGCCTCATTCATCCATGCATGAATTCATCATTCATCCAAAATTCCTTTTCCAGGCACCACCTCCGGTGTGATACATGAGACAATAGAGCAAGGTTGGTAAACTTTTTCTGCAAAGAGCCATTTAAAAACTATGTGAGGCTGGACACCAGGGTGGGTTACTCGGTTAAGCGTCCGACTTTTNAAAAAAATGTGTGAGGCTTTGGGGGCCATCTATCTTTCACAGCTACTCTGTGATGCGGTGTGAAATGACCGCAGAAGATGGGAGGCCAAAGAGCACGGTGTGTTCCGGTAACATGTCTGAACATGTCTGCTTCAGCAGAGTGGTCACCGGTAAGTGCACGGGAGCTTGGAAACCAAGAGGGAGGGGGTGGGGAGGGGGTGCGTAGGGACCATGAGGAAGGGAAGGACTTGCATTTCTGGCACCAGGACCTCCCAAAGCCCAGTGAGACCCATGCAAACAGCCTACGCCTTTTGGGGCCGCCTGCGAGGCTCGGTCAGTTGAGCGCCCTGACTCTTTGATTTTGGCTCAGGTCGTGATCCCAGGGTTCTGGGATCGAGCCCCACATTGGGCTCTGTGCTGAATGCAGAGCCTGCTTGGGATTCTCTCTCCCTCTCTCCCCTCCTACCCGGCTCACACACACTCTCTCTAAAAAAATAAAAATAAACCTTTTTTAAAATTTTACCATTTAAAAAAATGAAAAAATAATATATGATCTTTGACATATTTTAAATA
>NW_027528417.1:1343017-1369435 GCF_008692635.1 Crocuta crocuta
TTCTCCCCCGCCCCTTCCCCCGCCCCCCATTCACGGTTTGGTTTCCAGGGTTGCTCCTTCCGCGGCCAGGAAGCAGATGCTCTGCCTACCGACGAGTCATCACAGTGTCAGCGGGGGCCTGGCGCTGGGTCACAGCCCACCTTCCCACGGCCTCTCGGTGAGGCATTTCATCTTCCCACGTCAGCACCAGAAGAAGGCGGGGTGCAGTACACTAAGATGATTGGGGAGGGCAGACCACATCCACACCACTTTTAATAAATAAATTGTTATGACTGCTCTGTTTTATTATTAGTTACTATTATCACTCTCTTAGGTGCCTACCTGTAAATTAACATACGTGTGTGTGGGAATAAACTCCGCATATAGAGGGTTTGCTACTGTCCACAGCTCCAGGCATCCACTGGGCGTCCTGGAACATTTCCCCCAGGATAAAGGGGGGCTTCTGTGTTTATAGTACAGAAAATCACTTTATATAATTCCTATCACCATTTTGTTTTCCTTTTTCTTAAGTTTATATATTTTGAGAGAGAGCGAGCGAGTGCGTGAGCTCGGAACGGGGCTTGAAGTCACAAACCGTGAGATTGTGACCTGAGCTGAAATCGAGAGTTGGATGCTCAACTGACTGAGCCACCCAGGTGCCCCTCTCTCTATCACCATTCTTAATATTCCACCACACGACAACTGGTAACAGTTTGGCATGCAGAGGGCCAGAACGAGATCTGTGCATTTTCCAATATATACTATTACTTAAAAATTTCGGTCATCTATCTATTGATCTACTATTTCAATCCTTAAAAAAAATTTTAATACTTATTTATATTTGAGAGAGACAGAGACAGAGCTCAGGTGGGTGAGGGGTAGAGAGAGAGAGAAAGAGAGAGGGGGAGACATAGAATCTGAAGCAGGCTCCAGCTGTGCTGAGTTGTCAGCACAGAGCCCAACACGGGGCTCAAACTTACAAGCCCCGAGATCATGACCTGAGCTGAACTTGGACACTTAACCGACTGAGCCATCCAGGGACCCCCTATTTCAATGCTTTTTAAATATGTGAGTTATCTTACATTTTATTCTATGACTTGCTCCTTCCAAGTCAGATTACAGACATATACATCCTACAACTTAATAAAAAATTTTCATACTATGGATACAGTGTATTGTATTTAATCATTATAAAATTAATGGCAATTTGGGTTCTTCTAATTTTTGCTATCGTAAGCACTGCAGCAATGAGCACTACTGTATGTATATTTGTACAGGCACACTTAGTAATGATAATAAACCTGACATTTCTGGGGCGCCTGGGTGGCTTAGTCGGTTGAGCCCCCGACTTTCACTTAGGTCATGATCTCGCGGTTCATGGGTTCAAGCCCCGCGTCGGGCTCTGTGCTGACTGCCAGCTCAGAGCCTGGAGCCTGTTTCAGTCTGTGACTCCCTCTCTCTCTGACCCTCCCCTGCTCACGCTGTCTCTCTCTCTCTCCTAGAAATGAATAAAACTTTAAAAAAAATTAAAAAAAAAAACACTTATTTGTCTTTCAAGGCTGCCTGCCTGGTCCTTTACACTGGATGTGCATATTTCTTGTAAAAGATACGGGTATGGCATCGCTGTTCGGGCTGGTTCAAAGACAACGAATGGATTTTCTGTTTTGATTCTGAGCTTGTGGTGTACCGAATTCTCCTATTAGTCATAAGCGTTTCAACTAATTATTTTAAACAGATGGACTTTCTTGTCACCTGCGTAGTGATGGCGGTTTTGTCTCTTTGCTTCTAATATTTACTCTTGCTTATTTTCCCCAACCTGGAAAGTCCAAGGCGATGTCCAGTGACACAGGCATGAGTGTGCGAGTCTTATTCCTTCCTTTAAAGCGACTCATGGGGCAGTTCTGCAGTTTCCCGGCGGATTTTCTTCACAAGCAAATACATCCCAGCTTGCTAGAGATCTTTCTGGCAGTAAGGGATTCCAACTGATTCTGCAACAGTGAGGTCAAAGCAATTTTCTCCTATTTCCTACCAAACAAGGGGATTACATATTTATTAGTGTTTCACTGCCCTTGTTTTTTGGGGGCATTCTCCTTGCCTATGAGAAATACTTTCATTGCTCAGCATTGACTGGGGCCTTCCAATCTGAACATACAAAGCCAATTGTATTTAATTTTGTCTTCATTTTCTTCTCTGTAGTTTACCATTTTTTCCTCTTACTTTTTTTAAAAATTTCTTTTTCTTTAATTATCTCCTTGCCTCCGTTTCAGCTGCTTTCTCCCAGTGGCGATGATTGGGTTGGTCTCTTGTGCCTACTTTCATTTGAGACTTTTCTCTTATAAATTACCCTTCCTTTGGTATATCTTTTGAGACATACGTTATCTTCCATCGTACTGATCTGTCTTCACAGTTTTATCCTACTTTTGAGATCTTGCATTGATCATTTGTTTGTTTTTATTTTGGAAATCACATCCCCCCCTCCCAAATTTGTTCCTATTCATTGATTGTTTTAAATAGAAATCCATTCTTTTGATATGGTCACAAAACATTTGAACGTCTCTGAAGATACCAACTGAAAAGTTTTTAGGTGTAGCCATAATCCTTGTGTTAGCTCTCCTTTCTCTGGGTTTCTGGGTTAATGTACTGGGTTTTTGTACTTTGGTCCTTCCCGTACATACTTCTGTTCATACTTGTGGGTGAAGACCTAGCATGATCACATGGGGAGCTAGCGTGTGTCTCCTCTGCTCTGAGTAGAACATTCCCCTGAGTCTCTCAGACTCGGGAATGCCAACAGGCAGCCATGGCTGGGGATCAAGTAGGCAGGACGGATGCTTCCATAAGCGCCAATGTATGGAGGATTCTACCTCGAGAATTGAATGCTTTCATGTATCTTATTCCTGGGTAGAGCTGTCTTCCATTATTTTCTTGTGAAGATTTTTGAAGTCTGGAATTACTCTGGGCTCTGCCCCTCTGTGGGGCTCCCGCATCTGTTCTGGGTGACCTCCTAGGCCAATGGTTTGGATTGTTTAGACTGAACTCCTGGGGCGTTTGCTTCAGGCAGAAACCTGTGCTTCTAGCTCTTTGCGTCCTTGGAGAATGAGGAGGAATTCTGGGAACTCTGTACGGTGGGCAGCTCTTCACGACTTACGTGGGCACCTGATGTGACCACCCCAGCTCTCTGCGGCTGCTGGCTCCGTCTCCAGGGGTCTGCTGGGGACATCTGCACCCGTGTCTGTAACTACCAACCCCAGAACCTGCTTTGGATGATGGTTTTCTCTCATGTGCTTTCTCCACTACCTCAAGGCTCTCTGTTTCAAATCTTCCGCAACCGTCTCACAAATTCCAGCCTGCTGACACTCTCGTTCCTGGCTTTCCCACACTGTCATCGACGTAACCTTTTCACATATGGGTTGGGCGACACCAGTGGGATTTTCCAGAGGAAAGACAAACACCTACACCTGGTTTGGTTTCTGAATGATGAGTCTTTAATGGTCTTTATTTTTATTAAGTTTATGTATTTATTTTAAGCGACAGAGAGACAGAGAGAGAGAGAGAGAAGACAGGCAAGTGAACGGGGAAGGGGCAGAGAAAGAGGGAGAGAGAGAGATTAGCCCAAGCAGACTCTATGCTGTCAGCATGGAGCCTGATTCAAGGCTTGATGCCACGAACTGTGAGCTCATGATCTGAGCGGAAATCAAGAGTCACACGCTTNAGACAGAGAGACAGAGAGAGAGAGAGAGAGAGAGAAGACAGGCAAGTGAACGGGGAAGGGGCAGAGAAAGAGGGAGAGAGAGAGATTAGCCCAAGCAGACTCTATGCTGTCAGCATGGAGCCTGATTCAAGGCTTGATGCCACGAACTGTGAGCTCATGATCTGAGCGGAAATCAAGAGTCACACGCTTAACAGACTGAGCCACCCAGGCGCCCCGGGTCTTTAATGACCTTTAAAGCAAGGCTGACCATTTGCTTGGACAAGTTACCTCCTCAGCCTCAGTTTGGTTACCTGTTGCTTGGACTGGATATTAACCTACAAGGGGGTTGTTCTAAGGATTACAGACAGGATTTAAAGAGCCTGGTGAGTAGCAAGCAATCAGCAAACAGGGACTCCACAACGGCACCCGCTTATTACTATCTGCACTAAAATGACTTTCCTGTGCCTCACTGGAGGGGAATGGTAGAGAGGCCACTAGTCGGGCTGTGAGAGTCACTGACAGAGGACACACGGCCTGTGGTGCATCAGCTACATGCAGACTGCGGGGGCCGGAGTGGGGAGCTCAGGCAAGTTCACCAACTGCTGGAAGCTTCTAGCTCTCATCCACAAGGCGGCATAGAAACAAGAGCTGCTTGGGATGGTTGTTTTAAGGGTTACATAAAACAGGGCATGGGGGATGGGGTGTCGTGGGTGGCTGCTTGCCAGCTCTCCCCCTTCCTCTCTCTCTGCTCTCTTCTAACTCATCCTTCCCCTCTCTGTGTCCTCCCTTCCTTCCTCTTCTTTTCCTGTGCTCCCGCTATTATTATTATCGTCGTCGTTGTTGTTTTTAATGGAACCCAGACTGCACCACTTGTTAATCCTTTGATTCATTAAAAAATATATTAAGTGTTTACTTTGGCTTTGTAGGATACAGCATTTGAAAACAGATGTAAAGGCTTTCCCTACAAGCTGTTGCTGCTTTAAGAACGTGGATAAAAAGGAAAACCAGCCAAACAATCAACCACCTGGGACTCAGAGCCACAGAACTGGGTATGAACTTCGGTGTAGCCGCCAGGCAGCCTCATGCCTCCAGGGAAGCCAGTTCACTTTCCTGGGCTGGGCACCCGCAGCTTCCCCAACTATAGAACGAGAAATGAAATGATGTGCATAGATCACCGCGGNCCCCTTTCTTGCCCCAGACCCCATGCATGCGTCACGTGGCTGGCCTTGCTCGCTGTGACACGATGCACAGGGGTATCCATACCAATTTCTTCCTAGCAGACAGAGGAAGCAGGTCCCCAGGGGCCTCCAGGCAGCAGATACGGAGTCCTCTGGCTGCCGGTGGCTGTGGCTACAGCTCTCTGGGTTTCACTTCCAGCCACGCCCCCAGAGCCGCCGGTACAGCCTTCCGTGGGCTCCCTAGGGCAGCTGTAACTATGGCTCTAATATGACACACTTGGTATTTTCTGTGTGGGTCCTTAAGGTGTCTCTCTGCAAGACTTCAGAAGTGACTTTGAAAGGGGAGAGTATTTCTTGAGCATAAGAAAACCTCCATGAATCTGCTGGAAAAGGCGGGCTTGTGCTGTGCATGGCCTTGAATGTGAAATCCCTGCCAAGGGAATGCGGAGCTGGGAGATTCCCCTGCCTCCTTCCTGAACCTCCAGTTGGCCATCTGTTTTCTGCTTCCAGAGGGAACAGAGACTGCTCCTCACGAGCCCATATGACTCCAAAATGAAGGGATGGCAACCTTCTTAGAGGCTTGATTTCCTGGTGGTTTGGAAATTGATACACAAGTTTGGACGTTCTGGCAAGTTGATCTCAGCCCCGTGAAGCTGACCTCCTTTGCTTGCTTTATCCAAGTCCATGGCTGGTGAAGGAGGCAGTGGGTACGGGAGGCCGAGAGACGCTGGGTCACAGGTGTGGTCCTGATCTTCTCTCCTGCCAGTGAATTAATTCGGGCCATCTAGGGGTTGAAGGAGGCTACAGCTGGAGACCTGGCATACGTGCAGATTATCTTGAGTCCAGGGGACCTCTGCATATAATCACAACCCAGGCGATACGTTCAGGGCACAGGCACACCCACGTGCAGATAGGCGGCTGGTTCGATGGCAACAGTTCCAGAAAAGTCTCTGTACGCACGGTGTCAGTATCACCTGAACCTTCTTGGAGCCGCAAAGCCTGCGGCCCCATCCCTGACCTACCAGATCAGAGACACTGGGCGCAGGCCTCATGGTCTGCATTTTCACAGCCTCCACTAGCGTGATTCTGGGGCACACTCAGGTCTGCAACCCACTGCTCTCTGGCGTTCTTTGGAGGGATTCACAAGGCTCCCGAACCCAGTGTAAATGCCTAGGTGGTCTGTCCTGCGGCTTCGGGTTGTCCTGCTTGTTGTGGAAGTGGGAGAAGAATTCAACCTCTCTGGGCCTCAGTTTCCCCAACCCTAACATCATGGGATTGTCTTTGATGATCTCACCCATTCTTTCCACATGATATTCTCCATGCTCTAGGATTCACAACGATCCAGTAACACTGTCAAAGAGTTGTGGAACACATGGACTGATGGTCATGTGACAGCAGGTGAACAGTGATTACAACATATGTTTGTATATTTCTATTTCTCTATCTGTTTACCTATGTTATTGTCTACCTGAATTTGGAACATGGTGGCCCAGGTTTGGAGTCAGATGGCCTACATCTGACATTTACCAGCTACTTATAATCTGTCAAATTGGGAGATAGCCTCCCGTGCAAGGGAGGTGATGAATATAGTGTCCAGCACTGGGTCTGGAGCCTGAAAGCTTCCAAAGCTTCCACGGCTACTTTCTTGCCTGACACCCACAGACGGAGCGTACCTCCACCCCCTTGGAAAGCACGTGAATCCCTTTCTTTCCACTGCCATCTCCCCAGCATTCCCCAACGCACCTGAGCCTGCGTGCTCCTACTTCGTGTGGGGCTGCGTGAGGCACAGAACCATCAGTTCTGTGGTCAAACCCACAAAACCCGGAGTCACCGTCCAGGTAGATGAGTCCAGGCCCCGATTCCAGGTTGGACTTCGCTTTGTCCTTGACTCCAAAGTCAGCTGGAAGAACTTTTCTAAACACCTGCAAATGTGTGCGAATCACGTTAGTTACAGTGTGGAGTTTGTTACCTCATGGTGGCAGATTTCTCAGGGGGTCTTTACTCTGAGGCTAAAGGATGCCCCTATTAGAGGGAAGCCCACTACAGTGGCTCCGGAGGAGCGGGGCAGCTGGGCCACCTCTGGCTATTTCTGCACTTCAGATCGGCCAAGCGAAGTGTCCACAAGTGGCATCCTTCTTTAAACGTGGTTTCCTTTGGGGTGGGGCCTATGGGTTCTATCTGCTCATTCCCACCAAGATCCTTGGCTTAGTCTCCTGTTACACGCTGCCTGCGCCGTTAACCCGCTTCCCCAGCCAGCAGCATTAATAAGCTTTCATTTGGTGTCTATCAGACTTTTTTCAAATGCAGCCCTCTGTTTTTGACCAAAAATGTTAGCAAAATTCCTAACTCGACGGAGTATGAAAGAGGGAAAGGGCTGCTCTGGCTAAAACAACAGAGGTAGAGGCGGTGGGGTGCCGCTGGTCGCCCACCCAGGTCCTCTCTACTGGGGCCCCTGAGGCCCCCTCACAGCTGCTCTGGTTTGTGGATGGCTCTTTCTTCTGGGAACTGTCCACGGCTACTGGGAACTGTCTCCCCTAGGAGATTATGCAAGCGCCCACACCCACCCCTCCACTTCCCGCCAAAGATTGACCCATATGGAGTGAAACTGTCCAGTCATATCGCCTTAAGGCGGGGCCCCTCAGTGGTGTAGCTGGTGCTCCAGGGCCCCGCTGTGGGTCCGGGAAGACATCACCTTCGACTACATCCTTGTTCAGCCCCGTCTCCTGACCTTTCCTGCTTCCTTTCCTCCTTGTAGGTTTTCTTCCTTAAGAGCACGCCCTCAATAAATTACATGCTTCTGAAGCTCATGCTTTGTTTCTGGAGACCCCAACTGAAGGTGAGAGATAAGGGAATGATAAAAAAAAAAAAAAGAAGAGGAAGCCTGGTAACTTCTGCAGCCACAGCAACTTTATGTGCTGGAAGCGGGCTTCCTCCACGCTGGCTCTCCTTGATTTGGTGATCTGACCACTGGGGAGGAGGTCAAAGCCATGCCTCCTCCTTGGCCTCTGTCTCACAGCTGCTGTCCAGACCCTGGGACGCAGGTGCACGGGCTTCAAGGGTGAGATTTAGGCTCTCTGGGCAGCTGTCCAACCAGGCTGGGGACAAACTTACAAGTGAAGGTCCAATTGAGAACGAGAAGGTGTCCTTCGATGAAGCTGGAGGGCCTGGCTCCCAGCACAGGGGTTTAAAATGTCTTCTGTCTTTGACCCTATGATTTATTATAAATTAGAGAATCAGGGATTTTTTTTATTACTTCCTTCTCTCTGCAAAGGTCATCCTATGGGCAGCCTATGAAAGGAAATTTGCCAAAGTAATTCTAACCCCGGGAACAAACAAATCACCTAGGAAACAGTGCATATTGCTTTTTCAGACAAGTTCATAAAACCCATGACATTCTAGAGCACTTGGAGGTTATCAGAACCAGATGCATTTATTCCTTCTGGAAAAAAGAGCATTCACAGCAAGAATCTGCACATTTGAAGGTTTCAGGGGTTTCTCTGGGTTGAGTGGTGCTCTGCCGTGACGCCTCCTGATTTTGTATTGTGCTCTTCCTCGTGTTCATCAGAAGAACTGTAACTGCATGTTTTAATTTTGTAAGCTGGAGTTCTTTCCTTTTGTTTTTTTTTTCTTCATGTAACCTATTCATGGAACATTTATCTTGATCATTCTGCTTACAGCCTATATATCTGCCTGGCTATGTCTACAGGCTGTATATAGAGTCCGCTATAGCAGTTAGGAAAAATCCATTCCAAATAAACTGACAAGAATGAAACCTTGTATTTAGGAATTTATCTTTTCAAATGTCTTACCTGGAAGGTCAGGTCCTCTGGGGGTGATTACCAATGAATTGACCAACATGTGAAGCATCCAGTAAAAATGTGTTAATGAAACAAATGGATACCAGTTTTGCCTTTTGAGCAATAATTAAGAAATAGGAAACCTGTCAAGAACTCAGAGACTGGCTTGTCTCTGAAAATGCAGCCAAGAACTGGGATATGTAAGCAAAAGCCTGATGAACTTCCAGACCAATCACTAGATAAAAATCAAAAACAAGGACTCAAACCCTTAAAACCAAAAATATTCTATTTATCTCCCTGGTAGTCCCTTAGGGTTCAGTTTCCATTCTGTTTTAAGGAACATGAAATTCCAACTGGTTTGATGAGTGATCTTCCAGTACAAAAGCAAATTAGAAGAAGCAAGTTGAATGAATAAACACTTTTCCAAAGAGGACATCCAGATGGCCAACAGACACATGAAACGATGCTAACGTCACTCATCATCAGGGAGATACAAATCAAAACCACACTGAGATTCCACCTCACACCAGTCAGAGTGGTTAAAATGAACAACTCAGGAAACTACAGATGCTGGCGAGGATGTGGAGAAACGGGCACCCTCCTACACTGTTGGTGGGAATGTAAACGGGTGCAGCCCATCTGGAAAACAGTGTGGAGTTTCCTCAAAAAATGAACAATAGAACTTCCCCAAGACCCAGCAATAGCACTGCTAGGAATTTACCCAAGGGATACAGGAGTGCTGATGCACAGGGGCACGTGTACCCCAATGTTCAGAGCAGCACTCTCAACAATAGCCAAAACATGGAAAGAGCCTAAGTGTCCATCAACAGACGAATGGATCAAGAAGATGTGGTTCATCTATACAATGGAATACTCCATGGCAATGAGAAAGAATGAAATCTGGCCATTTGCAACAATGTGGATGGAACTGGAAGGTATTATGCTGAGTGAAATAAGTCAGTCAGAGAAAGACAGAGATCATGTTTTCACTCATATGTGGATCTTGAGAAACTCAACAGAAGACCATGGGGGAGGGGAAGGGGAAAACAAATAGTTACAGAGAGGGAGGGAGGCAAACCATATGAGACCCTTAAATACAGAGAACAAACTGAGGGTTGACGGGGGTGGGGGAGAGGGGAAAGTGGGTGGTGGGCACTGAGGAGGGCACTTGTTGGGATGAGCACTGGGTGTTGTATGGAAGCGATGAACCACGGAATCTACCCACAAAACAAAGAGCACAATTTACATACTGTATGTCAGCCAACTTGACAATAAATCATATTTTTTAAAAAAGAAGCAAGTTGAAAACCTCAAAGCAGTCTGCAGAGAGAAATGGTCTTTGCGAAGGAAGAGTCAGAAAAATGTTAGAATCAGGCACAAGAACCAGGAGAGCACAGTAGTATAGAGTCCTTTGTACAAGGAACAAAAACTCTCCTACATGCATAAATTTCAATAACTTGCGTTTAAATGGTAATGCCGAGTAATCAGGAAAAGCAAACGACAAGAACAATGTAATCGCTCTGAAATTTAGCAGGGCATGCGCAGCTCTGTTACATGTGAATGAAATTCCATGTGGCATGTTCTGGTTTTGAGGCAAACCATGAGAGACTCTTGAATGCTGAGAACAAACTGAGGGCTGATAGGGGTAGGGGAGAGGGGAAGGGGGGTGATGGGCATGGGGGAGGGCNAAAAAAGAAAGCAGGGCAATGTGAACCAGATTACAGGGAGATTTGCAAGCACAGCACAATTCTCAACAGGGAAATCCCTGGCACACGAGAGGACATGCTGTCATCAGAAGGCTTGACTATCCAGGATGACTCGTCTCTGAGCATCCTTGCCAGGTAAGGTTTCCCGGGACTTCTTTGAGATGGAAGGAACTCACTTCCCCCAAAATATGGAACTCCAAGAAAATGCTCCTAGAGCAAAACGTAGTAACTAAGTTTGTAACTAAGTAACTAAGTTTTCATGGTAGTATTAATGTTATCAGCAAATCATCGCTAGCATTTTCCCATCATAAATCTAATTTAAAAGATACACTGCATTGGTATCATGGGGTTATTATTATTTTTTCCAAGGAACTTCATCTCCAATGTCTTAATAAAAGTCAGTAGGAAAATACTGTTCAATGAACAGAGGTCCAATTTAGAATTATTTTTTTCTGTGTATATTTAAGTCACATGTGCTCTTCTTGAAGAAACCTTTGTTTCCCATCATCTAAAAAGATGTAGTTAGAGAAATCAGTCTGAAAATCTCATTAAGCTTATTAAACTTCAGGGTGGGGGCTTCCGTTGAGCTTTCAGAGTAAGACTAGTGGAGGAAGGGAGGAAACAGACTTCTGGAAAAACTATCATCAGGGAGATTTTCCTATTACAGTGATAACAGCTATTATTTATCAGAAAGACCCTGGATTATTCTAATTCTCCTCACTCCTCACCTGGATTTCAGTTTTGTGGAGAGAAGCCAAAAAACGTATCCTCTTGTAGGATGACTCTGGCCCGTGCTGTGTTCTTCTTGTCACGTGAGGAGATGTGAATGTAGATTATGGTGACTAACAACCAATCCTCACAGCTAATGGTCACGGAGAAGAGCTTCACTGAAGAGTTCACGATCCTGATTCTCGATGCCTTTGCACCGCACTCCATCCTGACCCTTCTTTCCTTCACTGCTGACATCAGCTCTCTGCTCTCTTGCCTTCTTATCTCACCCTTTGGGCTGGTCCGTCTCCGTGTTCGGGCTCTGATCTTGGAATTGCTATTCGATTTCCCTGGCCATTCCCTGGAGCCTCTGGCCAGGTAAGGGTCTTCCTGGTTGACCCCAGCCTCCACCTGTGCAATGTGGCTCTCTGTGGAGGGACCAGGCACTGGCCTTGCCTTTGAAAGTCCTCCCACGCCTGCTTTTCCCCCTTGCTTCCAGCTCCCCCTCTGCGTTTTCTCGAGACTGGATTGTTCACCTTCCTGATTTTGGTTCTCTCCATGCCAATCCACCTGCCACTTCACTGCTGCAACATTAATGGTTCCTCCTGTCCTCACTTGTCAAATCCAACTCTCTCCTCTGCGCAGCTTCTAAGACGTCCATCTGACCCCGCCAGCTTTCCCGACTCACTCTTCCCCCTGTGCAAAACCACTGAAGCCAATCGTACTGTCTCCATCTTGGAAAGGTCATCCGTAAGGTTAAATTCACGCTCCGTGTTCTTGAAGTTCACTGCGATGGCTAGCCAGTCATGTTTGCACAGGGCTTCCCCCCTTTCACTTTTTAGGAAGCAGCCCTAATTCTTCTTTCTCCCTCTCACCTCGTATCACATTCAGAGCAAATCTCATTGATTCTACTTGCAAAATGTATCCTGAAACTTGTTGCCCTTCTTAAATATTCCGCCAGTGAATACCCGGGCCAACACACCACTCTCCCTGATCTGGACTGCTACAGCTCTCTAACCGGCCTCCTCATTTCCACTCTTGCTATGCTACAGTCGCACTGCCTAAAGTGAGAGCGAAATCCAGATTCCGTAGCATGGCCATTAGAGACCCACGGGATTTAGCTGGCACTGTCTCTAAGAATGTTCTACAATGATAAGAATGTTCCACAATCCACAGTGTCTCATGTGGGAACCACCAGCCTCAGATTACAAGTACTTGAAATGTGACGAGCAGGATGAAAGAACCCAGTTTTTAACTAACTTGATATCAAGTAGCTGCACACACGTCATGGCTACCATACTGGACAGTACAGTTCTAGCCCTTTGACTTACCTCTTTAGAGGTATTGCTTTCTGGACTCAGCGCTCAGCGACAAGCACCCAACATTTCTTGCTGCTCCTCAAAAATGCAAACCCGTTCCCACCCAAGGCTCTGTCCAGATCTCTCTCCTCCTCTGCTCTCACCCTAGATCTTGAAATGACAGCTGGAAGCCTCACTCTATTCCAGTCTCGGACTCAATGTCACTTTTTCATCGAGTCCGTCCCTGATCCGAAAAGTCAAATAGCTCTTCAAGGCTACGTGCTCCCACACTGCGCCCTTCCACGGAGCCTCAGCACTGCCTGGAATAACATTATGCATTCTGTCACCTTGTTTATGATCTGTCTTCTCTACTTTCTCCAGAAGTGTGGGTATGGAGTAGGTGGGAAACTGGCTCGAGGCAGAGTTGATGTTCCTCGAGGTGACTCCGAACAAAGGGACAGAAGGGCGCAGTCGTTCAGCGTGTTTGCAAGGGAGTAATTATGATGATGACAAAAAGGAATCTGAGAACCTGAAATGCGCGAGGGACAAAGAAAAGGCAGTGCGAGCTCACCAGTGAATGGGTTTTATGCTCTGGTCGGGCTGGAATACTCCTGGAGTAGAGGTGTCAGAGGGAATTAGATGGAGAGATGCTAGATGGCGGTCACAGAATGGGGAGGCTGCAGGGGAGACCGCTGGGCAGAGTCCTGGGAATGAGCACAGAGGCGGGTGGTGACATAGAAGACAATGGAAGACGAGACCTTAGGAGGAGAAAAGCTTGTTGAAGGACTGGAAAACCCAGGATGTTTGGAAGAGTCATCTATAGTGCGTGACCATCACCAATGGTCCGGCCAGGAGTGAGGCTGGGATGGGAGAGAGAGGGCCTGGCTCTGTCATCGTGCGGAACAGAGCCACCCGGCGGGGCAGGCAGATGACTGCGGATGGCAGTGGTGGGAGCGGGATTTTAAAGCCACGGGTTTCATAGGAGGAGAGACAAGAGTCTGGAAGCAGTAGTGAAGGCGCCTCCCCAACTACCAGGGCCAAGGAAGGAGGGAAGGGCCACTGCCCGGAGGCCTGCGAGCGCTGGGTGTCACGGCAAGAGGTGAAGGCACACCAAGGAGAGGGCTGAGGAGAGAAGAGAGGGGATTTTGCTGGAGAGTGAGCCGCAGAGGGCAGAGTGGGGGGTGCTGACCCTGGGGGGGTGCAGACAGTGCTGGGTCAGCAGACGGGCAGATGTGTGCAGGGCGGGCACGGTACCCTGTGACCGGACGGGGCTCTGCCTCGGGCTCCCTCTGGTGGCCACATCACTGGGGTTGTGGGGATTCGCAAGTTCTCCAACTTACTCTTCTCTGATACACCTGAGTGCTGGAGATGGAGGCGGGGCGAGTGGGGGTCCAGGGCCACACGGTCCCCTAGTCCCTCTTTCCACTACTCTGTCGGTTTGCTGGGCGTCCCTGTTCCGGGTCCCTTGCCTCTTTCTCTTGTGTCTGACCTCGGTCCTCCGGGCTGTGGTCACAGCTGCAGCCAGACCCGAGGGGACATGCTGACTGGACCTTCGGCTACGGGCCGTTAGCAATAGGCAGCACAGGTGAGTGTCGTTTTCAGATCAGTGAAGCACCCCCTGGGGGCTGACAGACATCTGGTCTCCTGTCTACCCGCTGCCGAGCAGCCTCTCCACTCAGGCTCCCTGGGGGGGTGGTCATCGAACGTGACTTCAGGTTTTCTGGCTTGGCTGACCGCGTGGATGATGCTCACCCACAGACGAGAAGACATGGAGAGCTGGGCTGGCACTGGAGTGGAGAATGAGGAGCTGGGTTGAGGGCGGGCTGAATTTAAAAGGCGCAGAGGGCACCGTGACAAGCCATCTACAAGGTGGCTGGCTGTGTCGGTCCAGAGCTCGGAAGACTGACATCTGTGTTGGATTCAGATCTGGAAGTTACCAGCTGGCGGGTGAAATGGAAACAGGTTAAGATGTGCCGGGGGGGAGGCAGAGAGACTGTGGGGAGTGAGAAGGGCTGAGGGCTGACAGCGGGGTGCTGGGAAGACCAACACTTGAGTGATGGCTGGGGGGGAAGCGAGGGCCCGAAGGACCAGAGAGGAACTGTTCCGGCAAGAGGAAGGGAATCAATGAAGGCAGAGATTTAAGGAGGGAGCGCTGGTGTTTAACGCTCCCGATTCCAGCCCAGATCAAGGCACGGATGCTATAGAAACACAGAGAGCTGCAAAACTGGGCGTGTGGAGCCCAGGGGCACATGGGGACCCCGCTAGAGAAAGTGAGGGGAGGAAGAGACTGAGGGAAGGTGCAGGGCTGTTCTACAGCAACTCATCCAGAGATGTTACGATTTAAAGGAAATGAATAATTTTCTGGAAAAAAACAAATTAACAAACCTGAATCATGCCAATTTTTAAAAAAAAAAAAAAAAAAGTGAGAGAGAATAGAATAAAATGGAAAAAAAATGTCTTCAAAGATTTTTTGAAAGTAGGTGTTAGGTCTAGATATCATTAGCAGGTTCTTTCTTTTTTTCCAAACATTAAATGAGGGGCTCTGGGTTCTACAAATTGTTCCACAGAAAAAATAAAAACAAAACCAACGAAAGCCTCCATGGGCATCTTCTCAAATTGATTTTTAAAGCTTGGCATATCCTTAAAATTAAAATCTGACCAAGAACACAAAGTCACAGTTACAGAACAATCTCCCTTATGTATATACATGTAAAAATAATAAGGTATTGGCAATCAGATCCCAGCAGTTTATTAAAAGAAAATCCTCATGGCCAAGTAGGATCTTTTCCAGGAATGTAAGAAGGGTTTAATATTAGGCTATCTATTAATATAATCCATCACATAAAGAGGCCAAAGGACAAGAAAAAAAAAATCACATGACTCCTCTCATACTTGCCAAAAAATCACTGGAAACAATTCCACATCCATTCCTGATGGAAATTCTTAGTCAGCTAAGAACCTTACCCATCTTAACACAAGAGCGACTGTCTCAGTTTAATTGTGAACATGAGTGGGAAGTCTGGAATCTGTATAGAAGGAGGTCTTAAGGAATGATTTAGTTGGAGATGGATTTGTCTTGAAGTTAAATTTGCAAAACACCACCTTATATTTCTTAGGCTGAATATGTAAATGTGCGGATTTGTCTTGACATTAAATTTGCAAAACACCATCTTCTATTTCTTAGGCTGAATATGTAAATTTGCAGTGGCGTTCACAGGGGGTTGATAAACAGGAGCGCTAAGGCCACCCCTTAGCACTAACACTGTACAATAAACACTTATAGACAGTGTGCCTTCACAGCACAACAGTGTTGGCATTTAAAGTAAGCCAGGTATTAGCTCCATACCTCCACTAATATTTACCTTATTTGGGGAGTTCTCATGCAATAAGCCCTTGTCCCAAGCCTACTCTACCCCCCCACCTCCAAACATGAAAGTTATATTTAGAGAGGCAAAATGATTATTACAGGGATTATGATAATCTAATAATAATAGCCAGCATTTACTTATTCTAGATACTTATACAGACCCTGTGGTAAGCACTTAGCATACCCTCATTAGTTTAACTCTACCGATGCTGCTACAGGCGGGATTATGCTGACTTTCCAGAAAGAACAGTGAAGCTCAGGAAAGTGAAGGGCAGGGAGGCTTGTTAAGTGTCCTCTCAAAGTGGCACCATGTGATTTGGACCACTAAGCGACACTGTATTTCTTCACTGATGAATAAGGAATGGAATCTAAAAGATCTTAAATCATAAAACTAATATAAAACAAATTTCCTATAGGTCCGTTCTTACCAGGGATGGGGAGAGGGATGGCTCATAACTGCAGCCCGGAGTATAAAATACCCAGACAATACCTAACAGAGAGTTGGGCAAAGAGTATTTGAGGAAAACTCCCAAGCACTTCCGAGTGTCATAAAAGACACGTCAATAGTGAAAGTTGTATACTATGTTCCTGGATAAGAAATCCCGTTACTTGTCAAGATTTCATGGAAACGATCTTCCAAGTTTCATGCAATTACTTTCTAAATATTATTTTTAGGACCTGATGAAAAAACAAAAAAGGTTCGCAGCTAAATTAATAAAATTCCCAGGATGGTTCTTGTACTACCAATTATCTATTATAAAGCTACAATAACTAAAACCTTATGACAGTAATGTCAAAGTACTCTATAGTAATATATACAAAATCACTAGAATTTAACAGATGACTCTTGAGGAGAACTTAGTACATATTAGCATTTATTACATAATAAATGTAGCATTTCAAATGAGCGAGAAAAGGATGAATTATTCAGCAAATGATTTAGAAATACTTATTAATCATTGGGGGGAAAAATTAGAGTTCTTCCATACCACGTAACACCATAAATTCCAGATGGGGTAAGGTGATAAAATTAACAAGTATATTTTAAGGGTTTAGAGAAACAAACAGGTTAATATTTATCTGCTCCCAGGTTTGTTTCCCAGAGAAACAAACAGGATAATATTTAGACCTTTCTAAATATGTGGGGAAAAAGAAGCCAGAGCTAAATAAATCTGAGACTTTTAACAACACAAAAGAAATCTTCTACATTGAAAATGTAATAAAATGAAAAAGCAAATTTCAGTCTGGGAAAATGTTACAACATCTATGAAAGATCATCGTTTTAATATTTATAAAGAATTAAAAAATCAATAGGAAATGGTTGAATGTTCTATTAAAATGGACGAGGAAGTGAGCAGATAATATGCAAAAGAAAAAAGACAACTATTTTTTAAAACACAAAACTAACCCTGTGTGTAATTAAGACAATAAGAAAATCCCATATGTCTTTGGCTTTCAAGTTTTCTGATTTCAAAGGCTATGATACTATAACTCAAAAATCAAACAGCTCAAACAACTTGATTAAAAAATGGGCAAAAGCCTTAAGTGGACTTTTCTCCAAAGGAGATATACAAATGGCCAATATGTACATGAAATGATGCTCAACTTACCATTAGGGAAATGCAAAATAAAAGCCATGGTGGGATACCATTTAACGCCCATTAGGATAAAAAACAAAACAAAACAAAACAGAAAATAACAAGTGTTGGAGAGGATGCAGAAAAGCTGGAGCCCTTGTGTATTGCTGCTGTGAATCTAAAATGGTGCAGCCACGGCAAAGGAAACAATCTGTAAAACTAACAGGCAACCGACGGAATGGGAAAAGATAGTTGCAAATGACATATCAGATAAAGGGCTAATATCCAGAATCTATAAGGAACTCACCAAACTACACGCCCGAAAAACAAACAACCCAGTGAAGAAATGGGCAGAAGATATGAACAGACACTTCTCCAAAGAGGACATCCAGATGGCCAACAGACACATGAAACGATGCTCAGCATCCCTCCTCATCAGGGAAATACAAATCAAAACCACACTGAGATACCACCTCACGCCAGTCAGAGTGGCTAAAATGAGCAAATCAGAGAACTCTAGATGCTGGCGAGGATGTGGAGAAACGGGCACCCTCCTACACTGTTGGTGGGAATGTAAACGGGTGCAGCCCCTCTGGAAAACAGTGTGGAGGTTCCTCAGGAAACTAACAATAGAACTCCCCTATGACCCAGCAATAGCACTGCTAGGAATTTACCCAAGGGATACAGAAATGCTGAGGCATAGGAGCACATGTACCCCAATGTTCATAGCAGCACTCTCCACAATAGCCAAAACATGGAAAGAGCCTAAGTGTCCATCAACAGATGAATGGATCAAGAAGATGTGGTTTATCTATACCATGGAATACTCCATGGCAATGAGAAAGAATGAAATCTGGCCATGTGTAGCAACATGGATGGACCTTGAGGGTGTTATGCTGAGCGAAATAAGGCAGAGAAGGACAGCTACCATATGTTTGCACATATAGGAGGATTAGGAGGAACTTAACGGAGGACTGTGGGGCAGAAGACAGGGGGAAATAAGGGGGGAGAGGGAGGGAGGCAAACCATGAGAGACTCTTGAATGCTGAGAACAAACTAAGGACTGATGGGGGGAGGGGGGAGGGGAAGGGGGGAGATGGGCATGGAGGAGGGCACTTGTTGGGATGAGCACTAGGTATTAAATGGAAACCAACTTGACAATGAACTATTTAAAAAAATAAAGCTTTGCTTACAAAAAACAAAAACAAAAACAAACGGTGCAGCCAGTGGTAAAAGCAATATGATGATTCCTCAAAACATTAAACACAAAAATTACTATGTAATATAATAATCACTCTTTGGGCCATAGACATAAAAGAAATGAAAGCCAGGACTTGAGCTGATATGTGTATATCCAAGTTCATAATGGTACTATTCACAATAGCCAAAAGGTAGAAACAACTCAAATGTCCGTTGATGGGTGGATGGATAAACAAAAAGTGATATACTCATATAACCGAACATTATTCAGTCTTAAAAAGAGAAGGAGATTCTGACATATTCCAAAACATGAATGAACCTTAAAGATTTGTGGTAAGTGAAATAAGCCCATGACAAAGTGGCCAATGTTATGTGATCCCTCTGATAGGAGGCACCTAGAGTGTCCAACTCTTAGAATTGGAAACTAGAAATGGTAGTTGTCAGAGTCTGGGAAAAGCAGATGGGGAATAATTGTTTAATGGGTACAGAGTTTCCTTTTGGGAAGGTGAAAAGTTCTGGAGATGGACGGTGGCGATGGCTACACAATAGCTTGACTACTTCATGTCACAGAAATGTACACTTAAAAATATGGTTAAACTTGACAATAAACTATACAAAAAAAATAAACAATGAATGTAAAATTTAAAAAATATGATTAAAATGGTAAATAGTATGTTGTGTATGTTATTCTTATTTTACCACCAATTAAAAAAAAACTTAGAGGGATTGAATTTTGATGCCTAAATAGAGTGGAGATTTGAGAAAGAAAGAAAGAAGGAACTGGAAAATGTCTCACCAACTTGGGTTGAAGATAAAGAAATCTTAGCATAGCCTTAAAGTGGAAAATACATACATGTAAAGTGGAACATAGATGTTTCCTGAGAATTCATAATCACAGATTGCCTTTACACAGATTTGAGGCTCAAATTTATATAACACAATTTGGTCTGAAAAACCCCCAAACTGAAAAAGTAACATAAAATTAGGTTCTCAGTTAATGACGCCCTGGGATACAGACACATTTGATGGTATATTTCACTGGAAGAGCAAACGAGGCAACACAGTTCCGTCATGAATCTTGACCTCACGCCGTACCAAAAAAGCAATTCCAGATGGATTACAGACCCATGTGTGAGGGGCAAAACAATAACATTTCTGGGAAAGAATATAAGAGAATACCTCCAGGACTCTTGGGTAAGCAAAGATTTCATAAGCAGAGCACAGAAAGCACTAACAACCGCAAGAGGGGAAATTAACAAATTGACTAATTGAGTAGGAATTCCTGTTAAGAAGAGACGAGGTAAGGTGTAGAGTAGGAGAAGATATCTCCAATACATTTATCTCTGAAAGTAGTTGTATCTAGAATTACGTGACGAATTCCAATATATTGAAAAGAAAATGACAGACAGCCTCATAGGAAAATAGACGGAAGACTTGAACGACGACTTCACACAAGAGAACATTCAAGTGCCAAAAAGCACAAAACCTGCCAACTGCCAAATTCATTATTCATTGTGGAAATACAAGTTCAAAACGCAGTGGGATGCCATTAATCTCCTATGAGGATGGCGGGAACGAAAAAGACAATACCAAGGGCTCATAGGATGAGCTCAATGCTCTCCACATTGCTAGAGGGAGTGTGAATTGGTGCCGCGGATTTGGGAGGTTGACAATATCACCGAGGCTGAACACATGTCTGCCCTACAACCCAGCAATGCTGTTCCAACAGATGTGCCGTAAAGGATGTAAGAATGATCACAGCGGTACCACTCACAGCAGCCAAAACCAGGAAACAATCCAAATGTTTGTCATCAGTAGAGCGGATAGACAGTGGATGATTCATACTGTGGGATGCTATAGAGCAATGAAAACGCAAATGATTGCTACGTGCAAGGGCATAGACGAAGCTCACAGCATACTAAGTGAAAGAAGCCAGGAATAAAAGAGTATTTGCTACATGATTCCATAAAGTTCACATAATGGAAATTAATTTATGTTGTTAGAAGAATATTTACCTTTGGGGAGGGAGAGATAGAAGGGGGTCTGAGGGAGATTCTATGGTGCTGGTAACATTCTAGGTCTTGAGTTTTACGTTGTTTCCACAACAAGTTTGTTCTTTGAAAATTAATTAAGCTGGAATCTTATGATGTGTCCATTTTTTGGTATGATGTCATATTTCAGTAAAAAAGCTGACAAAGCAATGAAAAGCTATGATAATAGTCTTTCTTGAGGGTGCTGTGTCAATGAGAATAAAAGACCTCAGAAGTGTTTATATCTGGACCCACAGACTCTATTTCCTATGAATACAGTCAGAAATATATTCAAATGGTTATATATCAGGATATAAATTTCAATGTTTTAAAAATATGTGAAAGGGACAAAGAACCTAAATATGCAGTCAGAAGGGACTAATGACATAGATGTGGCATAGCAATGAGGTAGAATATTGTACCACTTTTAATATTCATGTTATTGATCATCTAAGAGTATAAGGGAAGTTTATGTGTAACATGAGGTTCAAGAAAAAGTACAATATGCATTTATGTAGTGTGTGCTCTTCCAATTTTGTTTCAAGTATGTGTGTGCACATGTATAAAGGAGATGTAAATGAAAAACAAGTTATGATACTATCCTTATCTCTAAGTCGTTGTGTGATAAAGAAATTTTTCTCTATATTATTGTTTTCCAGTTTTCAAGGAGTACTTATTATTTTTGATTATGAAAACAGCACAATAAGGGGAGAGTTTGCCTTGTAAATCCAGCTGCATCAGAGGAATGCTTAAGATTAATTGGCAATATGGACGTCAACAGTAGGTCACTACTGCCAGAGTCTTGTCTTTGGAACGAATGATAAATGGGAAGGGAAGAAGAGAGAGTAATTACAAATGCTTCTTTCAGGTACAGCGGTTGGAAAGAAGAGACTCTTGACAGTCTACCATTCTTACTCAATTCTCACTCTCTGTTCAGTTCCTCTGATGGTCTACACCAGTGTTTGTCAAACCTGGCTGTCCAATGAAATCACTAAGGAAGCTCTACAACAGTACTGAGGCTTGGGACCCTCATTCAGAGATTGCAGTTTAGTGGTCTAACCTGTGGACTGGACTCCCCAAGAGCTCTGGATGCAAGCCAAGGTTTCACCCTCTCCCCTGAGCAGAAGTTAACATCCTTACCAATAATAGCTTCATGTATCTGTATGGGACAGGCTGGCACAAAGAAGCCCCTCAATTAATAGCTGCTGATTGATGGACACAAACCTTTCCGGAAGATGAATACTCATGGTTAGAGAGTTCTTCTCCCTAGCTTGGATGGTGGTCCAAGTTCAGAGAGAACCATCCAGGAATAAGGGGAGTCTTTGGTTCACGACTCCAATGGGCCACAGGGTGGCTTATATCACCTTTCAAAATGGAAGCCACAGGCTGGTGAGTTATCTATGGCTTATCTTCCTGGGGATACAAAACAACTCAGCTGAAAGCTCTCTGCAGTCGACGGCATCAGCAAAGCCCAAAGGGAGAAAGCTCAGTTATGCTATCGGAGTATCAGTTTTGGTTACTGGAATGATTCCAGTGATGATACTCAGGGTTGGCTACTGACAGAAGTCACCTACAGTGAAGCAGGAAGAGAAAGTAAATAATGTTACATGCTCATAAACGCTTAAAACACATTAGGTCACTGGCCTTACCAAAAACAAGAAAAAAACCATGCCAACTGGGTATTAGTATTCCCATTCTAGAGACGAGGCAGCGAGGCTCAGAGAGGCTAGGCAACTATCCCATAGCCGCAGGGTAACTGATAAGAAAAGACCTCAACTCTCGTCTATTTGACCTCAAAACCTACAATCTCTCCACATCATCAAAATGTGACCTTGGGTCATATAAGTGATGGCAAAGGGCTTCCATATTAAACCTTCATATTAGACCCTAGTAAGGTTTCTATGTCACCAATAAGTCAGTAGGAGAAAAGATATTCATTGAAATAAGAGACGCTGAAACTTGATATTTTTCTTAGTATTCCATGCTCTCTGTCAGCACTTAAAAAAATGAGGTTGTGGTCTTTCTGGAATAGTTAATGGAAAGACAGAGGGGGGAGGTGCATCGGTGGCTTTCAGACTCTTTCAGTGCAACTAGTTTTATGAAAAAGAAAACCACATAAGCTGCATTACTACTTCTGTTTACAGGAATATGCTCTGGGGAAACCATACTGGGGTACTCAGCTCCAAGACAGGGTTCTTAAGCAAAAGCACTGACACTGATGATATGGGTGATTTTAGGCAAGGCATTGCCTCTTCTTCTTGGCCTCTGTTTCCTCAAGAGAGAAAAGGAGAGGACATTTAAATAACCAGTGAGGGTGACAGATACTTTACGGATCTTATCTAAGCGAGGGATCCTTTCCCCAGATGCTGCACATCTACACCTAAATGCACGATTCTGAATGCCTGCTCTGGTTGTTCACGAATCTTCCAAAGACTATCTGTGGACCCCCCAAAGAATATACTGACCCTTGATAGAAAAGTATGTGAGTATGTGATTATGGTAGTTATGCTTACCAAAAAACCTTTTAGAGATACAACCTGAAATATTTGTGGATGAAATGATTTGGTGTTTGGGACTGGCTTTCAGTGGATCCAGTGTGTGTGAGGGGGGATGGTGGTGGTCGTGAGAGATAACAGATGAAATGACATCATCCATGGATTGGTCATTGGTGAAGCCAGGTGATTAGTTACATGGTTGATTGATCTTTATACTGTTCTCTCTGCTTTTGTGTATGTTGACATTTTCCACACAAAAATCAATTTACACAATAGAAAGTACCCATAATTTATAAAACATTCAGAGTTGATGATCTCCAATGCCCATAATCAAGGATGTAGCATTCCAAAGAATTGGGGAAAAAAGTGGACTGCTGGAAACATGCTATGGGCTCAGTGCACTGAGCCATCATCATCCCCTCCTAATGGACTCTCTGGACCACAGGGTTTATTGTGGCCCCCTTTTCTAGATGATTCTGTGACATTCCATTTGATTGTTTCCCGAAGTATATTTTCGGGGGAGGGGGAAAGGGAGACGGGTAGAAAAACTAAACACAAAGAAGCTGGACAAAAATTCATTTTTAATCATTTCACATGATAATGTGGCTCAATTTAAGTTTCAAAGATTTCTTCTTAAAAAAAAAAGACTGAAAACTGCTGTAAATGATGTTGAGTGGCATGTGGAGTATGTGGTTAGGAATGTTGGGGGACCAGGCAGATGGGAAACAGTCGGCAAGCAGAACCCATAGTTGAGGTGGAGGGCTGGGCTCCAGAGCTATACTGCCTGGCGCTCTGTCCTGTGCCTCTCAACTAGCTCTGTGATGGTGGGTGAGTCCCCTAACCTCTCTGAGCTTCTCCTTCCTTCCTTACAAACTGTTAGAAACAGGCATCCCTCTCAAAGGGTGATTGTGAAGAGTCAAGCTGTACCTGATATATTGCACCCATTCAGCAGATGCTGACCACAGTTCTCTCAACTATGTAAATATAAAAGTAGATCTTAAAAAAAGATGTACAACATAGATCAAAATGTTATCATTATCAGTAGTTGCCTTGGGCCTTCGGATTGTAAGCCAATGAGGGATTTATTTTTCTTTATTTTTTTGTCCGGGCTTTTCAAATTTCTACAAAGGGTATTTGTTACCCTTATAATCAGAGAAGAAAAGTTTTTTTTTTTTTTTGTTTTTTTTTAGTAAGTAATTTTATCTTATTTATTTCTGAGAGAGAGAGGGAGAGAGAGAGCTTGAGCAGGGGAAGGTCAGAAAGAGAGGGAGACACAGAATCCAAAGCAGGTCCCAGGCTCTGAGCTGTCAGCACAGAGCCCGAAGCAGGGCTCGAACCCACAAGCCATGAGATCATGACCTGAGCTGAAGTCGGACGCTTAATCGACTGAGCCACCCAGGCGCCCCTAGGAAGTAATTTTAAGTCTTTCTTGAGGAAGCTCAATGCCCAGAGAGCCTAAGACGTGGTATTTTCACAGATGATTCAGAGGAGTGAGGTGGAATGACTACTAATGCCTTGTTCATACTTTCCTTATGATGCTCTCATCCCTGCGAACGGCAGTGAGCTCTCAAATCTGGCACTCCTGGTGTAGAATAGAACCTTCTTCTGTTCCTGTTTAATACCCTCCGGCCCCCTTACCTCATATTCCTCCATACCGGTGGTTTGACCTTTCTGAGCACGGACTTTGAGAATATCACCGATGCTCACTTTTGGGCACACTACTCTGCATTCAGTTTCCTGAGGTTCATGGCCCCCCACGGCCCATCTCCACCGATAAGAACACCTAAGCCATGACAATGAATTTCGGAACATATATGTGCACTTCAGGTGCGTAGACCACTTCGGGAAAAATTGGCATGTACAGAATTTGAAACCATAGTCAGAGAAATCAGTGGATAATTATGGGTATCGCATATGTAGTGTTTCCTCTGCCAAAGGATTTGCATTGGGATACCTATAAATAGCAGATCCATACAGTGTGTTTAAACCATGCTGCTGCATACGCAAATACTCAGCTCTCTCCAGAACACACCTACAGTGGGGGCAACGTGCCCAATGCAAAAAGTTTAGTACTGGTTTCACTCTTGAGTTTTGCTGCATTCATTTACAGTATTCTAAGTCATCTCTGAATCGGCCACGAACCCACACCCCTCAGGCGGCTGATGGTCAATAACAGACAATGACATGCCCAGAACCTTCCAGTCAGAGGACAGGTGGTGTGTGTGTGCAGGGGTGAGACTGCTATGGAGTGGATCATCTGTGGAAGGAAGGAAACGGATAGGCATTGATTGAGTTCCTGCGTTGTACTGGGTCAGTTCACGAACTCTTCACAGTGCTTCTGGAAGAGGGCGGGGGAGGGCTTTTGCCCCATTTCCAACGAGATTTAGAAAAGTTGATGCATGTGTCTCAGATCAGACATTGACAATAAAGTAAAATGAAATGAAATAAAATAAAATAAAAAAGATAATGCAAAGCTCTCTTTGATGGTTAACTCCCAGAGGCTGAGATGTGTATAGTGGCCAGCATCCCTTCAACCACGAGCCACATGGCTGTGGTTTTGAACCTGCTGATTTGCCAACGGCTTTGAGGGATGTTTGGAGAGGGAGGGAGGGCTGCGACTTTGCCCCGTGTGGCCTGCCCTCCCACCCGCATGCCCCTTTCCTTCCTCCCACGCAGGAGCTGCTGGACTCGAAGACGCCTGGGGAGCTCACACCGAGACCTGAATAGAGCCAGGAGCCCTGCACTTAAATCCATATACCCACCAACTCCATCCCACGATCTTCACCCCAGGCTGGGATGCCACTTGGCACGTCGCTGCCAGCAGCCACACTGTACGTGGTCCTCTTCCAGGGTTTCCAAACATGTGCCTGGCACCCACTAGCGTCTCGGGGGAGGTGGAACCGTGCAGAGAGGTGCTGCGGGGGTGGCTTTGTGTACGCGTGTTGGTGTAACTCATAAAAGCAAGTGTAAGCGCTCCACGTATTAACTTCCACAAGAGGAACATCAACTTTCCCACGAACGCGGCTTTTCCCTTTGTTTAGCTTTTCCGAAGTCAGGGGTGAGCCCCTGAATTAAGCAAACGTTCCAGGGGACCCCTGTGATACAGGCAGCCCCTTGCTGGCCCGGGGGCCCCGGCTTCCCTGGACGTGTATCCCTCGCTGTCTACCAGCCTTCAGCCTTCGGCAGCCGCTTACCACCTACACGCGCTCCGGGCGCCAGCGGCTTGAACGCGCAGCGNCCAGCCACCTACCACCCCGGAAAGCGGCCTCTGAGCGCGGAGTCGGCGCGCAGGGCCCGGCGTGCGCTCCGGGGACAGGCCCGCGCGGCCTCGGCTCTGCGTGGGCAGGAGGCTGCGTCCACGCGACGCGGTCCAGCAGCCTTCCTGCCAGGCCGGC
>NW_027528417.1:1369532-1435690 GCF_008692635.1 Crocuta crocuta
CCGGGGTCGGCGCAGGGGTGCCCAGGAGGGGCTGCGGAAGGAAGAGAAACCCCGGGAAGGATTCAGCTGGGGGGGGGGCATCTACCACACCCGCCTTACTCCTCGCCCCAGGGAAGGCGACTCCGGCGGAGACGGGGACTTAGCTGAGCTATTTATAGGGCTCAGTGACGAGCGCAGGGAGAGCTGGGGTTCCCCGGCTGGAAGGCTCTCTGCGCTCCCCGGCTCAGCTTTGGACAAGGCAGCGAGGCTGTGTCCCCATTTTGCGCGCTCCTGCGCTCGGCCCCCTGGGCGCTTTGCCTGATTTAACCCTCACAGCCGCCCCCCGGGCTGGGTACCATCACTTCCGTGTTATAGACGGGGATACCGAGATTCTGGGGAGGCTAAGTACTTTGCTCCAAGTCACTGAATTGTAAATGGTGGCGCTGGGATTGGAACCCGTGTGGGCGTCAAAATCCCTGTCTTTGGACTCAACAACCTCAGTTGGGGGCGGGGTCCATGGCTGAAGGGCGCACGGGCTTTGCAGCGTAGCCAGGAGCTCAGGGCTCTTCACAGACGGGCAACCGGCCTGCCTTACCAGAACCTCTGGAAGCATAGGGTTGGCCCCGTGGGATACAGACACAGAAAGGTCCACTCTTTTCCAAGACACAGCCTCAGTATGCGGGGAGAGGAAATACGTCTGGCGATTTACAAGACCTGAATTTTCGTAAATACAAGCCTCCCTCAGTTGTCGAGCAGAAGATTGTAACCTTACGTCCAGATTTTCCTGATTAACGGTGAATTTTGCAAGGCCAGCCTCGTGGGTACGCAACCTGTGCGGTCTCACACAGGCCGCTGTACTTGGTTGGATGATCTGTCACCATCTTGAAATTCTTTTATTTTTTTAATATTTACATTTGCTTCAATTGAAGTGTAGTTGGCACACAATGTCCCATCAGTTTCCGGGGTACCACACAGTGATTCCACATCTCTATTCATTATGCTGTGCTCACCCCGGGCGTTGCTACCGTCTGGCACCAGTCGGTGCTATTGCAGGACTGCTCACCATGTTCCCTGCACTGTACGTTTCATCCCTGTGACTTATTCTCTCCATGACTGGAAGCCTGTACCTTTTACTCCCTGTCACCCTGTTTACCCATCTCCCCCACCCTCCCACCCCTGCNTCCTCTGGCAACCACCAGTTTGTTCTCTGTATTTATGAGTCTGTTTGAAATTCTTAATAGTATTTGAACAAGGGGCCCTGCATTTTCATTTTGTACCGGACCCTGTGAATTATGTATCTGGTCCTGCAAGTTTGCCTTAGCTCACGTCCTTTGGAAAGAGCCTATTACTCTTTCTATCAGAGACATCAGCTGAAAGCTCGTGTTCTGAGTGCCAGGCTCTTAATGGGCATTTGGCTCTCAGAGAGCTCCATCCAAATACCCCAGTGGTCCCTCGCTTCTCACTGGACCAGCCCGGATTGGCTAACCCAAATGGCCACAGCTCTTTCCTCCTCGAAATGCAATTCCTAATTGCTCAACAGATACGAAATTGGAACGGCCCAAATCGCAAGGGCACAACCAGAGCGCACAATGACAAGAGCAACAGTATCAACATGTCTTCATCAAGCATCTATTTGTACCAGACTTCGTGCTAGAAAAGCATGATTGATAGAGCAGAGAGGAAACATAGATTCAGTCTATTGTCCTGGAAGGTAGAGCCTGCTGAGAGAGACAGAGGCTAATTAAATCTCTCTCACACACACACACACACACACACACACACACACACACACACTTTATGAACCGTGATAAAGAAAAATACAGGAATGTAATGACTGTACACAAATGCAGGGACTGAATAAGTGTGTAGACAGAGAAGGGTCTTCCCAGCAAGTGAAGCCCCCTCCCCCTAAGGTCAATGGGCAAGTCCAATCTTGGTGGGCAGGCACATTGTGACTTCCATACAAGGAATTTTTCATCTTTAGATCTTATTTTATTTGTTAAGAATTAAAGGGCAGATGTATGATCTCATCCTGCATTTTAGTAAATGTTTAGCTCTGATTAATAGTCAATGGCTAATACTATAAGGTAAATGTTGTCTCCCTGAAGGAAATTTGAAAGAAGCCAGTACATCCTTCTTTCCTCCCCCCTCCTCTGTCCTAGTAACAGAAATCCTTGGTCTGGTAAATAGTAGGTACCTTTCTTAGGAGGTTCTGGAATTACCTGTAGTTGCCCAAAGTAATCAAGCCTTTGCTCATGTATTTCTTTCCCATAAATGCCTCTCCATCTCATTCTCCTGGGTACCTAGCTAACTTCTCTTATTCTTCAAAACACATCTCCAAACATTTACTACTCTTGAAATCTCCTCCCTTGACCCCTTTAGTCTGATTTAGATTCCCAAGGCAATGCCATACTCTCATGGCATCCTGTCCCAATGACGAGCGACCTGTCCTCCACTGGGCGGTGAGCTCTGCTGGGGCAGGGATCTTGTCCTGTTATCTTGTTTCCTCAGCTCCTGGCACAATGTTTGCAAACAAGAGAGTGAGAGAAGGAAAGTCTCCTGCCCTTGCTAGTCCAGGAGGGTCTAGCGTAGCCCAGGCACCGGTTCTTCCGAGAGCTCTCTACACACTGGATGGAGAGAGAAAGACGCTGGATTGGAAGCTGCAGTGATATTTTAGCCATGGCTCTTTGTGTCTGCTGTAGGGAGGAGGAGCCTGGGGAAATCTAGGTTGCAAATAATTATCCCGAGTCGTGAGTCTGTAGCAGGAACCTGTGACTTTAGTACATTCCCTTCATGGTCCATTTCTCTCTGGTTGCTAGTTAAGTATCAAGCCAGCAGAAGTATGAGGGGTGCAAGAATCTATCTCCAAACTTGACCTGCGAGCTACCACTCCTGGTTCACTTACTCATTTCATTAAGTGGTAAAGAGGGCAAACCCTCCCCTTGATGGCACACAGCAGTGCTGCTGAGCCGAAAAGGGTCTGATGCTTCCATTGCTCAGATCCAACTTGGGATCAATGGATGGGGCTTTTAGTCTGTGCACTTTGACGTCTTCTAGAGCCATTTGGTAAAAGGATACTATCAAAACTGTTAAGTGCCAGGCTTATGAAGGGTACAAAAAGGAATAGCAAGGCAAGGAAGAGAGAGGGTCATCAGAACGACCATGATGGGGAACTGACAAGAATAAAGGAGAAAGGATCTCAATGAGTCCGTTCTTCTTGTCTCATGCATCATAGTCATTGTGACTATCTTGAGATCTATGAAAGGCATGGGGTTTGGCAATTAAGCTGATGATAATAATAACGGCTTCTTCTATGTTGCAGACATTTTCTATGTATTATTTCATTTAATCTTTCGTTTAATAAGGCAGTTACGCTAGGTTCCACAGTGAGTGCGGGAACAAGGACTTGGGCTCAGATGTATCCTGCTCCCGGGCCGAGTTTCGGTTTCCCTCTTCTGCCGCCGCTTAGACAAATGCAGAACCAGATCTGGTGAAGACACTGCAGGCCTTTAAGGGAAAAGTCATGCAGATTGAGAGCCAGGAGCAAAATAGAAGCATAGGGAGAGTCCTCAAAGAATGAAGAGTTGCCCACTCCATTCTTTTATCTTAACAGTGAGTAATAACCACAGCGACATTTTGGGGGTGATAGCCAAGAAGTCAAGACAAATGTGTCAGGAGGCGCCAGCCGCTGCCATCCAACCTGTAAAGTGCGCTGGAGATGCCAGCATTTGTCGTCCCCTCTGGCCACCTTGCCTGAGGGAGCTGCCTGAGTGCCAGAGAAACCCAAAGCTTGGCCCAAAGTCCTACCACTGACAACACCAGCCCCTACTTGGAGTAGCTGTTCACACCAGACTCCAGTCCTCACAACAACTCCCGATTAGTCTCTCCTCGGCATCAAAGCGAATCATTTAATTTGGAGACGCCTACTGTCAGGGCAAATGAGATTCAGTATACTAATCCTTAACCTGTTTTTTGAAGTGCCAATTAATAATAATGACAGCAATCACAATAGTAGGTTATATTTGAATAGCACTGTTTGACTGCATAGAAATGACCTCCCACTGGAGGAACCTATAAAAGGCAGCCTCATAGAGCTAGTTTAGAGATCTGTTCTCTAAAAAGCAGATTTATGGCTGCTTCTACTTGGCTCTAACCTCTGGGAGATTAGAGGGACACCTGAATCTTTAAACTGAGTGTAAGGGCCATGAGCCTAGTGTTCAAACATCCCAGCTCTTCACTGAAAAGCAACGAGATCTTAGGGGCGCCTGGGTGGCTTTGTCGGTTAAGCGTCCGACTTTCGCTTAGGTCATAATCTCGCGGTTCGTGGGTTCGGGCCCTGCGTCGGGCTCTGTGCTGACTGCCAGCTCAGAGCCTGGAGCCTGTTTCAGTCTGTGACTCCCTCTCTCTCTGACCCTCCCCTGTTCATGCTGTCTCTCTCTCTCTCTCTCTCTCCCCTAGAAATAAATAAAACATTAAAAAAAAAAAGCAACGAGATCTTAGACAATTGACTTGATCTGTCTTAGCCTTGGTTGCCTCAAGTCTAAAATGAGATAATGGTCCCTATTCCATAGAGTTTCTGTAAAGATTTGAGGATGAAATGCCTGATCAAAATTAGGTTCATATTATTTATCATCATCATCATCATCAGTCATGTGCTTTTGGTCAAATATATTCACTTTGAGTTGTGTTTTATGTTCATTACAGCCAGATGCATGTACAATGTGAAAAACAGTTGCATTCCTATACAGTATTAATGAAATAGCAGGAAAAGGAATGAAGAAAACAATCCTGTTTACATTTGCACCAAAAATAATAAAATGCCTAGGAATAAACTTAATCAAGGAGGTGAAAGATTTGCCCTCAGAAAACTGTAAAACATTGGTGAAAGAAATCAAAGATGACACAAACAAATAGGAAGCTATCCCATGCTCATGGATTGGAATGACCAATGTTGTTAAAATGCCCGTACTGCTGAAAACAATCTACTGATTTAACGCAATCTGTCAAAATACCTGCAGCATTTCTAACAGAACTAGAAAAAACAATTCTAAAAATGCATATGGCAAAATGAAAGACTCAACCTTGAGAAGTAACAACCAGCTGGAGGTATCACATTTCTAAAATTGTTACTAGCTCCTACCTGGAAACTTCAGATGCAATAGATATCTACAATTTCTTAAAGATTTTAGTCCTTTGATTAGAAGTTAGCATTTACTACTGCTAGGAATTTACCCAAGGGATACAGAAATGCTGAGGCATAGGAGGACATGTACNTAAAAAAAATTAAATAGAAAAAAAGACGTTAGCATTTACTTTTATAGAACCTCTTCTATGAGTTCAAGGTAATAGTTTAAGAGGCATGAGAGCCCCTTCACCCTGGTCTTTTTGTTCCTCAGAATGCCTGGCTTATTGTTTCTCCCAGTTTTGGTGCTTCTTGCCATTTTCTGCCTCTGAGAATCCCTTACCACTGTTCCCCGCAGATAGGTCTCTGCTTGTTTTGGATCTTAGAGCTTACCATCTAAAGAATCCTGTTTGTTTCTTTTCTTATTTGGTGTCCTTTAGAAGCTAAGCTCTGTGAGGTTGAGGACTTCATGTTTCCTCTTCTTCATCTATTTTTGGTGCTTAGGTGTTCATATAATAGTGCTCAGTTAATATTTCTTAAGTGAATGAAAGATAAAACATCAGTCTGGAGAGAAGCTTACAGCGCTGATGAAAAATTCGTTGGTAGAGGGGAAAATTGAAACTCACATAGGTTGAATACTTCTGCAAAGTCAATTATTATGTGTCTGTTTACTTGCTTACTACTCATTCAGATTTGGAATATATGACCAAACTACCAATGGCACATGTTTCTTTTCCTGAGTTTTCAATTTTTTTATGATATTATGCAAAGAATTTCTAAATACTCTTTCCCAAATCAATAATGACAAATCATTATTCAACCAGTATCAAAAAGAATCCCGAGGAAATTAAAAATCTTCCAAAATTCTACCACCTAATGGTAATAACCATTAGCATTTTGGTAAGCCTCCTTCTCAAAGCACATGTGTATACAGGTATATTTTAAATTTATGTATGTTTACGTAAAAATGATCTCAGGACACTGAGTGGTTTTATAACTTCCTTTCCCTTCAATAATATGCCATAGAGATAGTTCTGTTTCAATAAATATAAGTATACATTATGCTTTTTTAAAATGAGTGTGTATCCCATTTGTATAAATGTGCCCTTATTTATTTATGAAGGAACGTTTATGATTTTTTTTTTTTTATGTTACGTTTTTTAACAGTTCCTCTAGGAACTGTTAGAGGGCAATTAAAAACTCATTATCTCTTGTGTTCCTGAACATCACCCTGGCAAGGTAAGTACTATTGGACCCATTTTGCAGATGAGGTCATCAGAAGCTTCAGAGCCTTTTACGACTTCCCTAATGGGATATGGTAAGCGCAGAGCAGGGATTCCAGCCCGCATCTTCTGACTCTGAACTTCAGGCACGTAAGCAAACTGAGATACTCGGTGCGATGGCTGCTGTATCAGGGGTTTGCGCAACATGACTGCAGGGCACAGGCAGGAGAGGATGAAGTCCACCGGTGGGAGGGATGTTCAGGAAGGTTCCAGCGGAATTGGAAAGTTGACTGTGGTTTTGCTGGCAGGAATCATATGCCGAACGTACAGTATCAATACAGAGATGGGAGTGCGCTCGCGCAGGGATGATCACGTTTGGTTCTTAGAAAACTACGGTTTCTTTTCTTCGTGGGTAAAATTGACCGATGTCACACACAATGCTCAAAGAAGGGGAAGTGCTGGAGAAATCCTTCGAAGAATCGTCTTGAATCCTTACACAAATGGCCCCTGGGGAAAGCTGGATCCCAGGAGGCCTGGGAGGAATAGCACTGGTTAGTGACAAAGAGAGGACAAAAGCATTCTAGGGCTTTCTGGAAGGTTTGATGGGTCACAGCATAAGAAAGAGCCAGCGTCCGGAGTTCTGAGAGGCACACAGAGGATCTTGATTCTTGGCAGCCAGACACAGAGAGCTCGGACTCCCACTGAGAGAGGCTTCTACGGATTCCGTTCGTGGGGCCGTACAATTCAAACACACGTGTGACTCGTACACTGACAACCTTCGGAGGATTATGACTATCCAATGTGTGCTCTGTTAATCAGTCTCTACCCTAAATGACATCCCTAGAAGGGAGCTGTAGGAATGAAAACGAAAAACAAGAACTCCAGCAAAAATGGATAATAGTTCCTGCGCTTTATCCCTAAAGCTTTGCACTTACTTTGAAGTAGGTTCTAAAACCTTGTAATGCCACGCTGGGGGCAAATGAATCTCACAAAGTCTCTTTGCTGTCTTCCAGGGAGGGGTTATTTTACAGCTTGGTCCTTCGGCCTCCTGTAACCCTCTGGGTTCCTCCCGTAGCTCTCTCGGCAGCCAGGAGCCATCCATCAGGCACTTGACAATTGCCTTGGAAAAGATGACTCAGGCCTTAAGCCTTAAATGCTTCCCTCCCTAGCTGAGGGCAACTTACCCAGAAAGCCTGCCCTTGGGAAACATACCTATGTTTCAGCTGTCTTTATTCTTGTGGGGTTGGCCAGAAAATGGGGATTTTGTCTCCTCAGTTAATACGGATAGCTTGATGCAGGTCATGGTGGCGTGGGAGTCAGTACTGACGGTGGTGTTACTCGGACAAACCTTTGGAGGTGGTTGTTGACTGCATCTCATCCCTTAAGCCTCCTTGGGATTGCCCCACCCCCCGGCCCCTTCCCCACTAAAACAAAACAAAGCAAAAAAGATACTTGAGATGATCACAAAATAAGGTAGAGATGCCTAAATAAATGAAGCCCTTACTTGATTTGCTGATTTATTCATTGAGAGTTGCTGGGACCTGCTGTGTGCGAGGCAGTTTATTAGATCCAGATATAGAGAGGTATATGCCTCTTCTCTGACCCAAAGGGAAATTCTGCTTGTTGAGGAAGGCAGAACTGATAACTATGAGTGTGAAGAGAGAGCAACCCGGGCAGGAAAGAGGTAATTCTATGGAGGAGCTAGGGAAAGATTCACCAAAGGGGAAAACATCATTGAAAGGGAGGGAGCAGTTTTCCAGAAGGAGAGGAAGGCCATTCTTGGCATCTTAATATGAGCCTACTTCTCTGCTTATGTTTTATGTGGCTATTTATTATATTATTGTTACTCTGGGGGAAGCGTAGGGACCTAGAATTGTCATCATCAATCCTTACAATTCCCCTTTCTCATTTTAATTTGTCTTATTAATTGTCCCAAATAGAGCCCACTTCTTGCTCAAAACTCCCTTCCGTCAATGACACCCACCATCATGTTTTGCAAATATACACCTTTGACATGAGTGCCTCTTTGAGAAATTTGTGGAGTTAATTTCTGTGTGTGTTTTAAATCACATAAAACATACCGCACTATAGCATGTTTCGTCTTTCTAACTTGTTGCAGGAAAAACAATTTCATTTGGAAAAGTAACTTAAAAGTGAGACATGCAGAGATCATTTAAAATGGATGAAGAGGGGTGCCTGGGTGGCTCAGTCAGTTGAGCGTCCGACTTCGGCTCAGGTCATGATCTCACGGTTCGTGGGTTTGGGCCCCGTGTCGGGCTCTGTGCTGACAGTTTAGAGCCTGGAGCCTGTTTCCGATCCTGTGTCCCTCTCTCGCTCTGCTCCTTCCCTGCTCATTCTCTGTCTCTCTAAAAAAAAAAATAATAATAAATAAATAAAATAAAATGGATGAAGACCTGTGTTGTTGAGTGTATTCTCTTTTCTTGCTGCCTAGAATTTGATTGTATGAATCTGTCATAATTTATTTAATCCATTGTGTGTGGATGGACTGTTAACGTTGTTTTCATTTCTTCCCGGCCACAAATAGGGCTGCTTTGAACATTCCTGGAGATACTTTTGGTGCGAGTGTGCAAGCATTGGTTATGGCTTCCAGGTGTCTTCTCAAATGGATGCTGCATTATTTTTTATTTTATCACTGTGGCTTTAGTTGCATTTCCCTGATGGGTAACAAAGTTGGGCTCCTTGTCAGCCTTGTTTATCTATAGTACAAAACAAAACACACACACACACACACACACACACACATACACACACCCAGTTCAAATGACCAAGGATTTCTCATCAGGAATCATGGAGGCCAGAAAGAAGTAGCACCTTTTTCAAGTACTGAAAGAAAAGAGCCATCAGCTCCGAACTCTATGATCAGTAAAAATACCCTTCAGAAATAAAGGGGACATCAAGACATTCTTAGGTGAGAAAATACTAAGGGTATGTGACTAGGTCACATAAACAATGGCTGAAGGAAGTTCTCCAAAGGGAAAGGCAATGATAAGAGAAGCAAACTGGATGCACAAGAAAGGAAGAAAAACACAGCAAGCAAAACTTACCAGTAAATACAGCGCGCTTTCAATCTCTTCTTCTTGAGTTGTTTAAGTTATGTTTGGCTGCTAAAGGAAAAGGTTCTAAAGGTATGTGGAAAGGATATTTAAGACATATTATGAATGGAGGAGGGGAAAGGGATGTAAAGAAGGTAAGGTTTTAATATTTCACTCAGGCTGGTAAAATGACGACACCAGTAGGCTGTGCCAAGTCATGTGCATATAACGTAATACCCAGAGCCAGTATGACAAATGCTGCCCAGCTGAGATCTGCTTCTTTGGAACCAAAGCCCCTGGAGTTATACCCTTGCAGAAATAATGACCAAATACAAATTTTTATGAACTTCTGGAAGCTGAGGGTCGAAAAACCTTGAGAGTGAGAAACTCTGGGGGCCCAGTCTTGGGGGGGACCCACGCTTTCGTGGGCTTTACTTTTATGAACCTCACCAGATTCTGACAGTGAAGATCACAGAAAAACCTCCTCGTGTTTTGGGAAGGAAGAGGGAAAAATAACCATTTTGCTGTAGGCCCAGGGCAATCTCCAAAACAAGGAGAAACTCCAGAAAAACCACTTTTCCAGAGCCCTCGCTGACCTGGAGGGGAGGACAGAAGTGTTGTGCTCTGGTTGATAAGGCTGTTCCCAAAGGAGTAGAAGTTAACAATTCTGATAGCATTACACACGTACTGAAATGGAGAGAGTAGATGATATCAGATGATGGGAGCCAGGGCTTCCACTGTTGGTATGAGGTGTACAGATGCATAAAGGAAGAGACCAGAATGATCCACATGGTAATGGATTAAAGCTGGAGACATCTGAACTCATATGTAACTTAATATAGACACGGATGGTTCCATATGGAAATGAGTAATATACAAATATATTTATATATCTCTTATATCTTATATACATACCTTATGTATACACACCTCATATACCTTATAACTTACATTAACATATACTTTATTATATATACCTAATACATATTTTATGTGTATATAATATACATATGTACACATATGTACGTGGGTGTACACACACATATATGTCTTTTGCTATCGTAGAAGGCCTACAAGAAAGCAAACTCAGTAGCAACAAACACACCAGTGCCCAGATCTTGGTTTCCAAGATCATTTTCATTAAACAGGAGCCGTGTATATAGTACTAACATTGACCACTGTGCCCTACCCATAAACAGTGGTCTAAGCCATGCTATTTCCATCACCAGAAACACTGAGCAAGGCCCAAATGTGCCGCACAACAGCAACAAGAAATCTAGGAGGAAATATTATCATCTCCACTTTGCAGACAAGGACCCTGTAGACCAGAGAGGGTACACACCTTGCCTGAGGGCACAGAGCAATCAAGTGGAGGCATTCAAACTTCAGAGTCAAGCCTCCAAATCGAGCCCCTGCCAGGATTGAAAATACAAGTGGGGAAAATCAGATCTATCCTTGCGACTTAAACACCTTATCTCTCATTTACAGGCATAGATAATTACAGCCTATGGTATAAGTTAGTTCAAACAAATTGGAGGAGCTGATGCTACCCACATAAACATGGGTCTTACTGGAGAGCTCCCTCACTAAGTCTCTGTGGCTGGCAATCTGATTTTGGTAGCCCTTTTATGCATGTTCTTACAAACATTCATGTTTTAGGTTCCGACAGAACTCAGAATGATGGTGCCGCCTACCAGGAGACAGCCATTCATAAAGGCGTCACTCAGGATTCTTTTCGTGGTTCTATCGTGGTTCTATCAGAGCCGATAATGTTACCCTGAGCAAGGTTTCGTATTTCAGGATTACTACAATTGAGGGGAGAGATGAGGGACCCAGGGGTGGGAGGTGGGGGTGAGGGGCAGGAATCGCAAAAAGGAACAGTTTCAAAATGTAAATATTATACAGTAATTGCAGCTAGCTTAAACTTATGTCAATTTCGGACTTCCGTTAGAATATAAACACTTATGGCTATTAGATACTACTTGAAGCTACTTGAAAGAAATTAAATCTACATTACTGAAAAGGGAACATTCATGTATTTTTTTCTGTGTTCCATTAGGGCAGAATTTTAATTTTTAATTTTAATTTTTCATCAGACAGCATTTTAAAACCTATTAACTGACGCACAAAACACCCACATAAACTGAAAAATCAAACAAATTAAAAGTCCCCATTGTTTACTTTTAAAACATGTCACAGGAGATTTTATGGGTCTAGTAGTTATAGGGCATATAGTATCCCATAGAGCCACTCTTGACTTCTGGAAAAATTCAATTCTGGTTATAATCTGGTTATAATAAAAACATATAATCATACTATAGTCACTATTTGTATAGGCACAATTTCTATGCACGATAAGAACTTTGGGTGCATTGTCTTATTTAATACTCGCAGCAACTTTGGAGATGATTACTCTGATTATTTCCATGTTATTGATGAGGGAACCAAGTTTAAAAGAGGCAAATGGGGCGCTTGGGTAGCTCAGTGGGTTAAGCGGCCGACCCTTGATTTTTGACTCAGGTTGTGATCTCACAGTTGGTGGGTTCAAGGCCCGCTGCCGGTGCAGAGCCTGCTTGGGATTCTCTCTCTCCCTCTCTCATTGCCCCATCTCCACTCACACTGTCTCTGTCTCTCTCAAAATACATAAATAAACTAAACACACACACACACACACACACACACACACACACAGGAGGTGAAGCAAATTATCCACAGCCAGTGAACGTATGAATTAGCTTTTCTTCGCAACAAACCACATCCAAACATAGCGCTTAGATCGCAATCATTTCTTCAGCTCGGAAGTTTGTGGGTAAGCGATGACGGTGGGCTGAGCTGGGCACTTCTGCTGCTAGCCTCCTTGGGGCCACTCGCACACCTGAGGTCACCTACCAGCTAGGACTCGCTGTCTCTTCACCAACACTGGGTGATCTGATTGTGCCCCTGGTGGCCTCCGTGTTCCAGAAACCCAGAGGACTGGCTGCGGTGCTCGGGGATGGTCAAACGTCTGCTGCTCGAATCACAAGGCGAGTGTGAAGCCAGACGCAAGGGGTAACCAAGACTCTACCCCTGATGGGAGGAGCTTCACATTGTGAGGCGAGTAGAGGGTTTGGACTGCTCTTGGAAATGCACGACATCAGTTAGTAAGTGGCGGAGCCAGGCTCCAAACACTGCTTCCAAAGTCCTGTCCCTGATCCCGCACTGCCTCTCAACAACGGATCCCTTCCTAGTTTCCAAGAACACCGTCCCACTTTGGAGGGACCTTGCCTTCTCTCAGTGTGATAAGCCTCTGCTGTGCTCCAACTCCCTTGGCTTCCCTCTGGGCACCCCCCACTCTGTGCATTCACTCACTAGAGCATTTATCACATTGTAATGAATCGTTTATCATAATATAGTGTTCACTCGCTAGACGAGGCAGGAATTATGTCTAATTATTATCTATAGCCCTGCTGCTTGGCCCAGTTTCTGGTACTTGCACTCGAAAACGACTTGCTGAAGAAAGTCATGGTAATTTACCTACCGGTAAGCAGCTGACTCATAGAACAATTAGCGATGCTTACCTTTACTGCTGTCAAACATCCTCAAATCCTTTGAAAAATGCAATAAGGAACATTGAACTTTTGATTCCCCAATTTTAGAAAAGTACTCTGTTTCTTCTTTAGTTTAGATAGCTCCTATCATACCAGCGACATTAATGTTTTAGAAAAATAAAAATTAGATGCACAGAGCGAGAAAGGCTTTAGGAACCAACTTCACCCCCAGGTCGGTAACATCAAGGACCGGTGCAGCCGGGATTCCCCAGCTTGTCTGTGCTTCTTAAGAAGGACACTCAAAGCACCTTAAAAGAAACAGGTTCTCAGAAGCCCCCTCCTTCATTCCTGGAAATAGCAACGCCATTGTGAAATACTGCCTGGAGGGCCCCAGGGCTAAATTTAGAACTGTGGCTTTGCTTGTGTTTTCCTTCTTTTTAGTAACTAATGTGGGAGCCTCTGTGGCCATCCAGTTCTCTTCTCCCCCGAACTTGGACTCCTCCCTATCTCTCTGGGCCTGGCTCCTCCTCTATCTCACCTGCTATTTGAATTGCCCTTGCACACTCTGTAGCTGTGCCCAGGCAACACGTGGGTGCATTCACACCTGTGCAGGAGTGATTGAGACGAACGTGAAGAATATTCATGATCAGTGACTTAACCTTCCCATTATACCAAAAAGCCCATAGAATGCTAACCCATCTGTGTTCCCCAGAGTAAAGAGACCGATATTTATTCTGAACTGTTACACGCGAGGCACTTCTGTGCTCCATGTTTGCCAGCTGGGAGACCTTGGCAAGTCAGTCATCTGTGAGCGTCAGTTTCCTTATGTGTATGCGACGGTTCACAGTGTTGTTGGGAAAATCAGATCTGTGCGTGGAAGGCACTCAGCACCGTGCCTAAGCCATGGGAGGTGCCCAGCAACGCTGGCAAGTGTTACAGTTGTGTTATTTAGGACATCGGCATCCCCTGATGTAAATCTCAACATTGAGCTTAACTTTCTGTATTTTATTATTTTTGAATTAAAGCTATTTTTAAAATAAAATTTTTTTTTTTATTTCTGAGAGAGAGAGAGAAAGAAAGAGAGAGTGTAAGCAGGGGAGGGTCAGAGAGAGGGAGATACAGAATCTGAAACAGGCTCCAGGCTCTGAGCTGTCAGCACGGAGCCCGACGCAGGGCTTGAACCCACGAACCGTGAGATCATGACCTGAGCCGAAGTCTGGCTTAACCGACTGAGCCACCCAGGCGCCCCCACCATCAATAACACTTTTGAGCACCTACTACATGCGAAGCCCAATCTGACCATTCTGAACCCAATCTGACAGTCAGGGAAGCGAAATGCCTTACTCAATCTTACAAATCCCATGAAACCATTGAAATGAGCCTAACAATCCACACCTTCTAGCTATTGCTCCAGTCTTTTTTCTAAACCAGCACCCTTTACAGAAAGCCGTGATTGTTGAGTTCTGGTTCCTTCCAAGCATACCTTGCCGCTGGTGCTGCTGTGTAATTTTGTTTCACTTTTTCACTTGGATGCTTTTAAAGCTGGCTTTGGCCATGTGTCTTGGTCTCTTGGGGGGATCCGCTGGTGTAAACTTGTAGGAACTTAACAGCAGCCATTTATTGTCCCAAGTCTTCCAGACATGCCTGCTCCCAATGATTAAGCCAAGAGCAGGAAAAAGAGGGACCAAAGAGAACATCAGCGGAATATCATGGAGAATCTACTACCCGTCACTTTAGAGATGGATGTTCTTTCTTTTGGTGTCACTTCTAGAAGTACATTTTTCTTTTTCCAGGAACACATACGTCCAAGTATCATTGGGTCAAACGTTCTCATTTTATGTGCAGTCTTTCCCTCAGACGTTATTAAAATTGCACCAGAGTATTTGTCAGTTAAAATTTTTTCTTTCATTTTTAAATTTTTGGTTTATTTTTATGTTTTTAGAGAGAGAAAGAGACAGCGCAAGCAGGGGGAAGGGGCAGAGGGAGAGAGAAAGAGAGAGAGAGAGAATCCCAAGCAGCCTCCGTGCTCAGTGCAAAGTCCAAGGTGGGGCTTGATCTGAGCCGAAATCAAGAGTTGGACACTCAACTGACTGGGGNATTCTACTTACGTCATTCTGGCACTATGATTCTATCCCCGTTTCCAGGAGCCCTTTCTCACTCTTGTTTAAAAGGTTTTAGGGGGGGCGGCTGGGCGGCTCAGTCGGTTGGGCCTCCAACATTGGCTCAGGTCATGATCTCACGGTTTGTGGGTTGGAGCCCCGCGTCGGACTCTGTACTGACAGCTCAGAACCTGGAGCCTGTTTCAGATCCTGCATCTCCCTCTCTCTCTGACCCTCCTCTGCTCACACTGTCTGTCTCTCTCTGAAATAAATTTAAAAAATAAAAAAATAAAAATAAAAGGTTTTAGGGACTTCGACCTGCAATAGTTGTTAACATAAAGCCAAAAATAATTGCCGTGGTATGGGCAACTCTATTCACTGTCTCAGGTCCCTGTTTCCTTTCTGGTTAAATCAGGTCCTCTGGAGAGATATTCTCTGCTATTCTACTTACGTCATTCTGGCACTATGATTCTATCCCCGTTTCCTGATGCATTCTCCACCCACAGCTATCTACTTAGTTAATTTTCTAGTTGAAATTTTAAAAAATTCCTTAAGTGCTATCACAAAGAATTTCCCATGTGAGTGTCCCACATGCCCATCTTCTTCTTAGTATAACTGCATTAAAATGCTATTGAAATTCTTGTGACGTTTTCTGTGTGGGTGCCCAAATTATGGCATTCATTCACTGAACACATAAATGAAATATTAGCATTGTCAAAATTATAGACACAATGACTAATTCTCAGAGGAAGATCTGTAGAGTAGAATAAGTTCAAAAAGTAGACATTGGGGAGCCTGAGTGGCTCAGTTGGTTGAGATTCTCTTTCTCTCTCCCTCTGCCTCTGTCTCTCTCTCTAAAACAAAAACAAAACAAAACTTCCAAAGTAGACATAACCTCTAAAACTAAAACTGAAATACGGATAAGTATTTGGCCTTGAAATTCCTACTTTAGGATCTTTAGAGATTTGCAGTTTTCGAATTCGTCTTTTGTTTGCAAGAGCCATAAAAACAAGACAGACTATAATATTCAATTCATCACACAATCGACGCTTATTAATTTGAAAAAAAATACATGTGGTATAATTGTGTTATAGCAATAGAATACAATATATTAAAATGGCACACTGTTATGTAAGAACTCTTAATGTTGCTCATAAGTAATTGTTTTATGCTTCACACGTGTTAGTTTCTCTGTGCTCTTTGTTTCTAACTCAGGCTCGATCCTGCAGTCCCGGTCGTACGAATTCCACCGTACGTTTATGATGTCGAAATTTAGTAAGTGACTAAGTCACTTCTTAGACTGACGTCAGAGTAAGTCAAGTTTTCTTTCATAACTAGTACACAGAACACTACCACTTGCTTAATTAACTAGACCGATTTTACTTACTTGGGTATATTTTTTAAAATCTTCTTCCTTCCCTTCCGCCCTCCCTCGCTCTCTCTCCCTACCCCCCCTTCCTTTCTTTTTTGCACAAACACAACCGAGATCTATAACATGAATGGACATTATAAATATTAATTATAAACACTCATGTACAAATAAATAATCCAGCTTAAAAAGAGAATGCTGTCAGCACCTTCAGTGTCTTCCCCTCAACCTGTGGCTTCAAGGGGAGTTTCCTGGGACCGGTCAGTGGAGAAGTCCATTTGGACGGCTGCAATGAAGTAACAGAGACAGAGACGGGGTGGCTTTTAGACAACAGAAATGTACTTCTCACCGTTCTGGAGGCTGCTTTTAGAGAGGGCTATGACCTAACTGACCCAGTGATCACACGGGTCACAAACACGGCAGTGTTTGTGATCTCATGTATTTTCTGTGTTAGAGTTTCAAACTTTTCTAGATAACCAAATACTAGGTGTGTTGGGACAAACTATCTGCATTTGCCTCTCAAAATCCACGTTCCACCCCTCTCCTGTACTTTCCATCCTGCTCTCTGCGTGGGGAGGCTGACCTGTATGGAAACCGTCAATGATCTCTCATCTAGGATTGCCTGGTAGAATACTGGGAGGCGGGGAGAGTTAAAATTTGAATTTCGGATAAATAACACATAAGGATTTAGCATAAGTATATCCTCTGAAATATTTGGGATATACTTATGCTAAAATTTATTTGTTGTTGACATGAAATTGGAATTTACCCATGTGTCCTGCTAAAATCTGCTAAATCTGGGGCTCCTGGGTGGCTCAGTCCGTTAAGTGTCCGACTTTGGCTCAGGTCATGATCTCACAGTTTGCAGGTTTGAGCCCCACGCCGGGCTCTGTGCTGACAGCTCAGAGCCTGGAGCCTGCTTCAGATTCCGTGTCCCCTGCTCTCTCTGCCCCTCCCAGCTTGCTCTCTGTCTCAAAAATAAGTAAACATTAATAAATATATTTAAAAAAACCCCTGCTAAATCTGGCAAGCCTAATTTCATCTCACATGGTTTCTGGCTGGGTCCCACCATGGGTGAGCTCTAGCAGGAGACTGAGGAGAGGTAGGCGACAGAGTCCAAAATATTCATTTTTCTGCCTCCCTTTGTTCAAGGTGAACTTGGGCTGGCTTTGTTCCTTGACTGGAGCTCAGTGCTCCTCATGGAGACTTTTCCTATAAGACTCTCTGCTTCCAGGTTCCTGGGACCAATGCTTCCTTTTGATTCTGTAGGCAGAGGGATAGAAACACCTGTGCAGATTTTACCAGCCCTGAGTTACTTACTATCAAATCGCATTATGGCTTTGTAAATCATGTCTTTGTAAATTGACCCTCCTTAAATTATCCTACTGAAGGGGCACTGACAAGACCAAGGTCAAGGTATTTTTTTTAAAAATATTTTTATTTATTTCTAGGAGAGAGAGAGAGNGAGTGGTGCGGCTGCCCTTTGAACCCACATCCATCACGCCGCAGTGTTGCGTTTTGCCTCAGCGGAGGGTGGTTCATCATCTTGGGGGCCAACCCCAGGAGACGCGAAATGAGCCAACTCACGTNTCAAGGTATTTCTAAAAAAAAAAAAATGATTCTGTTGCAGAGTGAAGGATGAATGGGATTTAATCCTCCAACTTCTTTAGTGCAAATGCTTGCTTTACTCTTTGCATCTAGTTGAGTCCCGGATGTATTCCAGCATAGAGGTGAGTCTCCATCCTCATGAAACTTATGATCTAATAAAGATATTGAATGGGAAGGAAACCAACTGGAGTTCATTGCCACTTCAGCTGTTTTACATACTTTCTCGCAAGTCATTCTCCTAAAAGTTCAACAAAGAAGGTGTTCTTAACTCCATGGATGAGGGCTCAGAGAGATTAATGGGAAATTTTAAGCATCCTTCCTGAAGTCTTCCCATCAGAGCATGCCAGAACGTTAGGTCTAATGGGCTCACTCGCCAGGCACGTTCTAGTTGAGATTTGTTGGGCACGTCCTATAAGCCAGGTTTTCTTCTCAGCACTTTACATATATTTACTCAGTCTTCCCTAAATCCCTCTGAGGTAGGTACACATATTAACAGCGTTTTAGGAATTGGGCCCAGAAGGGTAATTTTCTCAAGCCATCTCACGGGCAGGAAGTGGTGGGGCTGCCCTTTGAACCCACATCCATCACGCCACAGTGTTGCGTTTTGCCTCAGCGGAGGGTGGTTCATCATCTTGGGGGCCAACCCCAGGAGACGCGAAATGAGCCAACTCACGTGAACATCTGGACAGGGGGTCTGTGTCGTGCTGGACAGGGGGTCTGCGCCTCTGCTGGGCATTTGTGCAGATGGTTGTGGCCCGAGTTGTAAGTTTGTCTGAATAGGGGATAGACGTTCTCTGGTTCTGACAGGAGCGCCAGTAGCCGAGGGCCTTACTGTCCACTAGTCCACCAGAACCGTGCACTGAATAGACCACTGCCTCCAGCTCTTCCAGAAAGACCTTCTTCTCTTAGCATATTTCTCAAAACTTGGCTGCAGCTGGTTTTAGGCCTCTCTTCAACTCCTGGAAGCCACCGAGATACTGAAACTTGACAAGTTTCTCTGAATCTCGACTACGCCCAGTCCACGCTAGAGAGAGCATTTTCCTTTCTACCAATTCAAGACAGTCCAGCTGAGGAAGGTAGTTAGGGAAGCGAGAAGGGGGAGGAAGTAAGAGGGAGTGATCTGGGAAAATTTTAAATTAAGAGTCTTGTTACTTTGAGATGCATAGCTGTCGACTTGAAAAATCACAAGGGGCCTCACTTAGAGACTGTGAACATCATTAGAGGGTTCAGGTGGGTGGTTGGTTAGAAACTTTAAACAGAAATTGCAATAGCTTCCCTCTCTCCCTGTAGTAAGTGGGAAACATCCAAATAGCAAGAATACTTTAAAGGTATGTTAAGGAATATACTTCATAATATCGTGCAGAACTTATATGTAATGAATGAAATGAAGCAGTAACAGCCAAAGCACTGCAAGGCTACACATCCTGTCACAGCTGAATCCGTAACTGGGGCACAAAACTTGAGATTTTAACACATGATGAGAGGAACCTTATCTCTGGGTGGTAGGACATATTACCAAATAGATGCTGAGTGTCACTAAAACAACCATCAATTGTATTTCCAGTACGCCAATACTTGAAATTGGGCCACATTTGAACTCAGGCAAGTCAGTGAACCCTCCCCAATTTTTTTAACTGTTTTCTTCAAGGCTTATTAAACATGTTCTTCCCAATAAACTTACCACAACCCTTCAGTTTTCTTTTTTTTTCTTTTATAGTTTACTGTCAAGTTGGTTTCCATATAACACCCAGTGCTCATCCCACCAACTGCCCTCCTCCATGCCCATCTCCCCCCTTCCCCTCCCCCCAACCCCATCTGCCCTCAGTTTGTTCTCGGTATTTAAGAGCCTCTTATGGTTTGCCTTCCTCCCTCTCCTCCCTTATTTCCCCCCCTTCTCCCCCACGGTCCTCTGTTAAATTTCTCAAGTTCCACATATGAGTGAAAACATATGGTATTTGTCCTTCTCTGCCTGACTTATTTCGCTCAGCNAGTTCTAGTGTTAATTTTTTGAGGAACCTGCACACCGTGTTCCGGAGGGGCTGCGCTTCCGAGTCTGCGCTCCCACCGACCGTATGGGAGTGAACCCTCCCGAGGCTTCAGGTCCTCCTCTTTCAAGTTGAAGTCATTCCATGAATTGTCAAAAAGGCTAAATAATACAATTGTCTCTGAAAGCTCTTTTTACAATGTGACGGGTTATAGACATGTCCTTTGGCAACACAAGTCAGACGTGGCAGGGTCGGGCCACTGAAAGGGTCACTTGCAAGGGGTCAGCAGTGACAGCTTCTTATTTCCTGATGGCCCGGGCACGCCCGCACCGTGACGGGTCCCCAGGGTGATGCTGGCAGGCCCGCAGCGGGGCCCCAGCCTCGGCTCTCCGCCGTTGGCCGGGGTATGACTGCCACTCAGCCTGAGGGCTGCCGTGGCGACCTGCGTGCTCTGCTGTGACTGCTCTTTCAGCCTTGACGGTGACAACTGCAGACCACTCTCCTGCTGACTCGTCACCCCACAGACGTTAAAAGGGATCTGTGACCCCACAAACTTACTGGGTTTCGTAGGAAGCTTCGAAGAGTGTAATTATGTGGGCAGATATTTTTAACCTCAACCTAGAAGAGAAAGCGGGCCGAAGAAATTGATAGGCCTGTGCCGAGGACCCCGTCGGAGGCTNCAGATTTTGAGATCCCGGTGGCCGAGCACCTCCTTAGAGTCTGTTGTGAAAAAGCAGCCACCCCTGAAGGAAAAAAAAACAGAGCGCATCAAATGCGGGAGTGTTCCAAATTAGTCTGGAAGCTGGGAGCTGATAATGTAAATTGCTTTGGTAGGGACCACCTCAAGGGAGCTTTCTTTGGAAAGTCTATTTTTAGCTCCGAGCCTGGAGCAACCAAACCGCAGCGAAGGGACTGCTCCTGCTTGACAGATGATGGAACGCACACACCCTGGGGTGGGTTTTCCTTCCCGTGCCTCCAGCCCCACACTCAGCGGAGTCAGGGGGAGTCCAAGGACTAAGGAAGCCAGGCTGTGTGCCTCAGTTGCTGACGTCATTGTGATCCCCGGTTTGCCTAATTTCAGAGGCAGAGTTCTCTGTTGCAAGGGACTGGAGAGGAGCAGGAGCTTCTTCGTTGAAGCACCGTCTGAACAAGGCACAGGCACCCCAGCATTCACCTGCGCAGCCCCTTTTTGTGGGAAGGGAGAGGACTCGTTTTCAGAAATCCCAAATAAAAGCTGTGCTGTCTAGTTAACAGCGGGTTTACAATCTGTTGGAAATATGTAAGAACCGCCCCCACCCCCCACAGTGGAGTCTCAAACCCTTAGACACATCACTTCCTGATTCTCCTGCCCCTCTCCTTTTGGGGGGCTTATTTTTGCGGGCTTTGCAATGAGCTTGCGCCAGAGAAAAGGCAGGAGGGACTGAAAGTCTCTGCCACACCTCGGGGAATGTACCTGTGTTCCAATCAGACTACTTTTTGCCTTACTTGGCAACATCCGGGTAAGGCTATAAACCCTGCAGTGATCAAGCCAATGAGGAGTCAGGGGAGGGACTTCACGCTAGGAGACAAATTGTCTGCTGTGACCGCTGGGAGTGTGCCCACCCATCAGACACCTGCTCTTACAAGAACGTTGATTAAAGTCTTGCTGGGGCCCCTGGGGGGGCTCAGTCGGTTAAGCCTTCGACTTCCGCTCAGGTCATGATCTCACGGTTCGTGGGTTCGAGCCCCGCGTCGGGCTCTGTGCCGACAGCTCAGAGCCTGGAGGCTGTTTCAGTCTGTGACTCCCTCTCTCTCTGACCCTCCCCTGCTCACGCTGTCTCTCTCTCTCTCTCAGAAATAAACAAAACAAAACAGAAGTCTTGCTTCACTGTGCTCTGAGTGTCCCTCCTTTGATTGGGTCAGAGGGCGTATTCTTCACGCCTCTCTGTGGCTTCCTTTCTTCCCTCATCAGCAGGCGAAGGACAGCTGCCTTTCCCCTTGAGTAGCTGTCTTCTCCATTGCCTTTGCCCGCCCATCACCACGTCTCCTCCTGCCTTCTGTCCCCCTGAGAAGAAAAACAGGAAGACAGAGCCCTGAAGGAAAACAATATGCGACACCATCTCTCGCCTGGATTATTAAAATCATCTCCCAGATGGGTTTTCCTTTCTCTTTGGCGTGTTCTTCTGAAAACTGCCAAAGGGGTATTTCCAAAACAAATTGGCTGAGAGCCCCTTGCAAGTCTATAAGCTGCTCAGCGGCAGTAATCGTCCCTGTGTCCTTGGCCTCTGCACCTAGTGCCTGGCACATAGTAGATGACGAACAAGTGTTTGCTTAATTGGAATAGAACTGAAGGTCTGTCATGCATTAACCATGCACGACAAAGCTTTCTCCTCAACCTAAGTGGAGGTCTGCGTGTGAGTCTCCCCTGCTCATGCCCCCAGACTGCCACGGGCTGCCTGGCCCCAAAGGTAGTCCATAGAACACATTGTTCTAGAAGTGTTTCCCTGGCAAGGAGTTAAATTACATAAGAAGGCTCAAGACAAGAGGAAAGAAGCAAGCTAAAAGGCCTCTGAGTTCGGAGTTTCTGCTAATGTGTGGGTGAGGCTCTTCTGAACAGCAGGCCAGCAAACGTGTGTCTCAAAGGTGGCTCTTTGAAACTGCAGATATTAGACATTTTATGACAAGCAAAACAGCAATTTCACAAAGTTCAATATAATCTATACTGAGAGCCATGTGCCAGGCTTGCTAGGCATATACTGAGGAAATAGGCAGACCCAGTCACTGCGTCCATAGGTTTTACATGCCTTCCATATAATCTGTGTATTCAGCTTTATGATAGGGAAATATCAGGTACTCTAAAAATCCATAATGAAAGGGGAGAAGGGAGCCTTATGGTAGAACCTGCTGCCTTTTTGCCCAAATCTAATTTCTTCTCTTCTGCCTGGGAATGCAGCTGGGCTACATTTCCCAGTCGCCCCTGTGGTTAGGCATGGTCACATGACACACATCTTAGCCTACAGAATGCGAGAAGATGCGATGTGTGTCAACTTTGTGTTGGCCCCATAAAACTTCCCATATACTCCCTATGCCCTTACCCTGGTCTAGCTGACCAGGATGGAAACAATCATGGGGATCTTAGAAGCCATGTGCTGAAGAAGTTGGAGACCGCATCAACCTGTGTGCTTGAATTATCCTGTCTTGACTGCCTATGTGCGTGAGACACATACTCGTATGGGTTTGGGCCATTTTGGTGTTGAAGTCCATTTTTTACAGTGGGTAGATTCACCCTAAATACGGTAGGAGACTATTTAAGTTTAGGGTCAGAAGAGGCCTGGTGGAAGGGACATGTCAGCTGAGACCTGAAACATGAATTAAGGTTATAGATGCCGTGCCTGAAGGGGATCATCTTCAGTGTGCAGGACCACGTGTATAAAGGTGCCAAGAAGTCATCTGGGACATGAAAGAAGCCCGGGAAGGTTGGGAAGCAGGTGGCCTGACAGGCACTAGAGAGGAAGGCGGAGGCCAGTTCCTACAGGGTCTTTCATCATATTAAGGATCTGGGGTCTTTCTCCTACGGGAAATATGGGAATCTTTGAAGGATTTGAACCAGAGAAGTGAGCTGATTGCAGAGAGCTATACATGAGCATTCTGAAAAAAGTACATGTAGGGGCGCCTGGGTGGCTCAGTTGGTTAAGTGTCTGACTTCAACTCAGGTCATGATCTCACGGCTCATGGGTTTAAGCCCCTTGTCTGGCTCTGGGCTGACAGCTCAGAAACTGGAGCCTGTTTTGGATTCTGTGTCTCCCTCTCTCTCTGCCTCTCTCCTGCTCTCTCTCTCTCAAAAAAAAAACAAAAACATAAAAAAATTTTTTTTAAAGTACATGTAACATTTCCCCTGGTGTGGTTGTGGCTCTTCACACTTGCCCTTATACATATTTCCCTAACCCTGGGGATGAATATGCTCGTGAAAAGTAATCACAGTCAAATTACTTTCTCCTTCAGTACCAGCTGTCCCTCACTCTTGCCTTGCAGCTTCAGATGTGTGAAGTTTTAGAACAAAGTAATAAGGAATAACTTCCCCAGAAACCCAGAAGAGCAAGCCCAAGGAGACAGAGGTGAGATGGTTGACTTTGGTCTTTCTGCATCCGCAATTTTCTCCTTCTTAGTCTTCTTTCTAGAGCATAGTTCCCCCCACCATTAATGCCTAGTATAGGGTGACAGTGTGTATTCATTAGTTTAAAAAAATATTTACCAAATATTTGGTGAGTGCCTAATATGTGCCAAGAATGGGTTTAAACCCTAGAAATAATATAACAGTGAATGTGGCAGGCAAAATTCATGCTTCGTGAATCTTCCAATCTAGTGTATCAGACAGGCAATAAAAATAAATGATGTTATTAGGCCGTTCAAGCTAAGTGTTGTGGGAAAAAAATAAGACAAGGAAACACTGCAAGAGGGACTGCTATTTTATACAGATATTCCAGAGAAGATTTTTCTTTTTTTGCTTCTATTTATTTACTTATTTATTTATTTTTAGATATAATTTGTTGTCAAATTGGTTTCCATACAACACCCAGTGCTCATCCCAACAAGTACCCTCCTCAATNATTATTATGCTGAGTGAAATAAGTCTGCCAGAGAAGATTTTTCTTTGGAAATAATATTTGACTCAAGACATGCATGAAATGAGAAAGTAAGAAATGACAGTATCTGGAGGAAGAGTTTTCCAGGAAGAGGGAGAAATAAGGGTGAAATGCCCTGGATGGAGTGTGTCTATCATGCAGGAAGCTCATGGATGTGGTCAGGGAAAGAGACCGTCAAAGAGACCCTTCCCAAACCATGCTTGCTCCAAAGCAATATTGGGCACAGCCAATTCTGCATCCTGCTAGCAGCCAACATGAGTGTCAGCACTATGGAATCGCAGGGTAGACTTCACACACACACACACACACACAAATCCATCACTAAACAAATAAAAAATCAAATAACAATAACAAGTCCCAGAAGGAGAGTACCAGTGTCCAGAATTGTTATTATCTAAAACATCCAGCATCCAACAAAAACAATTCATGAGAAATTCAAAGAAACAGGAACGTCTGACCCATAAACCATAAAAAATGCAGACAGTGGCAAAAAATGCAGGCAACAGAAGCTGCCTCTGAAAGACAAGATGTCAGAGACAATGGGAGAAGACTTTAAAGAAGCCATCGTGGTAAAGGATCAAAGGATGAAAGAAAACCATGATTAAAGAAGTAAAGGAAAGTGTAATGTGAATATTGCATCCAATCCAATCTAGAAATCATATTAAAAGCCAGATGGGATATTTTTTGGGTAAAAGGAGAATAAGCAAAATAAAAAATTCACTTGAAGGGCTCCACAGTAGATATGAACTGGCAAAGGGAAGAATTATTAGACCTGAAGATGATTCAATGGAGATTACTCAGTCGAAGGATAGAGAAAAATAATGAAGAGAAATGAACAGTCTCAGAGAAACATTGGTGCACTAAGTGTGCCAGTGTTTACATAATGAGAGTACCAAAAATAGACGAATAAAAAGAGTAGGAAAAATATTGAAAAAACCCCAATAGACAAAACCATCCCAAATTTAATGAAAACATCAATCTGCCTTTCCAGGATGTTCGATACTCTCCACATATTGAGAAATAAATGTTCAAAAGACACACAAATAAACACATCACAGCAAAAATACTAAATGCCAAGGACAAGGAGAAAATCTGCGAGTGGAGCAGGAGAAAAATGACTCATTATTAACAAGGAAAACCCAAAAGGATTAACAGCTGACTCCTCAGAAGAAATAATGGGGGCCAGAAAGCAATGGAGTCACATAATCAATGGTGGAGCCGAAAAAAGCTGTCAATCCAGAATCCTGGGAGTGATGTGACCAAGATGGCAACACAGCTTGGTTGTTCCTAACCTAACTGTCCGTCGCAAGAAGAACTACTAATAACTATAGAAGAACAAGGCACCGCTGAGAGAATCCTAGAACACAAGGGTGAGAACTTTGGGGTGACACAATCCAGTCATCGTATTAGTGTTTTCTCACTTATTATATGGTCATTAGCATGGTGAGGAGGCTCGCCGCATGGAATCAGCAGTGCTGGGTCCTCAATTTTGCCTCAGTTGCACCTTCTGCTTCATTTTGTCATATCTAGACTGTTCTTGGCACATCCAACTTTTATGGCCACAAAAATGAAAATATTTTATCCCCCACCCCAGTCCCGAGGCCCTGGGGGTTGGGACGTCAACATATGAATTTGAGAGGGACACAGTGCAGCCTGTCACAACATCCATGATGACTTGCACATGTTCTTCTGAACCCCCCAACCCAATTCCTTGAACTTAATTTTTCTACATCATCTTAATCTCTTTGCCTCCTCCAATTAAATAAATCCTCATTTTGATTGTCACAGCCCTTTCAACAGAACTTATCTTTTCCATGTTTTTCTAAATTCATTTCTCTTTACAAAAAGAAGTTTATTTATGATTGTTTCTGGTCTATTCTTACTGTTCCCCAACACCACCCCTCAGTATTATTTTCCTGCATGACAATAAAATGCTCCATGTTTGTGACAGAAACTGTTAAGTGTTACCTTACCCCCTGTCCAAGATAAACACAGCTGGACACTAGTTAAAGTGGTAAGGACAGATTTTAATAAGTAATATACTATTACAATAGTGAAAAAAGTGTAGCATGAATGAACTCAATTTTGACTTACATAGAGGTGATTGGGCATTTTATTTTTAGGGTTTTTAAATGTTTACTTATTTATTTTTAGAGAGAGAGAGCACAAGCAGGGGAGGGGCAGAGAGAGATGGAGAGAGAGAATCCCAAGCAGGTTCAGTACTGTCAGTACAGAGCCCCACATGGGGTTTGATCTCATGAACCTGTGAAATCATGACCTGAGCTGAAATTAAGAGTAGGATGCTTAACCAACTGGGCCACCAGCCCAGTGATGGGGAATTTAAAAGAGAGGAAATGGAGGGGAAGGGTGAGCAGAAGCTCAGTAGAGTCAGAGAAGTGGAAAAAAATTGTAAAAAACAGAAAGCAGAGGTTGGTCCACATGAAATTAATCTGGGTTTGTTAAGCTAGTTTTAAGTCAAAGTCCATCACAGGAGAAAGAGTATTGATGTTTTCCATTTCTTTTGAAAAGCATAAAAAGAATCCATGGATGTTGTGACAGCCTGAATTGTGTCCCTCCCAAATTCATATGCTGAAGTTCTAACTTACAGTGTCTCAGAATGTACTTCTTTGGAGATAGGGCCTTTGAAGAGGTCATTAAAGTTTAAGCTGGTAATTAGGTTCTAATCCAATATTAGAAGAATATATTAGGGTGCACATCATGAAGGAAGGCCATGTAGAAATGGAGAGAAGTAAGTCATCTGTGAGCCAAGGAGAGAGGCCCTCGGATGAAAGTAACCCTGCCGACATCTGGATCTTAGACTTCTAGGCTCCAGAATTGTGAGAAAATAAATTTCTGTTGTTTAAGCCACCTACTCTGTAGAGCTTTGTTCCGAGGGTCCTAGCAAACTAATGCTAGGGGCGTAGAAGGTTGAAGTATAGATAACGTGATAAAATAAGTACAGTAAAATGTTAGAATCTAGGTGGTGAGGGTACAGATATTCACTAAAATTCTTACAAGTTTTTGGTATGTTTGATAATTTTTTGTAAAACATTTTGGGGTGGGGACTACTGTAGAACTCATAATTTAGGTTTACCAGTTCATAACATATTTAATGAACAATCTCAAAAATTTATGCCTTAATACAACAATTGTTTAACTCATTTTGAACTAGCTTCCTCTCTCTTTCTTGGATATCATTATGGATGAATCTCGCCTTCTTCAGATTCAATGTATTCCATCTGACTGTAATGATTATTTTCCTTTTTTATGACAAAATGGCCACTATTTGACCTCCATGAATCCTCTCTTCTGGTTGGGCTCACTTGTCTTTGAACACATCCTACTTTCTTGGAATATGTCTGTGTCGAGTTTCCCTGCCTCAAGTGTCTGCTTTTTTTTTTTTTTTTTTAAAAAAGATGGTTTTCTTCAGGTAATTTGAACTTTTTGTTTTTGATCCAGGGGACCCAATGACCCGTGAGCTGATGCCAAAGAATGAAACCCAGCCTGGCTGGGAGGGATTCTTCTTGGTGACCAATACAGTCCTAGGATTCTTCATTTACTTGTGTAAAAACGAACCTGGTGTGTGTCTTCCTCTTCATCCTGGGAGGTGGGGGCATCAGAGTCAGGAGTCGCCAGGAGTGGTTTGCAATCAAGAGAACCCAGGTCCTTAGCCTTTTGCTAATTTATTTTTCACCAATACCTGTTTTAACACGGTCTGAGGAACAGCTGAGTCCTTTATTGTAAGTCACTATTGATAGATTGTTTGAAAGATTGCTGGAGAGGTTTACGAGGGATGTGAGAATCCGTTCTGTTTGTTCAGTTTATTTAGGAGCCAGAATGAATGGTCTTTGCTGGTAGAACCTGGCTCAGGGTCCCGTAGGTTTTCATTTGTCTGTTTCTTCTTCAAAGAGGCACACGGAATCCTATTTTCCACAAGGGGGGTGGCCAGGGTTGCTGGGCTGGGTGGACTATGCCTTCAGTGCTGTGTCTCTTGTACTTTTAAGTTAATGGTGACTAAGAAATTGAATGACCACCACTTGGCAAGAATGGAACAATGAAGAGGTCAGACGCCTGGAGGATTAAGTTCTGGTTCATTCCGCTAGGCAAGCAACTCAGGCTAGCTGAAGTGCTGAGTTGAGATTAAATATGTTCAGTATGGGTGGGGAAGGAAGTCAGTGATAAATATCTGTTTGAGTTTTGGGATATGCGATTGCAGCATCTCCTGTAACCTTCATCCCTACTAATTCTGTGGTTTTACACGACTGAGGTGGTCTCCAACCTTGACGTAAACCTCAGGGCTGCCGAATTGTTTTCCCAAGGAAGAAGTGATAGATAGTAGGTTCTAGCAAAAATAGAGGCCCTGAGTGTCGTAGCGGAGGAGCCAGATGTAACGGTGGGGTATGAGCATATCCAAATGGTATAAGGACTGGCTTCTGTCACACGGCTCTTAACGTGTCACAGCAGATTCTCTCAGCCTGACCAGACGCTGGGATTTGGTGCACGGGCATTGCACTCCGTGGCAGTACTTATTGAAATGGAGGCTGTGGTGCACTTCCCGGATTCTCCTGTTTCCCTCACTCACTTCCAGTGGTGGTGTTCCTAAGAGCACCCCCCAACAAACCACCTGTATGCAAATCTCTGCCTCAGGGTGGTTCCCAGGGAACCCGGCACGTGACAGCGACCCTGTGGGGTCTGAGCAACTTTCTCCAGGCCACACATCTTCTCCTGCCAGCAGTGAGGGCCCCTGCCTGCTGGTTTTGCCACTTGAGACCTGAGACTCAATGAGCCCCAGCCAGCACCCACACTCACATGAGTTGGGAGTGCAGGACAGTTAATGGCTATGGGTTAAGCCATTGATCTAAAGGAGACAACTTATCTAAAGGGAAGATAAGTTCTTCCCTCCTCTCTCGTGGTCCATTGTGAGAAACCGGAATCCCACGGTCTTCCTCAAGAGGGTCCTTTGAATCCGAACGGTTGGTTGGGCTTGATAACACATGGAGCCACCTCGGTAACTGTTGCCTCTCCTTCCCTCCATTTCCCCGTCTTGTTTTTAACTAGAGCCACTATCAACTTAAAAAAAAATTATTGTAGACTGTTTAAGTGTTGGATTTCAACTTCTTAGAGGCCCTGTTATATAAAGAGTAGCTATTTTTTTAAGTATATTTATTTATTTTGAAAGTGAATGCGAGAGGGGAAGCGACAGAGAGAGAGGGAGAGAGAGAAAATCCCAAGCATGCTGTCAGCCTGCTGTGGGGCGGAAGTTCACAAACCATGAGATCACGACCTGAGTGGAATCCAAGAGTCAGACACTTAACTGACTGAGCCACCCAGATGGCCCCAGAGCAACTATTACTTAAGCTTTCACTATGCCAAATCTTTCAAATTTGAAAGCATCAGAAAATAGAATTATTATTATTCCACTGTCAGAGAAACACAGCCCGTATTAAAATTAGAAGACTTTGGCTGGGAATGTTTTTCTAATAAAACTGTGTGACTTTGACAATATTGACTCCGTGCCGTTCCACCAAAAACGTGTCACCCAAGTTGCAAGTACAAGTGGCTGTAGCATATTTCAGTTCTATTTTTACACTTACCTAAAATCTGGATATCCCTTGATACCGTGATTCCTGGTCATTTTTGGTATATAAATTTTTTTTCCCCCTTCCTCCCTGCCTGTGATGGATAATTTTATGTGTCAACTTGGCTGGGTCCCAGTAGTGAGGTATTTGGTCAAACATTATTTTTCTGTAAATGCACTTTTATATAGGAGATTAGCATTTAAATCAGTAGGCTTTGAGTAAAGCAGATTATCTTTCATAATGTGAGAGGGCCTCATCCAGAGGGTTGAAGGCCTTAATAGAAAAAGAAAGGCTCGGGGCGCCTGGGTGGCTTAGTCGGTTAAGCGTCCGACTTTCGCTTGGGTCATGATCTCACGGATCGTGGGTTCGAGCCCCGCGTCGGGCTGTGTGCTGACTGCCAGCTCAGAGCCTGGAGCCTGTTTCAGTCTGTGACTCCCTCTCTCTCTGACCCTTCCCTGCTCACGCTGTCTCTCTCTCTCTCTCTCTCCTAAAAATAAATAAAAAAAATAAAAAAAGAAAAGAAAAAAGAAAAAGAAAGGCTCTTCTGAGCAGGAAGATATTCTTTTTTTAAAAAATTTTTTTAGATGTTTTATTTATTTCTGAGACAGCATGAACAGGGGAGGGTTAGACAGAAAGAGAGACACAGAATCTGAAAACCGGCTCCAGGCTCGGAGCTGTCAGCACAGAGCCCGACGTGGGGCTCAAACCCACAAACCGTGAGGTCGTGACCTGAGCTGAAGTCTGCCGCTTAACCGACTGAGCCCCCCAGGCGCCCCTGAGCAGGAAGATATTCTGCTAGCAGACTACCTTGAACTAGAGTGCTTACCTGAGCCTCCAACATGCTGTCCTATTCTGCAGATTTTGAACTTTGCAAGTCTCCACCAACACATACGCCAGATGCTTAAAATAAATTTCTTGGTGTCTATATACATACACCTTGTTGCTTCTGTTTCTCCAGAGAATCATGAGTAAGATTCCACCTAAGAGCAAAATAACTTAAGGTTAAAAGTCGAATAAATTTGAGGGCGTTTCCAATTTTATATTCTGTAGTAACTTTACTTTTAACAGATTAATGCCCACAAAAATTGACAACATGCCTAAAACATTTTTCCAATCCAATTTGGAACATATGAGAGAGAATTTCTTAGTAGTAGCTCTCCAAGTTGTATTATACACATATTTCTAGTAACTTTAAATTGGTTGGTTTCCATGAAATGATGTTAACGTGAAGTCTCTCAATAGAAAACAGTTCAAATTTATGTTGTAAGACTTTTGCTTTTTTAATGTCACCTTTTCCTAGAGAAGCCACAGACTCTGAGGCCTCATTATGAGGTTCTAAAACAGGCCAAAAGATGCAAAAAATGCCTTCTAATGGTCAGCTGGAAAAATACCATGTTGACAAGCATTGTCCAAAACATAATGCTGTATATTAATGCCTCATCTATGTACACTCTTTCCCATCTCTTTTAGCTTCAGTCAAGCAAATCTCTTTCCAAAACACATTTATTCCATAGTTAGACGGGTTATCCATTGCGCCACTGGCCCCCCAACATGGATGGAACTAGAGGGTGTTATGCTGAGCAAAATAAGTCANCCCCACAATAAACTATTTTTAAACTATTTTTAAAAAATAAATAAAATCACCCAAATTGGTTATGGATGAAAAAACAAAACAAAACACATTTATTCCTGAAATACAGAAAATAATGATTGAAAAGACACAGAGCTCCGAATTAAAGAAAATACAATGTGATAACTAATGATTTTTCTCATGCGTTCCATTGTGCCCACTGTGATTCAGTGCAGTTGAATTGCAACTGGAAACAAGCCATCCTGGAAATAATAAAACTTAGTTTTCAAAATCCTCACACATTTAGTTCAAACATTGCTATTTCTCCTGCCAGGTCACATAGACACACTTGATTCATTAAGAAGTTGTAGGAATAAAAAGTAGGTTAGTAAAATACGAAAATGGTACATTTTCACTCCAATAACCGGATATCTTTCAAAATTAGTGTTTTTACTCAATTAGCTACCAATGCAATTTGTCCAGTTCTGTGATCTCAAGATCAAGATTTAATCTATACCGTAACTGATTAGTTTATGAATGTTTTAGGTAAGATGACCTCTTATTAGCACATTTCCAGGGCGCGTTCATTGTATAAACGTACACTTTCACCTCCCCAGAAAGTTCACGCCCTTGGCCGGCTAGTGTAGAAAGTTGTTGCACAGAATTACGTTTGCACATTTCCCAGGTAGCGAACATTCCACCCCAGGCCGCAGCAATTCCAGGGTTTTCCTGGCCAGTTGGCCCTTCTGGTCAGTTCCCCCTCTGCTGGGGAAAATAGGTGCCTTCGCACACGTTCTCAGTTTCCCCTTCTCCCACCTAAGTCCTCGGCCACAGGCTCACCCTCCACTGCCGTGGGGTCCACTGGCGTAGGATGTGTTCACACACACATGCCCGACTTGCCTTTGGAGCCGTGATTCCTTTTGTTAGGACAGACCATTTCCATTGCTCCCCTTTCATCTGCCTTCTGCTTCCTCTACTCCCTGAACCGCCGGATCAGCCTTAAGCCACTGAAGCAAAACCCATTCAGTCCCCGGCAGGCCTTGCACGGCGGGTGCTGGCTGCCTCTCCTGACCCCCGACCCGAGGCCGGCGATGGAGCGCACGTGGCAGCGACACGGGGCGTCTCCGTGGCCACACCGTTCCCAATCATCCTCTCCTCTGCCCTCTGTCCCTTATGGACGTGGCGCGGCCGCCTCATTAATCAGGTTAGTGCTACACTTGAGGCCAGAAAGCGTCATGGCTTGACCCTGGGCCAGGCTACACTGGTGTCGGCACTCGTCCTGTGCGCGGGCTGTTCTCCTGGCCCCCGTCCTGGCCCCGCCTTGCCGAAGGTCCATCTTTCCCTTTGTGCCGGCTTCTAAACCATTAGCGCCCCTTCAGGCATTAACTCCAAGATCATAACTGCGGAGAGTAATCTTTGAATTCCTTCCCTTACAGGCGCCCTGTGTCTCCCCACCTCACCCAAGTCCAAACCTGGCCTGTGATTAATCCGATGTGCACAGCCTGTCGATCGAAGCGGTCGGATGCTGGGGCCCACTCTGCTGGTTCCGCTACGGGCTGGTCCTGGCCTCGGGCACCCTCCCGGGATGGGTCCGTCCAGTCCCGTGAAGCCTCTGGCGCCCCTGTGCCAGCTACGGCAGCTCGGGGCTGCCCCGGGGTGCGGAGGGGAGCACATCCATGGCCACCAGGCTTTGGTGGAGGGCAGCCCTCCTGGGCAGGGACACCTGTGGCCCTCAGCACCAGGGGTCACTCACAGACCTTCGGGGATGGGGACACCAGCGTGCCACAGACGATCTGGGGGAGGCACCGCCCTTGACATCGTCGGACCCCGCAGGAACACAGCCGTGAGTCATGGGAGGAGGTAGGCGTAAAAATACCTGAGCGGGGTGGCCAGGCAAAGCCCGTGTTCTTTGTGCGTTCAGCCCCGAGTCGGGCTTGCTCATCTCACTCGGCTGCTTGAAGCACCTAGGAGGTGAGTGTCCAGCTGTGCACACCTTCCGCCTTTGTGCTAGTAGTAGGGATGCCACCCCCCGCTCTGCACGGTCCTTCCTCCGAGCGGGCTGGCGGAGGGTGCTGGCTGGAGGGCTGGATTGAAGCCCATTTCCGGAGAGAAGCGCGTGCAGCCAGCTAATTGTTTACAAGAAGGAAGGGCTAAACCGAATGATCTGCCTGAAATGTGTTCTCTTTCAGTCGGCTGGACCCAAAAAGTGCTGTGACTAAGCTGCAGGAAGCAGGCTCGGGGCTGATCCGCTCCTTATTTTTCCCACTGTTCTGCGGTCTGAACTGCAAAGATGAATTGCGGGGGTCTGTTCCCAGGTGTCCCCTGCAGCCCTTACTGGGGCCCCGAGAGAGGAACCTGACCTGTATCAGAAGACTGCCCAGTGGCGCTGGGCTGAATTCGTGAGTCTGACCATATAGACGAGGAGCTTGAGGATGGGGGTGTTCCAGCGGCACAGGATGGTCCCAGCCGGACGGCTACGAGGTTCATACCCAGGCCCAAAGCTGTGAGACTCCTGCTAACCCACACTGCCTTCCACTGGAAGTCAAGTTAAACAGCTCACTAAGCTTATTGACCGCAATCTGGCCCAATGTCTGTTCAGAGGAATAACTGTATTTTCTCAGCCAAAACGCATTGTATGAAAAGCCTGAGCATAAGGCAGAGGTTGGCAAACTTTTTGTAAAGGGCCAAAGAGTAGATGTTTCAGGCTTTGCAAACCTTCCACTCTCTGTCCCGGGTCCTCGGCTCTGCTGTGATGCTGGGCAGGCAGCCGTGCGGTAGACAGGATGTAAGCAAAGAGGTGTGGCTTCACTCTGGTGATGCTGTGGGACACGGACATTTGACTTTCATATAATTTTCCCTTGTCACAACACACTTCTCTTTTCCCCTCTCAACCAATAAAAAATGTAAAAGCTATTCTTAACTCCCAGGCTGTACAAAAATACGGCGAGGGCAGGATTTGATTTGGCCTGAGGACCATAGTTCACACACACACACACACACACACACACACACACTATGTTTGATGGTACTTTGAACATTAAAACTCTGTGAGTCTAGGGGCGCCTGGGTGGCTCAGTCAGTTAAGCGTTCAACTTCAGCTCAGGTCATGATCTCATGGTTTGTGGGTTCAAGCCCTGCGTCGGGCTCTGTGCTGACAGCTCAGAGCCTGGAGCCTGTTTCAGAGTCTGTGTCTCCCTCTCTCTCTGACCCTCCCCTGCTCACGCTGTCTCTCTCAGAAAAAAAAAAAGCTGAATTAGGGACGCGTAGGTGGCTCAGTCGGTTGAGTGTGTGACTCTTGATTTTGGCTAGGTCATGATCTCATGGTTCATGAGTTCGAGCCCTGCATCAGGCACTGACAACATGGCGCCTGCTTGGGATCTTCTCTCTCCCTTTCTCTCTGCCCTTCCCCTGCTCATTCTCTCCCCCCCCCAAATAAATAAAAGTTAAAAAAGAATTATTGGTACTATCACTTAGTATTTGTGTAGTATTATATTACTTACAAAAAGCTCCCCTATATTGCATTTTATTTAATTCACATACAACTTTCCCAAAGTAGGTGTCTCAATGAATTTCATAATGAAATCTCAGGAATTTGCAAGTAATACACTTAGTAGCTTATGTTTAGGACAAGAACTCAACTATTTTCTGATTCTTAGTCCGGTATTCTTTTCTCTATGCTTTGGGAATGTTGCTAGAAAGTACGTGAAAAAGCGAGTTCTAGAATCTAACTAATGGAGAAATGTTGGGATAAACTGGTATGTTTGCCTCAGGACTCCCCAGGACTTCACATAAGCTAACGTGAAATGTGAATTTCCAAAAGGAGCATATAGGATGGGATGCTTCCCAAATTTATTTGGTTCTAGAATCCTTTATACGAGCATAGTGGTCAAGCGCTTATGTCTCATGAAGCCCTAGGTGAGGGTTAAGATTGGACCAAGTACCTAAACCTCTCTAAGTCCCTGTGCCCTTATATAAAAAGAATGATAATGATAGCTCTTTCATGGTGGTTTCGAAGTTTCAATGGATTCATGTATTAGTCCCGTGCATGTGACATGGAATTGCTTAATTACATATAATTGTTAATTACACATACAGGTACATCGGTGCCCGTTTCCGCTGCCCAAAAGAAATCCAAAGAGGATTTTCATTTTCATGAAAAAATTTTACGTCGGTCGTTTGTAAAAGTGAAATGAACGTTCGAAAAGTGAGAGATACTCAGCTTTACGCTATTTCAATTTATGAAAGAGTTCGGAGGAACGCTCTACGTTTGGACCGTGGGGGGAAACATGTCACTGGTTTACAGCCACACACATATGTAGCACATGCACTGTCAACTCCAACCTCTTTCTCAAAGATGAAGACGCAGTTCAGGGACATGAAATGATTTTCTCAAGGTCGTGTGGCCAGCAAGAGCTAGAGCTGGAATGCAGCAGACGTGACTCTTCTAAGCACAAGGGCAGCGTTTTATTTGTCGTCACAGGCAAAATGAAACAAGATATCCTCTCTGATATTAAAGTCTGAATGGAAACTGGAAGCTGGCGGTCTTTGCCTAGATTTTTAAAAAAGATAAACCGGAGAACTGAATCTTTGGCAGGACCAGGAAGACCGGCTGGGATTTTGTTCACCTTCCGTCTGAGGGATGTGCTGTCCTCTTAGGTGAGAGTGACTTGTAACTCCCTGCATTGCCAACCCACTGATCTCAATTTAACTGTACAATTTGGGGAGAGTTGGAACGGTGCCATTTTGCCAGAAAATGATTAAGACAAACTCTGAGAATATTGTGAACTTTATCAGGAAAATCAATTCCTTTAACAAGGAAGTGAATCACTGTTGATTTTTTTCCCTCTCTAATTGGACTCGGAGCCCTGATAGCTTTTCATAAGTGGTGACAGTTTACTTTCAGCAAATGCGGTTTTCACTCTGCAGTGGAGTCGAACACGCTCTCAGAAGCCTGTGGCTCTCTCTCTCTTCCTCTCGGTTGCCCTGTTCTTGAAGGCTAGCATGGAAGGTTTCAGACACCTGCTATTTATGGTGGCATGATGTTCATTAGGCTTTTTGCCATCCTTAAGGGGCAATCTCTGCATTTCTGCAAGGAGATGCATGGGGGTGAAGAAGGGTGGACTCGGAGCGGGTGATGCCCCGGGAGAAAACGGCGGAGACGTAACTAATGACTTGTGAAGCAGCAAAGCCTACGCTTGCAATACAAGGCGCTTACGCGCACGGGCTGCGTCGTTTACACAACAGGGCCGGTGACATTCCCGGTGGAAGGTGGGCATACGACAGGGGTTGCTGGCTGAGCCTCTGGAGAGGGCGGCTTCTCTGACCAGGGACGTTCACCCTGGTGGATGCTAGACGAACTTAGGACGTTCCTGGGCATGTGACGTGGGAGACAGGGGGAAGCGAGGGAATGTCCCCAAATCTCCCTTTGCTTGCCTACGACTGATTTCCCTCACTTCCCTTTCTCTTCTTGTGTTCCTCTTCTGTATTGTTAGTTTCAGTTCAGAAACTTGGCATGATTTCATAGATTTAGTGTCTGAGATGCATTTTTTTTAGACTTATCAATTATGCCTTCTAACTCTCTAGTTTTTCCATCTTTTTTGCTTCTTTCCAGTTTTCTTACTTTTTCTCCCCCTACCCCGCTGTGCAGAAAAGGGTTAAGTCAGCAGGCCTGGGGCTCTGGCCTTGTACATTCCCCAGAAAGACCCAGTGGCTGGTTCCTGGGGGAATGAGTGCTGGGCCCGTGGGCTATTCCGCCTGGCGTGAGGGCTGTTGGATGGCCTGGGTACTCACAGGGTAGATCAGGTCAGTCATCACGTGCCGCATGCGGAGCCCCAGTAAAATCCCAGGCGCCACGGCTCTCAGTCTCCGGTTGGCCACGCTTTGCACGTGTCCTCAGACGTTGTTGGGAGAATCAAGCCCATCTGCTAACTGCACTGGGCGAAGACAACCCGAAGATTTTGCTCCTGGGTTTTGCTGCTCATTACTCCATGGACATTTCCCTTCGCTGATTTTTTCCTTTTTTTTTTTTTTTAATGTTTTATTTTTTTCCAGGAGAGAGAGAGACAGCGTGAACAGGGGAGGGTCAGAGAGAGAGGGAGTCACAGACTGAAACAGGCTCCAGGCTCCGAGCTGGCAGTCAGCACAGAGCCCGACGCGGGGCTCGAACCCACGAACCGCGAGATCATGACCTAAGCGTAAGTCGGACGCTTAATCGACTAAGCCACCCAGGTGCCCCTCGCTGATTTTATTCTGCGCTTTCACCATAATAAACCATAACCACAGCTTTTCGGAGTCCCATGAGCCATTCAGGTGCATCATGAAGACTGAGCGTGGTGGGGGACCCTTGACATACTGTATTTTCATTTTCATTAAAATTGTTTTAATTGTCCTTTGATTCTTAATCCTTAGTTTTAAAATTTCTACTTCTTAACTAATATTTTGCTACCATATTTTATCTTCTATTGATTTCACATTCATATTATATGCTTCTACCTGATCAACTTTTTATCTTTTTTCCTAAAGTTATAGTGTGTGTGTGTGTGTGTGTGTGTACATATATATGTATATATATATATGTATTTGCTATTGGGCTTGTATATTTGTTGTTTTTTGAATTCTCTTCTAATTATTTTAATTTCCTATTTCATTTTCGGTTTACAGTTTTATTTCTTCTTGATCTCTCCCCTCTGGTTCTTATTTCATTGTATTTGTTATCCCTTTCATCCTACCTCTATTTTGAAATGCTTAAGACTTGTGTTTACACTGAATAGCAAGAAAGCCAGGCTGCAGATGTGGCTGGGAAAAGACAAGACANGGCACCAGACACTCTCTTTCTCTTTGGCTGCCTCTGAAGCCACATTTCCATCTCCCTATTTGGTATTCAACATTTCTTTCTAAAGTTGGTTTTCAAAAATTCCTTATTATGTCAAACATGTGAGGTTGCTATTTAATAGGTCCTTAAGAACATCCACATGGAATCTTCAGAGCAAATCGAGAGCCTCCATGAAACAAATCTAATTAGGGTGCTATGAAAATGGAGGCATGTAATTACAAAAGTTAAAAAGAAAATTCAGAGGCACCTGGGTGGCTTAGTCTGTTAAGTGACCAACTCTTGATTTCAGTTAAGGGGCACGAGATCGAGACCTGTGTTGGGCTCCAAGCTGGGGATGGAGCCTGCTTAGGATTCTCTCTCTCTGTCCACCCCTCTCCCTTCTCCTGCTGGGACACTCTTTCTTTCTGAAAGAGAGAGAGAGAGAGAGAGAGAGAAAGGGAGGGAGGAGAAATTGTTATTACTCAGGTTTGAGAAATATCTAAGAATATAGAGCCAACCCACCAGAAGATGGATCATAAGATAAATATTTAAATATTAAATATTAAAAGGCTTGGAGGACAAATATACAAGATGTAGTATCGAGTGGTAGGTGGTGAGGGATGGAAATAAAAAGCAAGAAGAGCCAGGAGTCAGAGAAGGAGGAAAGGGAGGGGAAGAGGAGGAGTGGATGTTGCTGCAAAGCTGAAGGAAGGCAGTTTTCCAGGTAAAAGAGCCCATCAAGTGCACGACAGGACATATACTCAGGTCATGTTTACGATGCTTTATGCATTCTTTAGAAAGTAATAAAAATGAAAGGTTGCTGAAAGGACTTGGTAGAGAAAAAAAGCAAACTAAAAAAACCCAGAAAAAATGAACAATTAAAAAAGCACCAAATCAATGACGGAAAATACAGCAAGTGGATCTATGAAGCCAAGATGGGTTTTTCTGGAAAGACTTAAAAATAAAATGTTGGTAGTCTGGGAAATTAGAAAACACATAGCCAGCAACTATGCAAGGGGAAAAAAGAGAAGGGAAATACAGACTGAAGTGAATTTAGAAATTAGAATAGAATAGTATGTACTAGATCGAGAAAGTTTTCAATTATATATGTGGCTTAGTTTGGTTGCTCATAATAGTCATCTCCTGGATAGTGTCGGAGAAATAGTTGACATGCCTAGAAATTACAAGGGGGATCAAAGGAAGAGCGTGTATAGGAAAATTCTGTGACATAACTCACATACAAATAATATTTTAATTTCTTTATACAAAATGTGAAAGGGCATTCTTCAGGCTGAAATTTAAAAAATACTATTAAAATTGAAAAAACACAGGAATATGTAAATCTCGCTGCTAATGGCAGATGTATAGTGAAAGTTACATTTGCTAATATTGCAATGGTGGCAGATAATTCTCTTAGAGCTCTAGTTTAAAAGTTAAAAAACCAAATGTATTAAAATAATGAGAGGTAGGGGTACCTGGGTGGCTCAGGAGGTTAAGAATCAGACTCTTGATTTCAGCTGAGTTCATGGTCTCATAGTTCGTGAGTTTGAGCCCTGTGTCGGGCTCTGTGCTGACAGCTCAGAGCCTGATTGGGACTCTCTTTCCCTCTTTTTCTGCTGATCCCTTGCTCTCTCTGTCTCTCTCAAAATAAACACAAAAACATTTAAAAACAAATAAAATAAAATAAACAATAGCTATAATTTGTCAGTGGATACACATTGCCCTGCTTTGCTTTGTTTTTCTTTCTCTGTTGCAGGTGAGCACTTTAAACCAATGTCACCCAGGGGTGCTCCAGCCTCACCCCTAGGTCCTGGGGTTTTCATAATGGCATTTTCTCTATGGATACTTGCTAGTTGGTTTTCTTGGGGATGTGTGTGTGGCTGAAGATTCATTTTGATTACCTTAACCTGAAAACGTTCATTCTTTTCTCCTTTTCAATTGTATTGAATGACTTGGTCACTTATGAATATAGCCATAATTTTTTTTCTCATTCGACTTATTAAGCTGATGACTTACATTCATAGACTACCTAATGGTTCACCATCTTTTCATTAATGGGAGGAAGGTGCTATTGGGTTAAAGTGCTGTAGGTTTTTGTTTGCTGATTTTTTTCTTTCTTTTTTTTTAAATATTTTTATTTATTTCTAGGAGAGAGAGAGAGAGAGAGAGACTGCATGAGCAGGGGAGGGTCAGAGAGAGAGGGAGACACAGACTCTGAAACAGGCTCCAGGCTCCGAGCTGGCAGTCAGCACAGAGCCCGACGCGGGGCTCGAACCCACGAACCGTGAGATCATGACCTAAGCGATAGCCGGACGCTTAACCGACTAATCCACCCAGGCGCCCCGTGTTTGCTGATTTTTTTCCATGGATATTTTGTACCAAGAGTCATGGACTTGGTTGGGCTTCCGTATTGTCATGTTTCAGCTCACCTTTTGCAGGTTGGTATTCAAACAAGGTTGGTTAAAAAGTACTTTGGACATGTTTCTTTCTTTTTGGATACTCTGGAAAAAATTTTGTTTGCACTGTGTTTTCCTTAAAGGGTTGAATGGTTTTAAATTCCTAAATTCTCTGTGCCTGGTGGATGTTGGCAGTTGGTCGTTAACTTTTTTCATAATTTTTATAATGATACATATTTTAGGCAGTAAAATGAACATGTATGTACTCATGACCCAGATTAAGAAATAGAATGTTACTGTACTTTAGAAACTTCATGAACGTCTCTTTAATTTGATTCCACTTCCCCCTTTATGTTAACAATTTCTTAAATGTTGTGTTAATCATTCTCTTGTTTTCTTTATGGTTTTAACACATGTTTTTGTATACTTAAGCTAAATATTGCTCAGTTTTTGCCTGCTGGTGTACTTTATATATATGGAATGAAACCAAATACATTCTTCCATGAAGTACATTTTTCCTCTAATTTTTAGGTGCCATCTGTATTGATGTGTGTGGCTGTAGTTCATTCATTTTCATACATACCACAATTTGCTAATCCATTTTGCGCTTGATAGATGCTTGGATAATTTCCAGGTTTTTTTTTTTTTCTGCTTCGAACATTCTTATACATCTCACCCAATGAATATTTTTAAGCTTTTTTAAAAAAAGGTTTTAATGTTTATTTTTGGGAGACAGAGAGGGAGAGAAAGGGGGGAGGGGCAGAGAGAGAGGGAGACACAGGATCCCAAGCAGGCTCCAGGCTCTGAGCTGTCAGCACCGAGAGCTTGAACTCACGACCTGTGTGATCATGACCTGAGCTGAAGTCAGATGCTCAACAACTGAGCCACCCAGGCACCCTAAGAGTTTTAATAGTATATGTAGCTGGCCATGTAGTTGTGTTTGAAGGTATGTATATCAAAAGGGGAATGTCAAGAGTTTTTATAAGTGCATTTTAAATTATTTTCCAGTGAGATGGAGCAAAATTGTATCTTATTGTGGTTTTAATTTACATTTCCTCAAGAACAAATGAAGTTAAAACTTTTTTTTACCTTTTTTTTTACCTTTTTTTTTTTTACCCTAACCCAGTCACCACTTAAATTTCCCCATCTGTTTTTATCTTTCACACATTTTTCCTTCTGAGTTGTGTAATTTTTTTCTTACATTTTTTTCTACTTATGATATTATTCCTCTACCAGTTTCTGGTTTTGCAAACATATTCTGCCTTTTTTACCCTTGTTGGAGGAGGTCAAGAACATGTGACCCCAGCTGACCCAGGAGCTGGACCCTGACATTCAGAGGCTCCTTGCCTCCTCCTCTGTCCTTGGAATGTGTGCTACATCCACCTTTTCCACACCAGTGGCGGTTCCAAGGTCATGGCCTTAAGAGAGTAAGGTGTTTTGGGGACCATCTGGATGGAATGTATGACTGAGTCCCATTAAGGCCTCTATACAAATCTTTAGGATTCTAGAGTGGGTAGAGACCTCCTGGCCTTGTAAGCTCCCTTCTTTAACTTGCTACCTCCCAATCTGCAGGTGGCCGCCTCTTCAGTCTCTCCCTGCCCTATGTGTACGAGGGTCAGTTTGTAAACCAACGATTATATAGAAAATTTTATTTCTAATGCAGCTGATTTTATATTTTTTTCGTTGTGGTTTGCTCCTTTTTTATTATCTTAGACCATTTTCTACCCAGAGCCCTAGGTAAGTTTAACATATTTTGCTTTTGTGTTTACATACTTAAGCCACTTAGCGGTGTTTTTAAGTAAATTACATGGTTAGTAAGCCAGTTCCTTTCTTCCTTCCTCCCTTTCTCTTTTTCTTTCTTTTATTCTTTCCCTTCTTTCCTTCCTTCCTTTCTTCCTTCTTTCCTTCCTTCCTTCCTCTCTCTTTCTATCTTTCTTTTTCTTTCCTTCTTTCTGAAAGGATCCAATTTTTAGTCTTTATATAGAGAACTAATTTCCCCAGGGCGATTAAGACACCAATCATTTGTGCATTGGTCACAAATGCTCACTGTGCGATACAGGAAGCCCCCACAACGTGTGAGAGTCTGTGTATGGTTCTTAATTCTCTCCTGTTGTTTGTTATCTGTTCTATTTGTCCATCTTGGTGTTTTTAGCATATTGTCTTAATTATTACAGCTTTAAAATCCATCTCGATTTTTAATAGGGCAAGTCTTCCTCTTTCTTCTTCTGCAAAATGTCTCCGCTGTCCTTGGTCTTTGGTTTTCCTTGTACATTTTACTGTACCTGGGGTGGCGGCAAGGCTTTGGGATTTTGGTTAGAATTGTATCACCTCCATTAGACAGTTTGGGGTATTGACATCTTTATGGCCTTCATGGTTTTTCTTATCCAGAAACAAAGTACGCATCACTGTTTATTCAGTTCTTCTTTAATGACTTTCATTAAAGTTTTATATAATTTTCTCTGAAAATTAACATTTTAATGGTCTTTTTCAAAGTATATTATACTTTTGATGCTTTTGTAAATGTTTCAAAATTATATTTCAATTACATAAAATGACATGCAATCGTTTGTTGCATATAAAATGTGACGTTGTTTTCCTGCTAAACTGTCTTGCTAAAATCTCTTCTCTTTTAAAAACGCGTCTGGGTTTTCAAATATGCGACTCTGATCATCTGCAATAACATCAGGATTGTGTCTTCTGATCATTACCCATTTTGTTTCTTTCTTATGACATTGACTAGGACTTTGGATAAATTACAGAGTGAAAGAGTGGATGGCGGTTCCTAATCTGAGGGGGAATGCTTTGGACATTTCAACATAAAAGAACATATTTGTTCTATTTTGTTCTTTAACATACGGTGTTTTAGTTTGCTTGGGCTGCTATAACAAAATATTGCAGACTGGCGGCTTCAACAACAGAAATGCATTTTGTCACAGGTCAGAAGTCTGAGATCAAGGAGTCAACAAGGTCGCTTTCTGCTGAGGTCTGTGGCCTCCACTCGCACAGCCATTGTCTGTGTTCCAGTGTCCCAGGGGGGTGGGGGGGCTCCTTTTGTGTCCAAATTTCCTCCTGATATAAAGACACCAGGCAGAGTGGATGTAGCCCATCCTAACAGCCTCATTTCGACTGGATCACCTCTTTAAAGGCCCTTTCTTCACATATTCACCTTCTGTGGTACCAGGATGAAGACTTCCGTATGAATTTGGGGGCACACAACTTGGCCCATAGCATGTGGTTTCTTTTCTTTTATTCTTCTTTATCAAAAAAATGTAAATATCTTGAATATAGGTTTAAATTCAGAAATGCTTTACCTGCATCTCTTGAAATAGTCTATATTTTCTTTTTTAAAAAATACATTGTTGCGGTGCCCAGGTGGCTCTGTAGGTTAGGCATCTGACTTCGGCTCAGGTCATGATCTCACAGTTGGTGGGTTTGAGCCCCGCATCGGGCTCTGTGCTGACAGCTGGGAGCCTGGAGCCTGCTTCAGAGTCTGTGTCTCCTTCTCTGACCCTCCCCCACTCGTGCTCTGTCTCTCTCTCTCTCAAAAAAAAAAAAAACTGTTTTAAAAAATACATTGTTGATTTCACTAGCAGTTTCTAATTTTCATATTTTCTTTTTTAAAGTTGGCTTTATGTCCATTCCACATTTTGATATGTAGCATTTGAATTATGTCTTGCATCTAAACATTTCCTAATTTTTACATTAATTTCTGTAAGCCATTATTTAGTTAGAAATGTTTCTTAACTTCAAATAGATATATGTGTATATATATCTATATATACTTTTTTTCATTACCTTTTTAAAAATTGTTTTCTACTTTAACTGTTTGGTGACTGTGGAGAACACATTGTTTCCAATGCTATACTTTTTCACTGAGGTTTGTCTTGCGGCATAAAGTATATAATTTACATTTATCATTGTAAATTGTGTGTACGAGGAAAATGTGTGGCATCAGATTCTTTATGTCTATTGATGAATCTTATCAACATTGTTGTTCAACTTGTCGACCTAAAGTTTTGTTTTTGGGTTTGCTTAGTCTGTTATTTATTGAGAAACTTATGTGAAACTCTGCCATTATGATGGTGAAGTGTTTAGTCTCTCCCAGTGAAGTGGTTAAGTTTTACTTTATATATTTTGAGTCTATGTCATCAGGTAAAGTTTACTTCGACTTGCTAAATAAAATAGTATTTATTTTAGATATTATTTATATGTATTTTTATGTTTATTTATATAATTAATTTATATTGCTAATATAAGAACATAACATTATTCATATTTAAATATTTAGATATATACTTTAGATACATTAACCTATAAAAGTAAGGAGGACAAGAATGAACTAAAATTGCCTTTAACTATTTTCCATAAAAATACATGAAAACTAGGTTTCACCTTTTAAATCTTAGTCAAATTAGAATTCTATTTTCCAAACTTTAACTTCATATATAGTGTTCAAATATTCAGATCCACAATAATACTAAAACAGGATTAAGTGTTCTATGTAAAATTACAATATGTCAACACATCGAACCAAAGTCATCAGCATAAAATGATAAATGAACAAAACCACTACTGCCATTTTGACATTAGCACAAATCTCTGTGATAGAAAGATAAGACAAGACAAAATAAAACAAAACAAAAAACCAAATGAAACAAACAAACCCCAGTGAGGCTTATATAATGGCTTTAAAGAGGTAAACACACACATAAAACAGACATAAAGTTCTGCTGCCTGCTAAAAAAAAAGAAAAGTCTATAATCTCTTTTTTGAACTGTTTCAGGACATTTATAAAGAATGGATTATGAACTGAAGAACAAGAAAAATCCCAAAAAATTATAAAATCCAGAAATTATATGGGAGTGCCATCATGCAGATCTTACTACCATGTGCAAAGTATAGCAAAATATAGGGAAATTCTAAGGTCCAACATGTGTTGTCTATGAATAACTATACAGGGGCTAAAACTAGGACATATAAGCTACGCACGTATACATAATATTTTGTCCAATATATAATTACACATTCAATTACATAATATTAAGAAAATGTGGTAATGTCTAAATGAAAGAGCAAACCTTCTAGAATGAACTCAATGTTGTATTCCAATGATTCTGCCTATTTACTTATAGCCCTTGATGTTCAGGCACAAAGATTAGGGCTTATCAGTCACTGCTTTCCGGCTTTTAGCCACTTAGTTTATACATTGATCTTGCTTTATCCTCTGTATCTTTTCAGTCGATTTTGTGTTGAACAGTAGCTACATGTGATTTGGGACCGTGGAGGTGAGGTGGCTGTGACCACAGTCATTCTTCTTGGGATCCGAATTGGGATAACTAGGGGGTAAGCCCTGGGGCAGTGGAGAGTCAGCCAAGGACCCAAAACACCTCTTCATCAAAACGAGCACCTAAATCCGAAATAAGTTAGCCAAGATACATACGGCCGCGGTTGAACGTTTGCTTGAAAACAAAATCATTTCTCTTGTTATCTTCAATCAGCCGAAGACTTTCGTGTACGATTTTATTATTTCATATTTTTAGATTGAAATTTCCTGCTCACAACACCCTCTGTGACACTTGGACATCAGCTGTGCTGGCTCTGTGTTTACAGAGCAGATAAGGCATGTTCTCTTTGATTTAGCACAGCTGTATGGCAACAAACTCTTCTAAAGCCAAAGTCAGAAAAGAAAACCATCCATAAAACTGGAAAACAACAAAAATATTAACATTACAGGCTTTTCTGTGGGCTGCTCGTGGACTGAGAGATCATCTCGTTACAGAGATAATGAGGGAAATGTTGCATTTCTTTTCAGGAAAGACCCATTTATCTGTATGGCATGAAAGATCTAAGTCTGTTGCCTTAGGCTTAGAAAAAGGAAATCGGTCATAATTCAACAGAGAAGAGCTGAAACTGAAAAAGGATTTGCAAGTCTACCATTTAAAAAATGGTTCATTGAGCATTTGTACATACATAGAAACGTATGCATTTATTGTAAGTGTCTGCGTTATCACATTTTCACAAAATGAGCACAGCCACACATCTGATATCCAGATGGAGATATAGAGTATTGCTAGCATACACTTCCTTCCAGGACATACCCTTGACCTCCCAAGACTAACACTCGTGACTCCTAACAGCACAGATTAGCGTTGGCCGCGTTTCTACGTTCTGAACTGAACCAGGTCACATGTACATTATGCAAATGCACATAGAGTCTGTTTCACAACCTTTGTTTGTAAGAATTATCAGTGTGTTGCATATCGTTGTAGATCCTCTACTTTCATCGCTGTGTAATATTTCACTACACACATATATAACAACTAGTAACGGTTGATGGACGTTTGGGTAGTTACTCTCCTGGTTAATTTCCTGGAAGAGTTTGAGTAGAACAGGTACTGACTATTCCTTCATTAAATATTTTGTAGAAATATAAATGAAGCCACAGACCTAGGAGTTTTCTTTGTGGGAAGATTTTGAACTACAAATTCAGTTTCTTTGTTATTAGACTCTTCACGTGATCTATCACATCATTTTTTGTCGTTGAACAATAAACACCTTTATTATATGAGCAAAGATATAAGGGAGGGAGATTGGTTTGCTTTTTCGAGCTTTGATTTTCCTCACATAGAGCCCTGGCCCCTTGCCCTACAACTTGAAGCCATGGCCACACCGGCCTGGCCTTGACGGCGTGCTCCCTAGAAGCTTGCCTGGCCGGAAATGCTCCTCCAGAAGGTGCTGACTTTGGCATTCCTTTTCCTGTCCTCAAATTTCTCCTGAACTTGCTTTCATCTTTTTTTGTTTACAATCTCTTCTTCCTGGGGGGTGGGCGTGGCCCCCTTCCTGCGGCCCACGGCAGTGCGTGATGGGATCGGAACCGAGGCTGTGGTGTGTGGTTCTCCGCCAGGGGCTCCGGGCTGACCAGTTTGCTGTTGGATGCGCTATGAATAACATGAGTGATCCTTGTTTTGTCCGGACAACACCAGGAGCCCCAGGAGAAGTCGCCCCTCCCCCCACAGTCCAGCCTTGGGGGGGTACTTCTTACTGCCCCCCACTCCCGAACGCGGACTGTGCGTACGCTGCAGGGGTCCAGGCGCATACCTCGGCTTCCTATGGTGGGCCTTTCTCTTGCCCCTCATCTTGGGGCGCTTCCGCCACTTGTCCCCAGAGATGCCCATTGCTCTGGTGCTGGCTGCAGAAGCGAATCTATTGCATCTTGAACGAGTTATGGTACTATGTGTCTTTAAGGAAGAATAATAGCTATTGGCAAGGATGTGGAGAAAGGGGAACCTCTTGCACGGCTGGTGGGCATGCAAACTGGTGCAGCCGCTCTGGAAAACAGTGTGGAGGCTCCTCAAAACGTTAAAAATAGAACTACCCTACAATCCAGGAATTGCACTACTAGGCACAAAATATGAATTCGGTGGATATATGCACCCCGATGTTTATAGCAGCATTGTCAACAATAACCAAATTATGGAAAGAGGCCAAATGTCCATTGACTGATGAATGGATAAAGAAGACATGGCTTAGATATGGAACGGAATACTACTCAGTCATAAAAAGAATGAAATCTTGCCATTTGCAGTGACATGAATAGAGCTAGAGTGCATTATGCTAAGCAAAATAAGTCGATCAGAGAAAGACAAATACCATATGATTTCACTCACGTGGAATTCCCAGTGTACTCTCAAGTGACATTCTATCTCTTCACATATTGTATAAAAAGCTTACAGGAAGCTTACAGGGACACTTCCATGTCCCTCTCCTGGCTTTTAGTTATCACTGCCATAAATCCTACTCGAGCATGTTTTATATACAATATAATAAGTAACATATAAATGATGTGTTGTTATTTTTGTTTACGCAATCAATTTAATTTTATAAGATTTAAATAACGGAAAAACGTTCTCATTTAATGACTCAGGTAGTGACCATCGCTGGTCTCTTCCTTTCTTTAGTCTGGCTCACGTTTTCAATCAGAAGAACTCACTTTAACATTCCTTGGAACACAGGCCTGCTTATGATGAAATCTTTTAGCTTTTTTATATCTGAAGCAGACTTACTTTATCTCCATTTTTGTAGCATTTTGTTGGGCAGTGAATTGCTCTATGTTGGTAGTGTTTTCTGCCTTTAATTACTTTAATTTTTAACTTTTAGTTATTTATTATTTTTTTAAAGGTGACTATACCTTTTGTCCTTATTTTATTTTGAGAGAAAGACAGAGTGCGAGCAGGGGAGGGGCAGAGAGAGAGCGAGACGCAGAAGCTGAAGCAGGTTCTAGGCTCTGAGCTGTTAGCACAGAGCCCGATGCGGGGTTCGAACCCACGGACCGTGAGATCATGACTTGAACTGAAGTCGGACGCTTAACCGACTGAGCCACCCAGGCGCCTTTCCCTTTAATTACTTTAAATATAATGCTCCTCTCTCTTCTCAGTTGGCATCGTTTCTATATCAGTTTCATACTGTTGTTGTAATATATCATGAAGTCAGAACTTCTGACAACATAAATCCCTTATTTTCCAGTTCTGTCGGTTAGTCATTAACCCAGCGTGCGTTTCACCCAACTCAAATCCAGGTGTCCGCAAATTGTGTTACTTTCTGGAAGCTCCAGGAAAAGAGTTTCCTGCCCTTTTGGGTTGTTTGTAGAATGCCATTCTTTTTGGTAGTGGGTGGGCTCAGGCTTATTGTTTTCTTGCTGGCTCTGGACTAAGAGCTCTTCTCTTAGATTCTAGAGGTTGCTGGGTTCCTTCGTTTGTGAGCACCTCCTCCATGTTAAAAGCTAGCAATGGAGGTTAAGTCCTCACTTCACATCTCGAATTAGCACCAGGAAGATGTCTCTGATTGTATGGATTCACAGGATTAGATTGGGCCCCATCTGGAGGAAGCAGGGTTCTTCATCTCAAGGTCCTAACCTTAATCACATCTGCAAAGCCACTTCTGTCAATGTCCAGGGATATATTCATAGGTTTAGGAGCTAAGGGTATGGAAATCTTTGGGGAGCTATTATTCCTCAGACCAGTTCCAGTGAGAAATATGTCCTTTATCTCTTTGGTCCTCTTTGTATAATATGTTTGTTTGTTTTTTGTTCTGTCTTCTTTTTAGGTTTTTCTCTTTATCACTGGTCTCAGCAATTCGATTATGATTTCTTCATGTTTCTTGGTGCTTGGAGTTAATATTGAGTTTCTTGGGTCTTTACAGCTTTCATTATATTTGGAAAAATCAGTTCATACAATTTTCTTGCTTCCTCTGTCCTTTCCTTCTCTCTATACTGTCATGTTTAGCGGTCACAAGACTGACTGAAGGTATTTTCATTTTTTGATGTTTTCTGTCTGTATTTCCTTTTGCATAGTTTCTATTGCTATGTCTTAGACGTTGGTCATCTTTTTTTTCCTGCAATATATAATCTTCCATAAAACACATTCAGGGTATTTCTTTTTCTTTCTTTCTTTCTTTCTTTCTTTCTTTCTTTCTTTCTTTCTTTCTTTCTTTCTTTCTTTCTTTCATCTTGGTCATCATACGTTTCATCTCTAGAGATTTGAATTGGATCTTTTTACCCTTTTGTACACCTGGAATTCAATGTTACTAATTTTAATCTCCTAGTCTGCTCTTCCTAGTGTTGTAGTCAGTTCTAAGTCAGTTGTGATTGGTTGGTTTCCCTCATTTGAGTCATATTTTCCTGTTTGTTTGTTTGTTTTTGCATGCCTGGTACTCTTAGAATTGATGTGAGCCATTTTGAATTTTACCTTGTTGGGTACTGGACTTTTTTTGTATTTCTGTAAATATTCTTAAGCTTTGTCCTGGGGCAGTTATCGGACTTACAAACAGTTTGACCCTTTTATATCTTATTCCTATGATTTGTTAGGTGGGACTGGGGCCAGAGCAGCGTTTAGTCTAGGGCTAATTGCTCTCTACCATCAAGGTGAGAACTTTCTGTGAATTCGGCTGTGAAAAATGAGCTTTCCTCGTCTAGCCTGTGGCAGACTCTTCTCAGCCTTGGGTGGCAGAGCCTGGTTCTCCTCCAGTCCTCTCTGAAGCCTCTTCCCTCGCTTCTGGTAGTTTCCTCACATGCCATGTGCTGATCGCTGCTGAATAGATCGATGGCGGGATCTTTGTAAGATACGTGTGTTTTCTCTGTGCAGCTCTCTCTCCGTGACTCTATTCTGCAAATTCCAGTTGCCTTGATCTCTCAAGAATATCAGGTGCATCCCCTCAAGTTAGGGAGGCTGCTGGGCTCTGCCTGGATTCCCTTCTGTGCCACATACTGGAAACTTTCTCTCTCTCTCTTTTAAGTTTATTCATTTATTTTGAGAGAGACAGAAAAAGTGCAAGCAAGGGAAGAACAGAGTGGGGGTGCGGGGAGAGAGAATCCCAAGAAGGCTCTGCACTGGTAGTGCAGAGCCCAACGCGGGGCTCAAACCCATGAAGCCATGAGGTCATGACCTGAGTCGAAACCAAACCAAGAGTTGGATGCTTAACTGACTGAGCCACCCAGGTGCCCCTGGAAAGTTTCTCAAGCTTGTGAACTAGGGCCTTTGTGGGGCTCAACTAATTTGTTTTCGATCTTTCAAGGATCACTGTTTTATGTCACCTGAAAGGTGTCTTGAAAGCCGTTGTTCTATTTATTTTGTCTGTGTATTTAGTTGCAATTTTCAGTTGTCTCACGAAGCTGTGTGTATCTGGTACTTTTACTCCATCGCCCTCAGAGTCAGAATTAATCCTGCTCATTTCTAAAATAGCCAGTGTCCACACCTTTCATATACAGAGCTCTCTGATCTATTCCCTGCTGGTGTATCTGTGCATTCATCCATCTGTGTTTATGAAACGGGATAAAACTTTGTCGTATTTTTTAAAGTTTTATTCATTTACATTTTATTTATTTAGGCAATATCTTAATTACTTAATTTTCATCTCTACCAGTCTAACAATCCAACATGGGGCTTGACCCCATGACCGTGAGATCAAGAGTCACATGCTCTTCTGACTTAGCCAGCAAGGTGTTCCAAAACTTTATGCTTTACATGGAATGAAAGCACAGGTAAGTGTAAGCATAATGTAAATATGGATGTGAGGTTGACTTAAGTGGACTGTCAGAGGTTGGGTTATTTCAAAGCTGGACAGACTGTCACGGATCTTCAGGAATTCTCATGAAGGCAGTCCACAGGACGTTTCCTCCCACAGAAGCAACATCTCTTTCAGCATCATGGTTATGACTCGCACGATTGTCTTTATTGGACTAGCTCAGGGCCTAGCTAGCACTAGCATCTTCTCATTAGTCAAAACACACATGCTTTAGAGGACTATAGAGTATACATGGAAATATACTCTGAGTTCTGCTCTAAATATCATACAAGGAAAAATATCTAGATTCTTCTGATAGTCTATGAGCATGAGCGTTCTTTTCCTTGCAATTCTTTGGGACCACATTAAACTGTCCCTCAATTTCTACTGATTCTTCAGTTGAGAGACTGTTGTCTCTAACAGTCCTAAGCCACAAACCGTTATTATCCATTGACGTGATTTCTGACACAAATTCTTTATTTTTTAATTTTTATTTATTTTGAGAGAGAAAGCGAGTCGGGTAGGAGCAGAGGGGGGCAGAGAGAGAGAAAGAGAGAGAATCCCAGGCAGGCTCCACACTGTCAGCCCAGAGCCGGACACAGGGCTCGAACTTACGAACTGTGAGATCACAACCGGAACCAAAACAGCCAGTCAGATGCTTAACCCACCTGAGCCGCCCAGGCACCCCTACTGACACAGAACCTGTTTTTTTTTTTTAAATGTTTTATTTATTTCTAGGAGAGAGAGAGAGAGAGAGAGAGACAGCGTGAGCAGGGGAGGGTCAGAGAGAGAGGGAGTAACAGACTGAAACAGGCTCCAGGCTCTGAGCTGGCAGTCAGCACAGAGCCCGACGCGGGGCTCGAACCCACAAACTGCGAGATCATGACCTAAGCGAAAGTCGGACGCTTAACCGACTAAGCCACCCAGGCGCCCCATACTGACACAGATTCTTAACTGGCCATTGCTTTGTCTTCATTCTTCTCTGTGAATGCTCCTTGAGAGTTTGAGCATACCACTCATTTTTTTTTTAACCTTTGATGAACTTCTGCTTTAAAAAAGATGATGTAACGTTGGTATTGTTTGTCTATTTTGTATTCGTGGGAACTGGGACAATAAGAAATAGAAAGAGACCCTCAGTCTTTGATGGAAGTAAGATACGTCTGAAAACTTGCACCATAAATCGGCTATACGATTCTCGTACCACAGAGGAATGGAAGGATTCAGAGAGAGCGCTCAGAAAAGCCAGTCAGGGCACTTCCCTATGTTCGTGCCAGGACTTTGGTACAAAACTGACAACCCTCGTTTGTCACAGCGGGCGCTGGGGGCATGATCTGGCGGCAGGAGTGTCCCTAGGTTTCTAGTAGCACCGAATCTGAGACAGGTGAGCACTTACATTATGCAAGAAATCGTCTGTTTATGAGGAAGTTTAAAAACAGAGGCTCATGGGGCACCTGGGTGACTCAGTTGGTTAAACTTCCGACTTCAGCTCGGGTCATGATCTCACAGTTTGTGGGTTCAAGCCCTGTATCGGGTTCTGTGCTGGCAGCTTGGAGCCTGGAAGCTGTTTCAGATTATGTGTCTCCCTCTCTCTGCCCCTCCCTTTCTCATGCTCTGTCTCTGTCTCTCAAAAATAAATATAAAAAAAAAAACAAAACAGAGGCTTACGATGGGAGTCACATAGATGGTAATCTCGGTGGTCTGGGAAGAAGTTAAGGCTACACATTCACATTCCCATCCACGAAACCCTGTTTCATGAGAACTCCTAAAAGTCAGGAACAGGGTCTTTGCAATCAACTGCCTGCTTTTAGCCAGTCCAGGGAGAGCTGATCTCAGTCACTTGAGAGCAATTAATTAAAAGGACCTAAAATAGATCTTTCACAAAATGTTACCAAGGAAATAAAAACTACCTCAACAGATGATTAAAGGGATGGGAAAAACTTACAAATAAAAATATTTGTGTTACTTTGGTAGAGAAGAAAATTGTCATCAAAGCTATCTCCACAAATTAAAAAAAAAAAATCAGCGAAGCAATTGTCTCTAAGCACAAAGAGACAAGGGATCTGAGAACAGAGGACAAGATGACAGGAAAGGGTAAAATGTAAGTGAGATAAATGAAGGCAAAATAAATAAGAAAAAGACAATCTAATTAAAAATGGCAAAGGCACCTGGGTGGCTTAGTTGGTTAAGCGTCTGATCTCGTCTCAGGTCATGGTCTCACGGTTTGTGAGTTCGAGCCCCACCTTGGGCTCTGTGCCGACAGCTCAGAGCCTGGAGCCTGCTTCAGATTCTGTTTCCTTCTCTCTCTACTCTTCTCTGACTCCCCAAAATAAATAAACATTAATTTTTAAAAAAAAATGGGCAAGTGATTTGAACAGGCACTTTAAAAAACAGGATATCTGAGGGGCTAATCCTCATATGTAAAAAGATCTATGAAAAGAAAATTTAAAACAAATTGAATAACTGAAATGAAAAAAAGTGTGTCAATACCGGTGCTGTTGAGGACATACAGAAGCAAGAAGAATTTCTCTCCGGTGCTGATAGAAACGTACACTGACAAACTTTTTTTGAAACATGGCGGGCATTATATAAAATTGAAGATATGTATAGTCCAATAGCCAATAAAGCTGTTTACTGATATTTTTAGCTTTTCCTTCTTTTGTACACTTGGTGGAATTCTTTGCTTCCACCTCTCTTTAAGTTAGGTCTCATCATGTAATTTGCTTTTGCCAATGAAATGTGAGCAAAAGCAAAACATATCACTCATTTTTGTGTGAATGCCTTAAGGTTGAATGCATAATTTGCCATATTCCATTTTCCTTGCTATAGCAACCAGTCACTTCTTAGATGATGAAAACTTTAGCCTTCTACTTTGCTGAGTGAGATCCCTAGCACCCTAAGACAGATGCATGTAGATGCAGAGTGGGTGAGAAATAAACCTTTGCCGTTTAAACCACTGAGATTTGGGAACTGTTTGTTACTAGAGCCCAGCCTAGTTCATCCCTGACTGATATATAAACTCCATTCTCCTCCTAGTTACATTCCCTGGAGTACAAAACTAGTTTTGTGACATGTACCCTTTGCAGTCCGATGAAGCCTAGGAATCCTTCTTCACAGTAACTCAAAAAAATGTTAAATACCTAGAACTTACAAAGGAAAACAACTGTATCAGAAAACCACTGTGAATAATAAAACAACACATTTGTGCTATTGTAAAAATTGCCCATCTTTATGAATACATTAAATAACAACAGCTAGTAGGTATAACAACTACCGTGATTTCAAAATGGCGATGACCACAAATGAACACATACATCTAGACACCTGCAACTACAACATGGTATAAGATATCTGCCAATTGTATCCGTGACAAAGTTACAGGTACAGGTATTGTTTTTCTTTTGTCTACATCTGTAATGGAAGAAAATGCTCATTTCAGATTGAAGTCAGGGAAGATAAAGATGTAATTTTTTCTGCCATTGAAGTTCACGGATTCTCTGAATTCTATCCATGGACCCAAGGGTGAAGGACATCTTTGTAGAGATAAGCATTGGGGTAGACTTAGAAGAACGCATTTCACAAGGTTGTTTGTAATTGTAAAAAGTTAGAAAGATTCCCCATCTCATTAAAAGATAAAACAAGTAAGCCAAAAAAAGAGTACATTTGTACAATGGAATGTTATTTAGCAATAAAATTAAGAGACTTCAGTTGTATCCAGCTACATGAAATAATCTAAACACACACACTGTGTGATTCCATCCAAAAGAGGCAAAGCTAAATTATGGTTTTTAGGTTACCAACATAGTTGCTAAAGTAATTCAGGAAAGCAAAGAATGATTACCACAAAAAGAAGAATGTTTAGTTCTAAGGGGGAAGGATAACATTGACATTGGAAGGGTCATGTCTGGGGGCTCTGGGTTTCTGGAAATGTTCGATTTCTTCAGTGATGGTTATATAAATTTTAACTGAACAATAATTCATGAAATTATACATTATTTTATTACCTTTCACCTTTAGGTATGAGTGCTGTATTTTATAATAACTGCATAAAAGTATCGCACTGAATAGAAACATGGGAAAGCTAATATGTAAGTGCAAGATTTGATTCTTCTGGAAAAATAACAAAATTGACAATCGTTAGCTAATTACAATTAAAATAAAGAAATGAGAGACCATGCACAGATATTCAAAATTAGCAATAATAATGGGGAAATCAGCACAGACACATGGGGAGTAAATTAAGAGAATGATTGGAGATAATTACACTCATATCTAGTCAATAAATTTGAGAGCCTGGAAGAAGAAGATTGTCGAGGGAAATATAAATTACTGAAACAAACCTTCATAGAAATAGAAAAGTTGAACAAGTTTATTATTATTCTTTTAAATTTTTATTTATTTATTTTTGGGGGGCAGAGGGAGAGGGAGAGAGAAAATCCCTAGTAGGCTTCACGCTAAGCATGGAGTCTGATGCGGGGTTGATGTCACGACCACAAGATCATAGTCTGAGCTGAAATCAAGAGTCAGAGACTTAACTGACTGAGCCACTCAGGGGCCCCTCAACAAGTTTATTATTATAGAAAAATAGAAAAAATGTTGTCAAAACCTGCCTCCCTATAAGGTATAGGTGGTGTCAGAGAATTTTACTACAGTTTTAAGGAAGAAATCATTCCAATGATACTTAAATCATTTCATGAAAGAAAAAAAAGAGGAGTTTCCAAATTATTTTTATAAAGTAGATATACAATGTTTAAAAAGGCTGCTGAAGATTGCAAAACAGAATAAAAGCTACAGAACAAATCCAGTTATACATTTAAACGTGAAAGTCTTAAAGTAGCAACATTTTTCTAGATATGTCTTCTAAGGCAAGGAAACCGAAACCAAAAATAAACTATTGGGACTGCATCAAGATGGAAAGCTTGTCCCCAGCAAAGGAAACAATCACAAAACATAAACGCAACCTAGTGAATAGCAGAAGATATTTTCAGATGATATATCCAACAAGGAGTTAATATCCAATATATATAACGAACTCATACAACTTAATGCCAGAAAATGGGCAGAGGACCTGGATAGACGCTTTTCCAAAGAACACCTACAGACGGCCAAGAGACACGTGAAAAAATGGTCAACCTCAGTCATTGTCAAGGAAATGCAAATCGAAACCACAGTAAGGTATCACCTCCTGCCTGTCAGAATAGTTAAAATAAAAGAGACAAGAAATAACGAAGTGTTGAGCAGGATGTGGAGCACAGGGAACGCCCGCATGCACTGTGGGTGGGAATGTAAATCGGTACAGCCGCTGTGGAAAATAGTATGGGGGTTCCTCAAAAAATTAAAAATTGAAATACTGTATGATCCAAAAATTCTAAGATTGGGTACTTACCCAAAGAAAATGGAAAAAAAAAGAATTCAAAAAGATACACGTAACCCTATGTTTCTTGCAGCATTATTTACAATAGCCAAGACAGATGACTGGATGAGGAGGATGGGGTGTATAGACATATACACAAGTGCGCGCGCGCGTGCGCACGCACACACACACACACACACACACACACACAGAGGAATATTATGCAGTCATAAGAAAGATGAGATTGTGCTTTCTGAGACAACATGGATGGACCTAGAAGGTATTATGCTAAGTGAAATACATCAGATTAACAAAGGCAAATACCATATGGTTTTACTCACAAGAGGAATCTGAAAAGAAATGAATAAACTAAAAGCAGAATCAGACCTATAAATACTGAATGCAGCCTGGTGGTGGCCAGAGTTGGGGATGGTAGGGGGAGGGGCAAAATGGATGAAGGGGAGTGGGAGGTACAGGCTTCCAGTAATGGAATGAGTAAGTCACAGAAATAGGCACAGCATAAGGGTAGAGTCAATGATTTATATAATGTATATAAGGAATACAGTCAATGAATATATAATGCATATATAATATATAAACGATGCTTTATACAGATAATATATATAATATATAATGATAGTGATAGACTGGTAAAGATGGTAACTAGGCTTGTGGCAAGCATAGCATACTGTATAAACTTGTCAAATCACTATGTTGTGCACCTGAAATCAATGTAACATTGTGTGTCAACTACACACACACACACACACACACACACACACACACACAGTCTTCAAGTGTAGCAAATGCATTTTGAGTGTTTCCTGTGCTTGATGTTTTAGGAGATGCAGTGATTTACAGGTGGTAACACCGCCCTCAAGGAGCTTACATTAAGAATTGGGGATCAAGGTAGACATAAGACTTTAGACAGTGAGGTAAGGACTATGGCAGATAAACCATATATTGCCGAGGAGGCTCCAAGGAAGACTCGTGGTGTGTGTGGTTTGGGTATAAGCAGAACTCAGATGAGCTGCTCGTTGACTGGAGCAGTAAAGAAGTATGGCTAAGAGCCTCACTTTGGCCTTGCTTTGCCCAAGTCCAAGTTCCGACGTTAGGACTCAATGATCATACACTATCCAATTGGCTCATCTTTGTATCTGGGCTTCCGTCTGGGTGCTCCGAAGAATCCAGGGTCACATTAGGTTGTTCCTGTTGGAACTGCTTTCCTTGCGTAAGTGGCCACACTCCTTTGTAGCTCCTGCCATCAAGAAACAGAGTCACTTTCTTTACGCCTTGAGTCTGGGCTGGCCTTGCGACTTGCTTTGGCTAACATGATGCGCTGTACTGGTTCCACGCCGAGCCTCTGGGAGGTTCTTCAGTCTCCACCCACTGTTCTTGGAGCCAAGCAAACAAGTCTCATCTTGGATGAGACTGTGTGGATGGATGAGCCCCTCAGCCCAGCCAGCCCAGCCTACCCCAGCCAGACATGTCTGTCCAGCAAGCCCAGCCTGGTTCATGCCAGGCAGTTCCAAAACTTGCCACTCTTTTATGCGTGACTAGCATTTGCATTTAAAATGTATCCTCAATTCTTCAAAGCGTCTGACAGTGTGTGAGGCAAGGAGATGATGGGCTTCTGTGAGCAGCTCTCATTAAGACTGTGAGCCATGGGAAAGCAATTCGACATGAGTCAGAAAACCCATGACTGCACCATGGAATGGTAGGGTTTAGAGCAAGACATTTGGCTGCTGGGGCGTTAGCACCTCACCGTGACATGAGGGAGTGCAGCTGGGTCCCTGGGGCCCCACTGGATCTGCTGTGCTCTGATTCTGGCTCCTCTTGCCACAGTGAGTCACCTTCCGGATCCGCTGGGCCCTGGAGTCAGTAGAAATTCCTCGCTCTAACCGAGCATCACATCTAGCTTCAAACTTCTATTATTTTATTTAGCTCTAATTATGTTAGTTCCTCACACACCGGATATTCACCAGTATTCAGAAAATAGAATATTCAGATATGCGAAAATCATGATATTCCTGGAATTCAGATGTCAAAATGCTAGATCACTGTTAACAGTCCATCCTTATTTTTAATGGTACAAGGTCGTAGACACATTTTGTCCCACCAGTCAATTTTTCTGTTTCAGCGTACACGCAGATCCATAACCTGAATGGGCTGAAATGAATCCGATGGATGAATGACCCACCGTCTCTGGTTTCACATCGAGGCTACTGTCACTTTTCACTCTTGTCAATAAAGTTGTGATGAACAGGACAGAATTCCCTAAACTTGGGAAATAGCTATTCAAAAAGTAGAACAGCAAGCAGAGCATCAGTGAGGATGTTGTCCAAGCGATGACAAATAAATTCGTAGCTTTATATGCTTTATTTTGGAGTCATGCGCTAGCTACAGTTTCCTAAATGCGTGCCTGAAGTGGGCCACCAAGAAATTCTAAAGACGGTGCAAGTATCTAGACCCCCTACTGAATCTAATTAAAGGGAGGGTCTCCAGGGCAATCTCTAGATGCTCAGCTAAAAAAAAGCTTGCAGACATAGCGTTTCGTGAGTATATCTGTTTATTGACCTAATTAGAAAAGTGCAAGAGAACAAGGCACTTTTAAAAGCTCGTCCCCATGAGCTATCGATGATGAGACATCCCCAAATCGTACAGCACAGACTGAGAGCAATGAAACAAGCATCTGGAGAAATAACCTCTTACTTCATTTCCAAATGGTCGGAAGAACTTCATTTTAACCACAAAGGCAGATTTAGAAGTCAGTGAGAGCCGATGTGAGCAGGGCTATCCCTAAAGAGAAACCATGAGATATGAATGTATGTGGGCAGAGTAGCCCAGTGCCGCTCAGACTGCTGCGAGTGGTGTCCTCTCGTATCTGATAGACCATGTGCTTTTTCTATTAATTTCTTCCTGACTCCAGAAAAGTTGGGTCCCCCTTACACATACCAGGCCAGATCAAGGGTTCAATGCAAGGAGTCGGAACTTAGAGTGTACGCACTCACCTCTTCTGGCCTGAGTGTGAGCCCCTTGAGTGTGATGTCTTCGCCTTGTGTGTTACTTTGCCATGATGGGCACACAGGAAAAGGAATCATTGGGAAGCCTTGCCATGGATCAGCCATTGTGCTCAATGACTTGCCTACATCACAGGCAGGCTAATTAGTTGGGCTATTTTTCCTCTTATGGTTTCCTTTCTCCGCTGGCTATCAAAGGACAGCCAGCTTTAGTGTTTCTCTGCCACAGGGGTTTCTGCAGGGCAGAATCGCATTGTAGATACAGTTAGTTCATTGTAATGATCAGGAATGGAGAGCTCGTGCTTGGTGTCCCGGCTGGTGGAGTAAGAGAGTGATTATGAAGGCAGAACAAGGCAGAGAGAGAGTTCCATCCTGCTTCCCCAGTCCACACCACCGAAGAGGAGTTAAAGGTCTGAGTTCCCAGAATGTGGCACGTTTAGCTGGAAACTCACAAAAGTCCCTGGCAAACGTGGACGGTTGTCCATCTTAGACGGGATGACCGCGCCCTGGGCGAAGGTCAGGGTTTCCACGAGGGAGCCTGTAATGTCCCAGCGCAGCAGGTGCGCTGCCAGCTGGCGTGACAGAAGTCCTCATAGACCCCAGACACAACCATCAGAAGGAAGTGGGATGAGCGTGTCTCCCCAGAGCAAAGCTGTGAATCCAAGCTCCTACATGGATAGTGAGAGGCTGGAAAGTAACATGAAAAGGAAGGAAACCGTCCAACTTTGAAGCGAAAGAGGGATGAATGGACAGCTTTCACCTGGTGTAGCAGCACCCCTCCTCTGAGGGTGCACTTGGAGAGAAGGGACAGTATCTGCAGGAATGGGCAGATGGGATGAAACTAACTTGGTGACTTCCTGTCGATGCTCTTTCATGTTTTCTCCCGCCAGATTCCGGGAGCATCTGAACCCTCACTCATACACCTGTTTCCTTCAAAGTTTGCTCCAAAGAGCGCAGCTCCACGTCCTACTGCCTGGCGCCAATCAGAACTACTCTTCCTTGTTACGTTTTATGGATTGTAATCCGTTTTAGCAAGGTTCCAAGGAGGATGTTGGAAATCTGCTAAAAATGAAATCCACCACACAGGACGATGACTGGAGAGTCCCAGAGGGCAGAAAGAGTTTCTGGCCACCGTCCGTACTTAGCCCAGAGCCTGTCGTGGGGGCATGCAGGGCCACCATCAGAGGAGAGAATTGGACAGGCCTCGGAACCCTGAGCTCCGAGAGAAGCCAGACAAATGGAAAGACAGAAGGTTTGCATTGGTCCCTCTAAAAGCATCTGTCAAGCTTCACAAAATGTTTAATAAAGTAGAGCGGTGCTGTCCTCAGTCGGACAGAGAGAATTCTTCATAAACAAGGCTGCCACTTATAAATGCATCTCTTCTTCCTGAATTACCAGCTGAGACGGACTTCCTGCCGGGTTATGTCAGGAGATCTCTTCCTCCAATAACAAGCTACATCAATCACGTTATGTTTGCTTGAGGAAAATACACCCAGGCTCCCTGAACTGAATCATATAAAAACCCCTGCAGATCTTAGAACAGCAGCCCTTTCCCGACTCCCACCCCCACTTCCCTGAAATTTCTCTCTCACCCAAACAAATCCTCCATGCATATGGGTAATGGTTTAGGGATACAAAAGTAAGAACACATAACCAACACCCAGCTGGCATGCCCTCACGTGGGCCCCACCTCTGAGCTCCCATCGTTGTGGTCACACCTCCAAGGTGTCCTTCTCACGCCGCCGGTGGCTGTTTGCTTGGCTCTGTTGCCCACATTGGCCCGTGGGTGCCTCCCCGACAAGGGTGGGGCGGCCATGTTTAACGCCCACTGTGGAGATGGGCAGTTTTTCATACTGTCTTGTTTAATGTAATGCGTTCAAGTACCCCAAGAGGTCGGTGTTACCCATAACCACTGTGTCCTTCAGTTCAAAGTCATGAAGGAGGTGGGGTGAGGCGTGCAGCAGAGCGGACCTTGAGCCCATGCCTCCCCCACTGCAAGTCCCCACTGCGGCCACACGCCCGAAGCCCCACCGTGCTTCCCCTTTACTCTCAGCACCCAGCTCAGTGCTTGCCTCAGTTCCTAGGCTGACAGGGAGCTCGCTCGAGTGCTTTGTATCTGAATTTCCATAAGAAGTAGGGGGATAGTGAGAGGTAAGTGTGGAGAGAGGAGCCCTGGCAGCGGAGGTGGTTAGGAGCTGCCACTGAGAAGGCGACGTGCAGTGGGGTGGAGAAAGGCATCACGGGAAGGAGGGTCGGCATCTCTGATTTTGGAAAATTGGGTTTGGAAACCGTAGACGGCATGATTGTGTGGTTTTCTGTAGCTTCCCTCGGCCGGGTGTAGACACTGAAATGGAGACGAGGGTTGTCTTGGGGTGTGTGACCCAACGCAGGGGTGAGGGGGTTCCCGACACACATAAGATGGCGTCTGAAATGGTGGTGTCCTGGGTCCAGTACTGATAGGGGGACAAATGAGGGCAGAAAGGGCTTGGGCCAAGGGGACGTGCACCTGAGGTCGAAGGGGAGACGAGATCATTGGGATGGGTTCGTTCGAGGAACTAAGTCGGATGTTTTCATGGGTGATGTCAGGACACGGGAGGTGACAAATTCTTCGACCGATGAAGAGGCTGACTGGAAATTTATTCAGAGAAGGAGGGATGGAGGTGAACTGCCTGAGCGATTGCCTGAGAGCAAGATGGCGCCAGTCACACCTCCGAATTAAGGTGACAGGGGTACCAAACAGGCAATGTCCCCTGGAGGGTGGGTAAGGAAGCAGGAAAGAGGTGATAAAGGTTTGAACCACGGAGGTGAGACTGACAAGGTGGAGGCGAGAGCCAGCCCCTGAGGCCGTACGGGGGGGGGTTTGTGCTGACTGGACGTGAGGGGCAGTAAAGAGCATGACGGGTCTGTAACTAGAAAGGGGGCGTCGTCAGGTCGGGAGAGAAGGACGAGCAGGTTGGCGTGTCCTCCGGGTTTGGTCAGGAACAGAGAACCTCTCCAGGCATCACAGGCAGAAGGCGCTTCCTGGAGGACTTAGCCCGTCCACGCATCCGTCAGGTCCAAGTGAAGGCGTGGAGACGGGGCGCTAGGACGACGAAGCCATCGAGTCAGCCCGAGCGTGGCCCACAGCACACGCGGACCAGGCCGTGCTGGGGATTGTGAGAAACGACGTGTTTGTGAAGAAGTCTGTGGAGCCCCCCTCTCTGGAAACAGCCCCTTCCGTAGAAGCATCGTCTCTGTGGGCCGAGGTCCGGGACCCCACGGCCCGCTGGGGGGGCCCTGCTGGGTGGGAAGCTGAGACGCAGGGCAGGGGGGAGGCAAGGGCAACCGCGTCCAGATGGCTCCGCACTTGCCGATCGGCACGTCTGACCACCACGACCGCCTCCGAGCGGCCCCCCAGCTCTGGGCAATGGCCCGTGTGGATGGAGAGCTTAGGAAAGAAACCTGCTCTCGCAAGATGGATGGTATGAATCTGCAAATTGATCAAGGACGAATCATGAAAGGGAGGAAGAGAGGAAGCTGAGACTCAGGCAAAGGAGCCTGGGAGTCTAGACAGGTGGGGGGAGCCATCTCACAGGGCCCGGCAGGTCCCGGGAGGGGCCGTCAGGACAGAGTAGCATCAGGCGCAGCCACGCTCGCTCGGGCGGGGTGGGGGTGGGGAGCGGTTTGTGGAGATGAGGGTCCTGCTGGGCTGAAACAAACCAATCAGCACGGCCCCGCCTCTGCCTGCAGCTAACTGACCACTCTGATTTGGGGTCTGGTGTTCTCGGCAGATTCCTTCTAGAAACTGTCATGCGGCATAACCTTGCTCAGAAAAGGCAGCCGTGTGGGACGTTTGGGTTTAGACTCCCTGAATTTCATGCTAAATCTCTGATTCTGTTGAGAAGACATTTGAAAACGTGGCCTGATCCTTCCCTTTCTACTAAGTCTGCCTCTTGCTCTCTGCAATTTCAGAACTCCTCATAAAAATTCTCTGAACTGCACTTCTGAGTTCAGCTAAATTAAATACACACACACACACACACGCTAATCTATATGTATCTATTCACATACACACAAATGTAGGGAAAATGATTTCTTCATACCCATAATATTCCTCTGCTTCACTTTGCCAGTCAGATCATCTAGATCTAAAATAAGAAAGCACCAAGTATCTATTTGAATGGTTTTCATAGACTTTGAAAATCTCATTTAGGGTATATTTTAAAAGGCACTCAATCATGTAATAGCATCCACAAGTTACGCTTTTTCCTGCTTTATTCCAATTTGACCTTCTGTGTTCCTATGTAGGTTCGTCCATAATTTTTAAAAGCCACATTTAGGGGCATCTGGGTGGCTCAGCTGGCTAGACGTCTGACTCCGGCTCAGGATGTGATCTCACAGTTCGTTAGTTCAAGCCCCATGTCCAGTTCCGTGCTGACAGCTCAGAGCCTGAGCCTGCTTCGGATTTGCTGTCTCCCTCTCTCTCTGCCCCTCCCCTGCTCACACTCCGTCTCTCTCTAAGTAAACAAACAGTAAAAAAAATTTAAATATCACATTCAGTCTTTGCAATTCAGTTTGGCTAGCTGTTTAAAAATCTTATAAGTAGAAAACACCTTAAAATAAAAACCAAGTCTGAGGCTTTATCTAGAGAAACAGCAGAGATGTGTGCCTGAACTGTGGAGTTTTCTTACTCCAGAATTACGCCCTTTGAAGTATTCTGCTCTCCTGTCCTCTGCCTTCTTCATCAGTCGTCTCTGCTTCACTTATGCACGGGGACCCTCCTCTAACACGTTCCTAACACCTGGTGTAGCCCCAGGGACCTGGCAAATTCTTAACGTGTGTGAGCTCCTCCAGGATAAGATGGGCCAATTAATTTGTCTCATGTATTCAAATTGTTGGACTATAGATCTTCTCACCTTCCTAATTTAATTTTAATTTATTTTTTAAGTTTATTTTCAGAGAGAGAGAGAGAGCACAAAAGCAGGGGAGGAACAGAGAGAGAATCCCAAGGAGGCTCGGCACCATCCGTGCAGAACCTGATGTGGGACTCACACTCACAAACTGTGAGATCATGACCTGAGCCAAAACCAAGAGTCAGATGCTCAACCGACTGAGCCACCCAGGCTCCCCTCACCTTCCTACTTTAATAAAGTGAGATTTGGAGTGGAAATATTCATTTTATTTATAAACATTTATTACTTGGAAAAATTTAGTATAAAAATATACTTGTACACTGTTCAGAATTCAAAAATTTAACTTTTTGTTAGCCTTTTGAATTTTATTCTAATTTTTTAATGTTTTTTTAAAATTTATTTCTGAGAGAGAGATTGAGAGAGAGAGAGAGAGCATGAGCATGGGAGGGGCAGAGAGAGAGGGAGATACAGAATCTGAAACAGGCTCTAGGCTCTGAGCTGTCAGCACAGAGTCCAACGTGGGGCTCGAACCCACGAACTGTGAGATCATGACCTGAGCCAAAGTAGGACACTTAACCGACTAAGCCACCCAGGCGCCCCTAGCCTTTGTATTTTAAAATATAAGACATAAAACATGACGAATAAAAGGAAAGTCCTCTTTGCACCCCCTAGGCCCTACACCTCTATATGATGTGCTAATCATATACCAAATTCCTATAATGAGTTACTTTGCTTCCTACTTTGAATTTAAAAAATGTATTTCATTAGCTTGTCTGTATGGGTGGGGGGTTGTGTTGCCCAGAGAAAGAGTCTCATCAAACATCAGTTTTCTCCAGAAAAGAAAACGGTCTAGAACAATGAAAGCAAGTCTAGCAGCAGAAACAGCGTGCACTGC
>NW_027528417.1:1435747-1655738 GCF_008692635.1 Crocuta crocuta
GAGGGGCAGAGAGAGAGGGAGATACAGAATCTGAAACAGGCTCGAGGCTCTGAGCTGTCAGCACAGAGGCCAACGTGGGGCTCGAACCCACGAACTGTGAGATCATGACCTGAGCCAAAGTAGGACACTTAACCGACTAAGCCACCCAGGCGCCCCTAGCCTTTGTATTTTAAAATATAAGACATAAAACATGACGAATAAAAGGAAAGTCCTCTTTGCACCCCCTAGGCCCTACACCTCTATATGATGTGCTAATCATATACCAAATTCCTATAATGAGTTACTTTGCTTCCTACTTTGAATTTAAAAAATGTATTTCATTAGCTTGTCTGTATGGGTGGGGGGTTGTGTTGCCCAGAGAAAGAGTCTCATCAAACATCAGTTTTCTCCAGAAAAGAAAACGGTCTAGAACAATGAAAGCAAGTCTAGCAGCAGAAACAGCGTGCACTGCGATCTCTCTCCTCGGGGGGAGGTGGGGCAAGGAAGGGAAAAGGCCCGGGTATTTAAAGGCTCGATGCATAATTTATATGCAGGCTATTTTTGCAGGCAGTTGTAATGGCAAGGGAGGCAGGAAGGCATGAGCGACAACCCCACAAAAGGGGGGCTTTGATTAATCTCAAAAGAAGTCCCCAAGAAAGAAGCCCGTGAATTCCCTGGTTTGTCCCTGGACAATTATGGGAACCCAAGGTCATGTGAAAGCCCTGCCGACCTGGTGAGAAAAAGAAAGGGTCACCATTCCCCTCTCAGGTGAGGCCACTGTGCGTGTCTGCATTGTCGCTCACGCCAGTGACCTGCAGCGCGGAGAGGGGGCGCCGTGGAGCAGGACTCTGGACGGCTCTGCTGAAGTCTGACCAGGGCTAGACACACGGTAAGTGCACCGGCCACGTGTAGTTTCTTGGGGACGAATCAAAAAAGTTGTATCCGGCAAGGTTGAAGAAAATGGTCAACAATTTCTGTTGCTCAGGACGTAACGCACGAGCTATCCCTGGACTCCCGAGCAGGAAAATAGCTGACGGGTGCCCGCTGTGGGCCAGGCAGTGTTTCAGGCTCTGGGCATCTGGCAGTGAATGAAGGGTGTGAGCATTTGAAAGACTTTATATATAATCCCTTCAGGTAGGGTTCCCTGCCCAACCAGAGGCAGGGAGCACAGCTCCCTCCCTACCCAACCAGAGGGGGGAAGCATAGTTCGCTGTGTGTCTATTTGATAGAGGAGTTTTGTGCTAGATTTTCCAAATCACCTTTATTTTTCAGGGTATGATATTAAGACTCACCAAGGTGAAGGGACTGCCCAGGGCCGTAAGGCCGGGCCTGGGAGGCACAGTCGTCACACAGGGGCTATGGCACAGGGAGCCCCTTCCCCTGCACCCAGCTCACGGATGGTGGGCCATTCCACCCTGCACGACCGCATCACCCTTCCATGCTATGGAAACAAAACCATCCTCACGATGGCACAAATACATGAGCAGACCCCCTGGCATTTGCACGAACCTCCTCTTTCCAGTGCAAAGTCTTCTTACAACAGGATCTGTCAAAACAATGAAAACCTGAACAGCAGTAGTTGTCCAAACAAGTTATGCACCAAACACACACAAGGACCAAGAAGAAAGGTCTCTTTAAGTATTTACTCATGGGGCGCCTGGGTGGCTCAGTCGGCTCAGGTCACAGTCTCATGGTTTGTGGGTTCAAGCCCCTCATCGGGCTGTCTGCTGACAGCTCAGAGCCTGAAGCCCGCTTCAGATGCTGTCTCTCTCTCTCTCTCTGTCCCTCTCCTGCTCATGCTCTGTCTGTCCATCTGTCTCTCAAACATAAATAAATAAAAACATTACGAAAATATTTGCTTGTGAAAAAAATAAACATGTTGGTGTTAGCTGAAATGACCCCATAAAGTTTGAGAACATGAATAGAATTAGTAAGCAATTTGACGATCCAGTTGGGTAGTTCTAAAAATGTTCAGTGCTTTGACTCAGGAATTTTGCTTCTGGGAACCTAAAAAAATGTTTAAAACTATGAGAATGTTACTCACACATGAGCGTATCATTTATGGTGCTGTGGGAATGCATGAAAAGAAAATAAAATTGAATAACCCCGAAGACGGGCAAATAGGATATTACCCACGGAACGGGCTCTTAATGAATTATTACGCTGACATTTATATGAATCTTCATAAAGATGATATAGCTTCATAAAAAACTGCCTACAGTGTAACGTTTTACTGAGTGACAGAATAGAAGGACTTCAAATGAACAGGAAAATGTTCAAACTGCTCCTCTGTCCCTATGTTGCCGTTACAGGAATTGTTTTTGTATTTTTTTTTCCAACTAAATAAAACCCATCCCAGCATATACTTTGCTTGGAGGCCTGCTTTCGTCTTGGTTGTTGGAAATGGAGTCCAACTACTGGTCATCCTGCTCCAGGCCGTGGGGAGAGCGGTGAGGGGGCAGCGGCGAAGAATGGTTGCTGGGGGCCGGGAACTGGAGCGCCTTCTGAGCGGGTCTGGGGCAGTCCCTCCGGAGGCTGTCCCGACAAAGGGCGTCGGATGGTTCCGTGTGTGGCATTCGGAGAACTAAAACGCGACGCCCCAAGAATTGTCAGAGAAGATTCACTGAGCCCACAGAAAGGCCATGGGAGAGGTTTGTTTCTCCAACACAGAAGCACCAAAAATAATTGCATTTCCTCCCTTGATCTAGTTCGTGGTTATCGGCCCCAGAGGAGCGGATGAGAAAACAGCAGCAGATAATTCCTGGAGCTCGGAAAACCTTGCAATGTCTAGCAGATTCAGCCCCCCGACGATCTTCCCACTGAAATATCCACGAAGACACAGGGCTGCTCCTCACAAACCACTGTGATGGCACAGGTGGTAAAGGGTATCGTCGGCGACAGGTACTGTGCTGTAGAAGCTTCCTGAAGGAGGCCCTGGGGTGTTGGGCGTCTGCTCACTCCTACACATCTCCAGCGGCAGCGCGCCCAGGCACCCAACAGGAGGCAGGGCTTCGCCTCCCCCAGGTGTGTCCGTAAGTCAGAGACGCAGGGTCTGGGCCTGCGTCCCCAGCAGCCCCCCGGGCCGTCCCCGGGCCGTGGCCCCCACGCCCCTGCCCAGCAGCGCCCTTCAGCGTGGCTTGCAGAGACAGCCAGCGCAGGCGGCCGCCCGCAAACCGGCGGAGGCNTTCTGAGGGAAGGTGGGGAAGGACATTCCCGCTTCTTCGGAGACCCGCGGGCCCAGCGCCCACTCACCCGGGGCGGCCGGGCCGGGGCCGCGGAACGGGCGCTGCGCGGCCAGGGCTAGACAACGAGGAGCGCTCCCAGGGCCGACGGGGAGCGACCGTCCGCTGCCTCTCGGTCACGGTCACGACAACCAGGACGTGAGTCTCACGCGGCTGGTCTCCACAGGCCCGGCCCTCCTCGCCCCTACCCTAGGGCCCCGGGCCCTTGCCCTGCGGGTCCGGACGTCGCTCAGCAAGCGTGGACGGGAGGAGCAGGGGCCAGCGTTCGCTCCCCTGACGTCCTCCCTGCAGCCAGTGGGGTCCCATGACCTGGGGTCCTGTGGGGCCCCCATTCGGCGTGCCCGCTCTGCCCTCAGTCTGGAAGGGCTCTCTCCACGCCGGGGTGGGGATGGAGCCGCTGCTGAAGCCCCAGGGCACTCGCCGCCCGCTCCCTGCCCTCGGCTGCTGCAACTCCATCCCCAAATCGGTTACTGAATCCACTCACTATTTTAATTTGAAGGCAAGGAGCTGTGTCACGCTGTGACGACATATAACACGACGCCATGTCTGCACACGAGATTTCCGCAGGTGCTCAGTCGTCCCGGGAGATGCAACCGGACTGTAAACAGTGGTCACCTCTAGAAAGTGGATTCGAGAGAAGACAAAGGAGGAAGTACTACTTTCACATCATCTGTTATTAGTTGAACGTTTAGGACGAATTATAAGATAAATTATATAGTTAGTATCATACACTGCTAGCTTACATAACAAAACAAAAATCCCCAAACAAACAAAAATTACTGCTTAAATTTCTTTTCTTTTGCCAGCTGTTGTTGTTTTTATTTTTTATGTAATTTATTGTCAAATTGGCCTACATCCAACACCCAGTGCTCACCCCAACAAGTGGCCTTCTTAATGCCCATCACCCATTTTTCCCTCCCCCTCCCTCATCAACCTTCAGTTCTCTGTATTTAAGAGTCTCTTATGGTTTGCCTCCCTCCCTCTCTATTTGTAACCATTTTTCCCCCTTCCCTTCCCCCATGGTCTTCTGTTAAGTTTTTCAAGTGTGGTTTATATATTACAATGGGATACTGCTTGGGAATGAGAAGGAATGAAATCAGTGCTTAAACTTCTGATCAATCGACCCCGAATTTCTGAACCAGCGTCTAGTTACTGAGGAAGAGCTTATTTTTCAGTTTGTTATATCAGCAGGTTTATATAGAGTAGAGGGCTTCTGGTTTCATTGAAATATGTGTTTTGGAGTATTTTTATTGATTCTAAGGATACAATGTGGGTAATTTTGTTACTGCAGAAATTTATCCCACATTCCCCAGTGAGGCTTGCTGAGTGGGACTACTATATTTCATGATTTAAAGTTTTACTTAGATTACATCATTCGACAGCCTCCTTAAGATTTCGGTAACTAATACTTTTATTTCACTTTCTGGAAAATTTTTAAGCATATTCCATTACAGCATGATATCTGAGATGGAAAAGCTATTTTTATTCTGTGCCTGTGCTTAATTGGTGGGTTTCAGTTTTCCGCATGGAAATGTCATTTTGTGTCAGGACTTTGGAATCAGAGGTTTTACTATTTCAAAACATAGCACTTCCTTGGGGAGTTGGGGGTCATTGCAGTAAAGCCAAGTAGGACGCAGTTCAAGTTATTTTCCAGAAAAACCAAAGCATGTAAGAATGTGCTTTTTTGACTTCCAAATTTTACTCCCATGAAATCAACGTATGTGACAAATTGGGCCTTTTGATGTGTAAGTGTTCTATAGGGGACAAGTTTAACTGACTAAAAAGGATGGATAACTCTTTTGAGATCATTTATTCTGAATTTTGTATCACCGCTACATTTGTTAAGAGAAGCGCATACATCCCTACTGATGGAGCTTAATGGGGAGGCAGAATTTCCCATGAGTAAAAGTTTGGGTGCCCAGAAATAGCCTTCACGTGCCCCAGATCATAAAACATTTTAAGAACACGTCTCATTCATTTCTTGGTAATTTAAAGAGCATGTTAACAACAACTGTTGACCGGAAGGGTCTTGAGGCAGAAACAAGAGCTTTTCCGTGAGAAGCTTCAGATCGAATTGAAGTGGCAGACACATCTAGGGGAGCAGGACTTCTAAACCCAAAGAGTCCCGAGGCCCCTTTGGGGGAAAACAGTGCATGTCAGACCCCTCGGGTTAATTTAAAATGGTTTTATTATAATGCTACCTGCAAACATATAAACAAGTAGAAATATTTAAAGTTTTAGATACTTCTTGAAATTATGGCTTTGTCAATAAAAACAAATTAAATTTGGAAGTAAAAAAAATCTTACAAATTAAAATGAAATGAACATCACGGATTCAAAATGATAGAAAACGTGGTTTTGTAGAAACCACGGGAACAGCCCAGAATGGACTTGGACCATTTTTCTGTGGTTCTTTTTTTTTTTTTTTAATTCCCCCCAGCTCAGCATTCTGTCAATCTTATGGGCTGAGTGGTGAGTCAGCTTTCACACAAGTACTACAGGACTGGACGGTCACCCCTGCAGTTTGCGATCTTACTATCTGCCTTCATGCACGTTGAAAGCATCTTTTACAAAGTAAGTCTGCCTCCACTCCTTTTTTGATCATTATTAAGGTAGTATTCGGACAACAACTTAGTATGTTTCTAGGACAAACAAATTTGTCCTATTTGTTAGCATGTAATTTTTCATAATAGTCTCTTATAATTCTTTGTATTTCTGTGACGTTGGTTGTTATTTACCCTCCTTCGTTTCTGATTTTATTTATTCGAGTCCTCTCTTTTTCTTGAGGAATCAAACAAATGGAAAGATATACCGTGCTCACTGATTGGATGAATTAATATTATTAAAATATCCACAGTACACAAAATAAACTACAGATTTAACGCAATCCTTATCAAAATGCCAATCGCATTCTTCATAGAACAAATAATCCTAAAATTTTTAGGGAACCAAATAACGTAAACAAGCTTGAAAAAGAAGAACAAAGCTGGAGGTACCACAGTCCCAGGTTTCAAGATGTGCTAGAAAGCTGTAGTGATTAGAACAGTCATGGTCCTGGCCCCAAAACAGACATGTACCAATAGAACAGGATAGAGAGCCCAGATATAAATCCACACCACTATGGTCAACTAATCTGTGACAAAGGAGGCAAGAATACACAGTGGGGAGAAGAAGGTCCCAATAAATGGTGCTGGGAAAACTGGACAGCAACATGCAAAAGAATAAAACCGGACCACTTTCCTACATCATACACAAAAATAAACTCAGGCTGGATTAAAGACCTACATGTGAGACCTGAAACCATCAAACTTCTAAAAGAAAACCTATACAGGAACCTCTTTGACATTTGCTATAGCAACTCATTTTTGGATATGTCTCCTCAGGTGAGGGAAACAGAACCAAAAATAAACTATTGGGACTGCACCAAAGCAACACAAAAACCTTTTGCACAACGAAGCAAACAGTCAACAAAGCAAAAAAAGCCACCTAGGGAATGGGAGAGGATATTTATAAGTGATGTATCCAATAAAGGGTTAATATCCAGCATATATAAAGAACTCATACAACTCAACATCAAAAACACAAAGAACCCAATTTAAAAAATGGGCAGATGACCTAAATAGACATTTTCTTCCAAGGAGGGCATACAAATGGCCAACAGACCATGAAAAGATGCTCAACATCACTCATCGTCAGGGATATGCAAATCAAACCCCCAATGAGATACCACCCATGCCACTCAGAATGGCTAGTATTAAGACAAGAAATAACAAGTGCTGGTGACGATGTGAAGAAAAAGGAACGCTCATGCACGGTTGGTGGGAATGCAAATTGGTGCCGCCTCCATGGATAACAGTATGGAGGTTCCTCAAAAGATTAAAAGTAGAACCACCTTAGGATCTAGTAAGTCCACTACTGGGTATTTGCCAAAAGAAAAAGAAAATAATAATTTGATAAGATACATACACCCCTATGTTTATAGCAGTATTAGTTATAATAGCCAAGATATAGAAGCAAACTGAATGTCCATCAGTAAATGAATGGATACAGAAAATGTGATATGTATAACCCAGCAATAAAAAAGAATGTGATTTTATCATTTTTTGATGTGTATGTTACCTAGAGGGTTTATGATAAGTGAAATAAGTCAGACAGAGAAAGACAAATACTATATGATTTTGCGCATATGTAGAATCTAACAAATGAAACGGGGGCGCCTGTGTGGCTCAGTTGGTTAAGTGTCCAACTTCGGATCAGGTCATGATCTCACAGTGTGTGAGTTTGACAGCTCAGAGCCTGGAGCCTGCTTCAGATTGTGTTTCTCCCTCTCTCTCTGCCCCTCCCCTGCTTTCATTCTCTCTCTCTCTCTCTCTCAAAAGTAAATAAATACGTTAAATAAAAAATTGTTTTTAATTGAAACAAATCAACAAAAACCCCAACGGACTCTTCAATACAGAGAACAAAGTGGTGGTTGCCAGAGGGGAGGTGGGCGAGAGGAAGGGTGAAATAGATAAAAGGGATTAAGAGGTACACACTTCCAGTTGTAAGATAAGTGTGTTCCGGACAGGAATAGTACAGCATAGGGAATACAGTTAATCATCTTGTACTCATGTTATATTATGACAGATGGTGACTATGCTTATCCTGGGAGCACTGAGTAACGTGTAGAACTATTGAATCAATATGTTGTACTCCTGAAATGAATATAACATTGTATGCTAATTATACCTCAATAAGAAATACCACTAAGTCCCAAGTGTGTACCCACAATCTCCTTCAGGAATCCTCAGTCCCCTGGTCAGGAAACTCTCACTTACAGAATATAAATTAAACAAGACATAATAATAGGACTCCATAAAAAAGGAATGAGAATGATATGGAAATGGTCAGTGTGCTTGGGAAACCAGAGATCTTCTGGGTGAACTGTTGGAGATGTTTTAAGAAGACTTTAATCACTAAATAGTTTTAAAACTTTATTGTCAAAGAGGGCTCTCGGGAGGTTTCCAAGAAGAAAGGGAAGACATTACAGCTTCCCCCGTGAATTCTGTATGTTCTGAAATACTGCAGTGTGAACACCACTCTATTCATAAATCGAAGCTTGGTGTGCCCCTCAGAGTCAAATTCTGGTTTGCAAGACTTTAATTTTTCTAATTCCTCACCAAGAGGAGTTTCCATTAGGCCACAGCAGGTCGTTGAAGCCACAGGTTAAAACTCATTAAAGTTCTGGGACACAAGTGCTTAGTTTCTTGTTTTTTAATTGCCAACTTCAACTTCTTTATTGCCAGTTTCCTGGAACCCACATTTTATATCTGGAATGGTCCTTTGAGTCACCTGCTTTTCTAAATACTGGGACAACCCTGAGCAAAAAATGTTATCACAGAAAGAACAAGCAAGTGTAATCTGACAAATGACTTGCGCAGCCTAGCATAAAAAAATCTGCCGTGCCTAGTCGTGCTTTCTGGAAATAATTGTGGCAACTGGCTGATATGAACTTCAGGGCATTACATAATGTACATGGAGCTGACACACGTTTACATACCGGTGTCTGGATATGTATAGACAGGCATTTGCATGCATATGTTTATGTACATATATCTATAGAGGTTTATAAAACGCGGCTACCCACATCAAGTAATTAACTTGCGAGAATTAACTCCCAACAGGATTTATGCTGAGTGGTGATTTGGATTTGGTGCACTTACTCCTTTTTTTAAAAACAGTTTTTAAAATGTTTCTTTATTTTTGAGAAAGAGAAGCAGAGCGCAAGTGGGGGAGGGGCAGAGAGAGGGAGACACAGAATCCAAAGCAGGCTCCAGGCTCTGAGCTGTCAGCACAGAGCCCTACATGGGGCTCGAACCCACGAACTGTGAGATCATGACCTGAGCCAAAGTCAGATGCTTACCTGACTGAACCACCCAGGTGCCCCATAGGTGCACCTACTTCTAACTCATAACTAATTCACCCTTTCATGCGAAATAGAAATGAGAGGCAACCTTGAAGTGCAATGACTGGAGACTGGGTATATTATAAAAATGTGCAGTGAAAAAGTGAAACAAAATGGAAAATCAGACTGTCCGTCAAACTTTAAATATTCAGCTAACGCACGTTAACATTAGCACAGAAAAAAATATTCCGCTGTGGTTGTTTACGGAAAGCTGTGCCTGGGAAATATCTGTTATCAGCTCTGCCCTCCCACCTGGCCCCTGCTTACCTGTCCAATCTCACGTCTCATCTCTTCCCCGTTTGCTCTGGGGACCCCAGGCCCAGGGGGCTCCCACAGTTACCCAAATGCTGTCCACTCTTTCGCTCAGGGCTCTTTACAAACGCCATCTCACTCCTTCGTGTGGCTTAATTTGAGTGATCTTTTATAGTTTAGATTAAGAGGAACTTGTATGTTGGTTTCAAACGGCACCTTATCATATACGACAGTTCTTTTAAATGTTTACCAGTTTGCTGGGTCAAACTTAGTATAATAATGCCATTGTCATTTTGATCTGTCTTGTATTAAATACTAGCTGATGCTAACATTAGTGGGCTTAAATGTTTGAATTATGCTTGCTTCTTGGAATAGATTGTACTTAAAATTGTAATGCGGGTTTTAGACTTTTAAGAAATTGTTAGAATGCATTTGCCTAAATTAGGACTTTTTTATTATGTCACATTTCTTTTTTTAATGATTTATTTACATTTTCTTGAGGTGAAGAGAAAGAGAGAGAAAGAGAGCGAGCGAGCAGGGGAGGGGCAGACAGAGGGAGAGAGAGAATCCCAAGCCGGCTCCTCACTGTCAGCGCAGAGCTGACGTGGGGCTTGAACTCACAATTGTGAGATCATGACCTGAGCCGAATCCAAGAGTCAGACGCCTAACCGACTGAGCCACCCAGGTGCCCTGTCACTTATTTCTTGTATTTAGAAAAGGATTCTGTAAAATATATGTCAGGTATTTATTTTTTGAAATTCTAGTATAATTAACAGGCAGTGTTCTGTTACTTTCAGGTGTATAACACAGTGATTCGACAATCTTATATCTGACTCAGTGAGTGCTCATCCTAAGTGTACTCTTAAGCTCCTTAGGAAATTTTTTTTGGTTTATTTATTAATTTTAAGAGAGACAGAGACAGCATGAATGGGGAAGGGGCAGAGAGCAAGGGAGGGAGAGAGGGAGAGGGAGAGGGAGAGGGAGAGGGAGAGGGGGAGAGAGAGAGAGAGAGAGAGAGAGAGAGAATATCTCAATCCCAAGCAGGCTCCACATTGTCAGCACAGAGCCTGATATGGGGCTTGATCCCNAGAGAGAGAGAGAGAGAGAATCCCAAGTAGGCTTTGCACTGCCAGTACAGAGCCCTACATGGGGGTCCAACTCGCAAAACCGTGAGATCATGACCTGAGCCGAAACCCAGGGTCCTCCGCTTAACTGAGTGAGCCACCCTGATGCCTTTCCCCTTAGGAAGAGGGATTTTACATCAAAATTTGCAAGTAAATTGTGCATGTATTTTTTAATATCTTTGTCAAGCTTGCATATCAGAGTTTATTTGTACATGTGAGTTTCAAAGCTTTCCATCCCTGTCCACTTGCTTTCAAATAGCTTTCATACTTACCCTTGAAGAGTTTGAAGGATTCACAAGTTATCGAGGTCTGCTCTTTATGGCCAGCTTTATACTTTGCCACCAAAATTCTGATAATGTATAGTGTCCTTGAAATCCACACATTTAACCATTTAAATTAAGCACATCACATCATTTAAATTAAGCATTAGTGTGTGTGTGTGTGTGTGTGTGCGCATAACTTTTTGCCAATTTTTTCCTGGACAGATTTACTTGATGAAAAACCCGAGACAGAATGGTAGGTAAGTGCTTGTCTTACTGGGTAGGTAACCCAGTAAGTGGCAGATACTGGATTCTGCTAAAGACCCTGGGTTGAAGAACATGTTCACTATCGTGTTATACTATCTCTGAATATGCATTCTCACTGCCATTATTTTACTGTATGTCTACCTTTATATTTATTTGATACAGCATCAGTCTAGGGATCATAAGATATCTTACTGTTTTTAACAACTTTCTCAAATTTCTAATGATTTTGCCTTATATATTTCAAAGGCAAGGCGTTTGGTATGGAAAATTAAGGACATTTATGTTGTTCTTAGAGATTTCTAACTTTTTCGTTATAAAATAATTCTTTTTCCCATCTAATAATTGTTGCTTTGAGTTACATTTTATCCCTAGAAACACTGTTGCCTGTTTGAATGTATTTATTTCTGTCTGGTATTTATTTCTTGCTCTTTTAAGTTACAAGTGATGGTTGCTGGTCACATTGCCTGAGATTCCTTGTCTTACAATGTCTTCAGAGTTTTTATTTAATGTTATGCCTTTTAGCTTTTTTTCCTCTCTGCTTTTACTCGTTCAGCTTTTCCAGCTCTATATCTCCCAGTTATCGGGGAATTTTATATGAAAGTTTTTCTGTTAAAAACATTTACTATTCAATCACNCCAATGATGCCAATGACTAGAACACAGACATCCAGGCACCCTGTCTCTGACCTTTCATGGCTGACCTTGTGAGAAGTGACGTGTGTCCCTCCTCACCCTTTCCTTGCACTTTACTGATGTTTATGAACACATCTCTCTATTTTTTTTCCTTGTAAACAGTACTAATGATATCTGTTTTCTGGGGGGCACACTTTGTTTATTTAGCAGTATGGTTAAATACAGCTCATTCTTTTAAGAGATTTTTAATGTTTATTTTTGAGAGAGAGAGAAGCAGAGGAGAGGCAGAGAGAGAGAGGGAGATACCGAATCTGAAGTGGGATCCAGGCTCTGAGCTGTCAGCACAGAGCCGACGCGGGGCTCAAACTCACGAGCCATGAGATCATGACCTGAACCGAAGTCAGTCGCTTAAACGACTGAGCCACCCAGGCACCCCCAGCTCATTCTTTTTAATGGAAATAAATAATTGTGTGGACCTTCCAAAATTAATTTAAACATTCCCTTTTTTGATGGACATTCAAGATGTTTCCACTTTTTTTCTATTACACGCAAGTCTACAGTGAACATTTTAGACTATGTAATTTTGCGCACGTGTGGTAGCCAGGACGCTTTCACTGACTTGAGATCTATGCCTTTGGATAGGGCTTTGTGCTTGGAAGAGGTCCTTCTTTAGTTAATAATGCTCTGCTGTCACTATATTGATTTTTTTTAAAAAAGATTATTATTTATTTTGAGAGAGAGAGGGTGCATGGGGGCTAGTAGAGGAGGGGCAGAGAGGGAGAGAGAGAATCCTAAGCAGGCTCTGCGCTGTCAGTGCGCAGCCCAAGGCAGGTTCGATCCCACGAACTGTGAGATCCTTACCCGAGCCCAAATCAAGAGTCAGGTGCTTAATCGACTAAGCCATCCAGGGACCCTGCTAGATTGAAATTCCCAGTCATATTTAAACAAGGTTCCTGAATTTTCCTTTTGCACCGGGCCCTGAATTTAAGTAGCCAGTGATGTGCTAGTCTGTCTGCAAGACTGAAATATAACTTTCAGGTCAAGGGGTACGTTTCTCTTATATTCTGTAGTTCCTGTCCACTGCCTTCTTCCCTACGTTGCCCATCAGGACTGTGAGATAGCTCAGTTATGTTCACTTTCCTCTATTCGTATCACATTTTTTTTTTTGCCAATCCAATGGCAAAAATCATCTGAGAGTTAATATTTTATTCTTCGTTAATATTCCACTGTTAGTTTGTTTTCTCTGAAGAGTAGTGAAGGTGACCTCCTAATACAGTTGGGTGAATTGTTTTTGACCCTCCGTGTCCTTTAAAAGTTTTAACTGAAGTATAGTTGACATACAAAGTTACAGTAGTAACTGTATGTGTAACATAGTGATTTGGCAAGTCTGTACATTCATGCTCTGCTCACAAGTGTCACGTCTGTCACCAGAGAACCTGTCACATTGACTGTATTTCCCGTGCTGAACCTCCCACCTCCCCCTCACCCACTTTACCCCCCCCCCCCCTCCCTTCNTTTAAAAAGATGTTTATTTATTTATTTATTTTTATTTTGAGAGGGTGAGAGAGAGAGCGAGCAAGCAAGCAGGTAAGGTTAAGAGAGAGGGGAGGAGAGAGAGAGAGAGAGAGAGAGAGGGAGAGGGAGAGAGAATCCCAAGCAGGCCCCACGCTGGCCGCACAGAGCCGCACGTCGGAGCTGGAACCCATGAACTGTGAGATCACGAACAGAAGGAAACCGGATTCGGAGGCTGAACTGACTGAGCCACCCCTGCGCCCCGGACGCTCGGTGTCTTGATTATTCTTCTGTGCACGGAGTACCTCTTGCCTTTGTGATGCCCGCTGAGGAAGGAGCTTGGTCCTCCGAGGGGCCGAGTGCTGTGCGCAGGCCTTGCGGGTCGGAGAAGAGAAGGATCTGGAAGCAGATGGGTGACCGGAGACGCTGNGGTGTGAACTGCACGTGTCCAAGCCACTCAGTTCGGGAAGCCGAGAGTCCGAAGGGGAGGTGACTGGAGCGGCCCTGGCCTGGCTCCCGGCCGGGGTCCAGATCGGGTAAGTGCTGACTCTCAGTACTCGGAGCTGAAGCCTCAGCAAGAGCTTGGGCGGGGGGCGCCTGGGGGGCCCGGCTGCTTAAGGGATTGAGCGTCCGACTTCGGCTCGGGTCATGATCTCGCGGTTCGTGGGTTCGAGCCCCGCGTCGGGCTCTGTGCTGACAGCTCGGGGCCTGGAGCCTGTTTCCGAGTCTGTGTCTCCCCGCCTCCTCTGCCCAATCTCTCAAAATAAATAAATAAATAAAAAGAGACATTAAAAAATATTTTAAAAAGAGCTTTGGCTGGATGGGGGGTGGAGGGAAGCCTCCGTCCTGGAGGGTGTGGATGCGCCGGGGGACCCGCCCCGGACCCACAAACCCCCAGGACCCCAGCTGGGCACTCGACAGGGTGCATACGGCGCACGCGCCGGCCTGGGCTGCGCGGGGCACCGGAGGCCCCAACCCGGCGGATGTAGGGAGAGGCCTGGTCTGCGAGGGCGCTGGGGGCCGGGGAGGGCGTCTACCCGATTCCAAACCGCCTCTTGGCCTCAGGCACATATTGAACCTGCCCCAGAGCTCGGAGCAGTGGACGGCGCGTGGCCTTCCCGGCCAGGGTGGGGCCTGGCTGGCTGGCGGGGGTCCTTCCACCGGGGAGCCCTGGCGGCTGGGGAAGCTGGTCCAGGTGGGGCTGACTGGCCCCTCTTTAAAGCAGCCCCGTCAGGAAGATTTACTCTGCCCTGTCATCCCTGCAGGTGTATGTATTCACTGTACTGGGCGGGGTGCCTTCGTCGTTCTTGGTCTCAGTTTACTTATCCGTGGAATGGGAATAATTAGAATCCAGAACTCAGGCGGGTGTTGTGAGAGGTAAACGAAATCTGTATGGTTCTGACTTTTCCCAGCCACAGAGTTTAGCAACTTTTCTCTCCTCCCAGTTCTAAAAACGGCTGTTGTTTTTTACTGCTTTTATAAAATACGGTGGAAAGCAAGTGTACATCCATCTTAGAAATAAATGGAGTGGGCGACACAATTTCACTTTTACCTGTGAAGCATGTTTAAATTGTAGAAAGTATTTACATACCATCTAGGTCAAGATGGTAACCCAGAATTCCCTTTTTAAGAAAAGCTGAAGGGGGTGGGGGTGGGGTGCAGGAACCTGCATTTTGAAAAGCACTGGAGGTGATTGTAATATACGTGGTCTGTGCACCACACGTGGGAAGCCAAGTTTAAGCTAATCTTTCCTGGTGATGTTTCCTTAAAGGAAAATAATAAAATAGGCCATTGCTTTAGAGCGGCTTGAGCTTGCCTTTCCAGGTAAACTGGCAAATCTTCTCGCCTCTTCTAACCCCCTGTCTTTCCACCACTCTCGATATAACGTGTATGGCTTAGATATTCCACACCTTACACATGAGTACCAGTGGCTCATCCTGTTGTCTTTCCTGGAACGTCACATCCTCCGTTCCTCCGTCAGGTAAGCTCCTACCCATGCCTCAAGGCCCCACTCAAAACCTCCATCCCATCTGGGGGTGTTTACTGCCATCATCAGGCAGAACCCCTGATGAATGTTTTTCTTTGTGTTTTTATAGCCCACAGCACTTGTCCTGTGAATTAAGATCTTTGTTTATATGTATCTAAAACACAGGATTATGCATTTAAATATCTGTATCTATAATCTATATATACATAGACCTGTAAATACGTATATATCTCAGGATTAGGCTGTGGCCCCCTTGAGGGCAGAGACCACAGCGTTTTCATCTTTTTATTTTCAGCATCTGATGTAGAACGTTTCCGCCGATACCTCATCTTCATCTGTGCCGACGGACTGTGGTCATTCCTCTATTTTTCACTTCCAAGTTATGGCTCATTACGCGATTTTTCTCCCCGTGCTTTAGCTGCTTGTTTTGTGCTCAGTTCTCTGACACCAACAAGCTTGTTTCCAGCCAGAGGCCTTGCATCTGCTGTTCCCTTTGCCAGCAAAGTTGTGCCTGTGGATCTTCAGGGGGCATATTTGCTTCTCATTCAGTTCGGTCTCTGCTCAAATGCCCCTCGCCCCCTGAAAGGCTTTCCTGACCATCCCTTCTGACGCAGTCCCTGCCCTACGAACCATTCTCTTACCTTGGCCCGATTAATTTTCCTTATGGTCCTCCTCCTCCGAAATTCCCCTCTGTGTGTATGTGTGTGTATGTTCTTCCTTATAGAAAGGACAGCCGCTTGGTCATTTGCGCAGCCCTGGCCTAAAACAGGGACCCGGTATAGATAGGGACATGTTGCATTTTGTCAACTCAGTAATGTTTGCTCTTTTGGAGAAGGGAATCCGATGAGCGATCAGGTCTCCGTGCCAGTTGTAGTAGATGCTGGGGGTGCCCAGCCAAACTTCCCTTAACCACAACCCCCCCCACCCCGCTCCCCAGTTTCCACTGGCTGGGAAAGCTCACAGCTGCCTCTTCTCTGTGAGTGGGACACCTCGAACAGGAGATGATGCATCTCTTCCCCTGGGGCCTGACCATAGCCACTAACTAACTGGTGTGGACATGCAGAAGGCCAGCACCCCCACCCCCGGCTTTAGGCCGGGGTGTTTCCGCAGTTTATTTATGTTCTACAGCCACCCCGCCCCATGGAACAGGTCAAATCTAGAGTTTCTGGAGAACCATCTGCACTCCGTTTCTTCTTCCTTTCTTCGCTGCTGCTCCTCCATTGCCCTCCTCCCTTCTCCTTTTGGGCTTCTTGTGAGAGCTCCTGCTCAGTAAGTCATTTGTATCAGAATCACGGTCTCAGGTTTTGCTTCTAGAGAGAGCCAGCGGTGTTCCTTGGTGGAATCTAAGACCAGAATCGGTGGCTTTATTCATGAGGGGGGTTGCAAAGTAAAAGCATAGCCGCAGGATTGTGAGGGACTGTACCGTGTATGTTACTCACGTCCTGTTGGTCAAATTCCCGGTCTCGTGTGAAGCAGAGCAATTCTGATTCACACAGTTCTGACTCTGGCCTCCGTATCCAAGGCCTGACTCATGGGCTATTTCCTGATTTTTCGAAGTGCTGAAAACCTCGTGCTTATTATTCTCTTCAATAAACACTACACATCTGGCACTGGGTTAGGTGATGGAGTTTCAATAGTGAACCCGATTGAAAGTCTGGAGGCCGAGCCCAGATGATCCCACCATCAGTGGTAATTTGCTCCATCCGCTGCTTCTGATAGTGTGGCTCTGAGTCCAGGCTCTGGGGACAGAAAGCCTTGGTTCTAAACCTAGGCTCAGGCACTTCCCAGCAATGTGACTCTAATGGTTTTTTCTTTTTTCTTTTTTCTTTTTATTTATTTTTGAGAGAGAAAGAGAGTGAGAGTATGGCAGGGGAGGGTCAGAGAGAGAGGGAGATAGAATCTGAAACAGGCTCCAGGCTCTGAGCTGTCAGCACAGAGCCCATGCGGGGCTTGAACCCACAAACCAAGAGATCATGACCTGAGCCGAAGCCAGACGCTCAACCAACTGAGCCACATAGGCACCCCCCAGCCATGTGACTCTAAACATGTGTTTGAACTTCATGAACCTTGTTTCCCACCTCCCCCCTCCGGAGGCTGATCTGAGGAGGCCTGGCAGTTAATAGGCACCACGTAGGTGCTGGCAATTAGTGCTAACGCAAGAGTATTTGCCCCTAAAGAACTGTGATTCACCTGTGAGAACGGCAGCCCTTTCTGATTCCTCACAAATTGGGAAATCTACACTTGGGATTGGAGAACGAACATCTGGGAACCTTTTGAGGTGAAATGTGGAATATCAGTAGATTAACATATCCATATTCAAAAATTTATTCAAAAGCAGACGCCCTAGTATACTAATTATAGTGCTTATGGTATGGGGTATCAGCATTAAAAGAAAACTTATAACAGGACAATGATTAAGATTAGCAAAACAATGATGTCTCTTGGGCAGGTTTGAAAACAACACTGCATTTTATGGTAGCAGTGACCTCCAGAAACTACTTCCGATGGGAGGGTCCTTTGTAAGCCTCTGATCTGTCTCAGCTGTGAGCCTTGATTATGAAGTGGAAACTCAGGACGGGAATTACGTCGCTGTTCAGATAATCTTACTTTTCATATAGCGAAAGCCCCAAAATGTTGCAAGGGAGTGCTTTGCTTATCCATTAGTATTTTAATTGGACGAGAAAGCTAGTATTTAAAGACCAGAAAAAGGTTTTGCTGAAGCTTGGATAAATCAGAGTTCTTTTCTTTTTCAGTGAGAACAAACATTTGCCACGCCTTTCGTCTCCCTTGCGGGTTATCTAAATGTGTGCCCCAGAGACGGCCCAGTCCATCCAGACCCGCAAATAGGGAAACAGCACTTTTTCCGGAAGGCACTTTGACCCCATGCCCTGGGCAGGGAAGGACGGGGACCCTCCGGGTCTCGGGGTTTGTACTGCATGTGACCCATTTGCTGCATCTGATTCCTTTGTGTTTTTTTTTTTTCCCTCTGCTCCAAAACTCCACGGAAATTTATGATTTTCCTTGAGAGGAGGGGACTGAAATGGAGAGAATTCTGCTCTCAGGAAACAAAGCGCTCTGTTAAGACTCAACATGGGGCGCCTGGGTGGCTTAGTCGGTTAAGCGTCTGACTTTCGCTTAGGTCATGATCTCGCTATTCGTGGGTTCGAGCCCCGCGTCGGGCTCTGTGCTGACTGCCAGCTCAGAGCCTGGAGCCTGTTTCAGAGTCTGTATCTCCCTCTCTCTCTGACCCTCCCCTGCTCACGCTGTCTCTCTCTCTCTCCTAGAAATAAATAAAAGCATTAAAAAAAAAAGACTCAACATATCATTCCTACTTGTCCTCGTTTCCAGATTGAAGAATTCTGTCCTCATTTGGAAGGCATAAGTTATGTTATCAGGGGTCTGCCCTCAATGCACCCCGCCTTGCTGGGGACAGCCTGGACTCTTGACCTTTGGATACAGCGGCTACTTTGTGGTCACTGGGGTATGTCTGAGTCTTCAACATCTACACAGTAGCTGACGGCAGGCTCCCTCCCTTCCCTGGAGAAGGGCAGCTTTCTGCCAGTCCCTGCTGTGATCTGATCTGTTTCTCTGTGAGGACACCCGTCTAAGGGAACAGCTGTTCCTCTTGGGCCCCTGGGCTTTGCACACAAATTAAAAGCTGAGCAGTTGTGGAACGAAGACTATGGCAGCCACTGGAGCTGGTGAGTTACTGAACTCAGGAGGCCGACTGTAGTTTTTGAGTCGGAATAAATACCTAAAACTTTTAATAGGTTCTGCTCCCTTTGGCCCTGCCTATTACAACATACCTGAAATTAAACACAGTAGATTTGCATTTCATTTGGGGAAAGTTAGAGCCCCGAGGACCGGCTTGATGATTTCCTCTCCTCCCCCCTCCCTCTCTGGGACGAAGCCTTTCCTGAGGTTAGGCTTGTGTTCCCGTGAATTAATTGCAAATCTGTGTTTTCACTGTCTCACTGTGTGCAAAGGTCTCTTTCATATCTGTCTCTCATTCCTCCCCACCGAGGCTGTAACCTGAGGACGAGGGTCGCACCTGCCTTTTTACTCATCTCACTTAATCTTGAAACCCTCGCGGGTGGTTTTGGACGGAACAGACAATCATTCTTTATTGCTGAATTAATTTATAATTCAGCAGCAGGAAGAAAGATCAGGTTTTTTTTAATTGAAATACAGGTGATGGATATCAGGGTTTTTTTTAATTGAAATATAGGCGACAAAGAACATATTAGTTTAAGGTGTGTAACATAGTGATTCAACAGTTCTATACATTATGCAGTGTTCACGTCCCCATCTGTCAGCACACAATGTTATTAAATATTATTGATTATATTCCCTGTGCTGTAATTTTCATCCCTATGATTTATTTATTTCATAACTGGAGGTTTTACCTCTTAATCCCCTTCACCTATTCCACTCATCCCTCTCCCCTCCTCCCCTCTGACAACCACCCATTTGTTCTCTGTATTTATAAGTCTGTTTCTTTTGTTCATTTGGTTTTCAGATTCCACACATGGGTCAAGTCCCATGGTCTTTCTCCAACTTATCTCACTTAGCCCGATACTCTCAGGTCCACCCATGTTGTCACAAATGGCAAGATTTTATTCTTTTTTATGGTTAGGTAATATTTGTGTGTGTGTATGTGTGTATACACATCTTCTTAATCCATTCATCTATTGATGGACACTTAGGTTGCTTCCATATCTTGGTTGTTGTAAATAATGCTGCGATAAACATAGGTGTGCATGTATCTTTTCAAGTTGGTGTTTTCATTTTCCTTTGGTAGTGAAATCACTAGGTCACACGGTATTTCTACTTTTATTTGTTTACTTTTTCTTGAGGAACGTCCATAGTGTCTTCCACTCTGGCCGCACCAATTTGCAATCCCACCAACAGTGCACAAGTGCTCCCTTTTCTCCACATCCTCGCCAACACTTGCTATTTCTTGACCGTGTGAGGCACCGTCTCACGGTGGCTTTGATTTGCATTTCCCTGATGATTAGTGATGTTGAAGATCCTTTCATGTATCTGTTGGCCATCTGTATTTCTTCTTTGGAAAAATGTTCTGGTCCTCTGCCCATTTTTAAACTGAATTTTTTTTTTTGGCATTGAGTTTGAGTTATTCATATATTTTTTATATTAACTCCTTACTGGATGTATCATTTCCAAATATGTTCTTCCATTTGGTGGGTTGCTCTTCATTTTGTTGATGGTTTCCTTCACTGCGTAAAAAGTTTCTAGTTTGATGGAGTTCCAATGGTTTATTTTTGTTTTTGTTTCCTTTGCCTGAGGAGACATATTCAGAAAAGTATTGCTAAGACTGATGTCAAAGAGCCAATAGGTCCATGTTTTCCTTTATGAGTTTTCAGGTCTGACATTTAGGTCCTTAATCCAGTTAGTTTAAGAAAGGGTGTAGCAATGGGGCACCTGGGTGGCTCAGTCAGTGAAGCATCCAACTTTGGCTCAGGGCTCGTGAGTTCAAGCCCCGCTTTGGGCTCTGGGCTGACAACTCACAGCCGGGAGCCTCCTTCAGGTTCTATGTCTCCCCTTCTCTCGGCCCCTCCGTGCTCATGCTGTCTCTCTCTGTCTCTCAATAATAAATAAAAACATTAAAAAATATAAAAAAGAAAGGGTGTAGTAAGAAAGTGGTCTAGTTTCATTGTCTTGCGTGTAGCTGTCCGGAGGTCCCCAAGCCATTTGTTGGAGACATTTTTACCTATTTATATATCCTCACCTCCTTTGTCATAGATTAAGTAACCATATAGGTGGGGTTTAGTTCTGGGCTCTCTAGTGTCTTCCATTGCTTTATATGTCTGTTTTTGTGCCAGTACTATACTGTTTTAATTACTATAGTTTTGTAGTATAGTTTGATATCTGGGATTATGATACCTTCAGCTTTGTTCTTTCTCAAGATTGCTTGAGAAAAAGGGTCTTTTGTGGCCCCATACAAATTTTGGGGTCACATATTCAAGTTCTGTTACAAATATTACTGGTATTTTGATAGGGATTTACTGAATCTGTATATTGATTTGTGTCATATGGACATTTTGATGATATTAATTCTTCCAGTCCGTGAGCATGATATATAGCCTTCCGTTTATTTGTGTTGTCTTCAATTTTCTCCATCAGGATTTAAAAAAAAATTTTTTTAACGTTTATTTATTTTTGAGAGAGAGACACACACACAGTGTGAGCGGGGGGAGTGTCAGAGAGAGAGGGAGACACAGAATCCGAAGCAGGCTCAAGGCTCTGAGCTGTCAGCCCAGAGCCCGATGCAGGATTCGAACCCCCAAACTGTGAGATCGTGACCTGAGCCGAAGTCAACTGCCCCACCGACTGAGCCACCCAGGCTCCCCTCTTCATCAGTCTTGTAGTTTACAGAGGACAGGTCTTTTCCTGCCTTGGTTAAATTTATTTCTAAGTATTTTATTCTTTTCAATACTATTATCAATGGATTTTTTTCCTTTTCTTTAGTTCATTTTTTGTGCATAGAAATACAACAGATTTATGCACATTGATTTTACATCTTGCAACTTTACCGATTTCATTAATTGGTTCTAATAGTTTTTTGGTGGAGTCTTTAGGGAGTTCTCTATATATTATCGTGTCATCTGCCAATGGTTACAGTTTTACTTCTTCCTTTCCATTTTGGATGCCTTCTATTTCTAGTATAATTGCTGTGTCTAAGATTTCCAGTACTATGTTGAATCGAAGTGGTGAGAGTAGACATCCTTGTCTTCTTTCTGATCTTAGAGGAAAAGCTGTCAGGTTTTCCCCATTGGATATGATGTTAGCTGTGGGTTTGTCTTCTTTGGCTTTTATTGTGTTGAGGTATCTTCCCTCTGTATCCATTCTGTTAAGAGTTTTATTGTGAATGGATATTGAATTTTGTCAAATGCTTTTTCTGTATGTATTATCATATGATTTTTGTTTTTTGTTCTGTTAATGTAGTGTTTGTGGTTGGTTTGTGGATATTGAATGATCCTTGCATCCCAGGAATAAATTCCACTGATCATGGTGATTAATGTGTTCTAGAATTCAGCCTGTTAATATTTTGTTGAGAAGTTTTGCATCTATCTTCATCAGGGATGTGGGCCTGTAATTTTCTTTTTTTGTAGTGTCTTTGTTTGATTTTGGTATCAGGAGAATGCTGGACTCATGGAATTAATTTGGAAGCATGCCTTCCTTGTCTATTTTTTGGAGTAAGTTGAGAAGAATAGGTTTTAATTATACTTTAAATGTTAGGTGGAATTCACCTGTGAAGTCCTAAGGTCCTGGAATTTTGTTAGGAATTTGATTTCTGACTCAATTTTGCTACTAGTAGTCAGTCTGTTTATATTTTCCAATTCTTCCTGATTCAGCATTGGAAGATTGTTTGTTTCTAGGAATTTATCCATTTCTTCCTGGTTGTCCAATTTGTTGGCATGTAATTTTTGTATTAGTCTCTTAAATACCTTGTATTTTTGTGGTGTCAGTTGTAACTTCTCTTTCGTTTATTTTTTATTTGAGTTTTGTCTCTCTCTCTCTTTTTTTTTTTTTTTTTTTGANTTTTTTTCTTGGCTAATCTGGTTAAAGGTTTATAAATTGTGTCTTTTCAAATAACCAGCTTAGTTTCATTGATGCTTTCTACTGTTTTTTAAGTCTCCATTTCATTTATTTCTGCTCTAACCTTTATTATTTCCTTCCTTCTGCTGGTTTTAGGTTTTGTTTATTTTTCTTTTTCTAGTTCTTCTAGGTATACATTTAGCTTGTTTGATATTTTTCTTGTTTCTTGAGGTAGCCCTGTTTGCTATAAACTTCCCTCTCAGAACTGCTTTTTCTGTGTCCTAAGAAATTTTCAACCATTGTGTTTCCATTTTCATTTGTTGTCAGGCATTTTATTTCTTCTTGATTTCTTCATGGACCCATTGGTTGTTCACTAGTATGTGGCCCTCCGTTTTTCTTACAAGATGATTTCTAGGTTCGTAGTGTGGTTGGAAAATATCTTGATATGATTATAATCTTCTTACATCTGTTGAGCCTGTTTTTATGGCCTAACATTATCCATCCTGGAAAATGCCCTATGTGCTCTTGAAAAGAATGTGTTTTCTTCTATTTTTGGATGCCATGTTCTGTGTATATCTCTTAAGTCCATCTGGTCTAATGGTATCATTCAAAGCTACTGTTGCCTTGTTGATTTTCTGTCTAGGTGATAGATCCACTGATGTAACTGGTGTGTTAAAGTCCCCACTACTTTTGTATTATTGTCAATTTCTCCCTTAAAATTTGTTTCACATATTTAGATGCTTCTATGTTGGGTGCACAGATATTTACAATTGCTATAGTTTCCTCTTGGATTAATCCCTTTATCGTTATGTAATGTCTCTCTTTTTCTTTTTTGTCTCTTGTTATAGTATTTATTTTAAAGTCTGTTTTGTCTGATGTAAGTATTGGTACTTCAGCTTTTTGTTTGTATTCATTTGCATGGGATATCTTTTTCCATCCCTTCACTTTCAGTCTGTATGTGTCCCTAGGTCTGAACTGAGTCTTTCATAGGCACCTACAGATAGGTCTTGTTTTTTTATCTATTCAGTCACTCTATGTCTTTTGATTAGAGTATTTATACCATTTACATTTAAAGTAGTTATTCATTGGTATGTGGCTATTGCCATTTTGTTAACTCTTTTCTGGTTGTTTTTGTAGTTCCCTCTTCCCTTTTCCTTCTCTTGCTCTCTTTCTTTGTGATTTTATGACTTTCCTTAGTTAGTATTCTTCTCAGATTTCTTTATTTTTTTGTGTGTCTCTATTACAGGTTTTCATGTCTTTTGCCAATTTCTTTACTGGATTATTGGTGTTTTGGGTGTTGAGTTTGATAAGTTCTTTACAGATTTTGAATACTAACCCTTTATCTGATATGTCATTTGCAAATATCTTCTATCATTCTGTCGGTTGCCTTTTAGTTTTACTGATCGTTTCCTTTGCTGTGTTAGAAGCTTTTTTATCTTGATGAAGTCCCAGTAGTTCATTTTTGCTTGAATGTGGCCTTTTTATGTCTTTAGTAATGGAATTGGCTTTGTTAGTCTCTGGTAGTATTCCGAGTTAGTTCCATGACATCTAGTTGTTTTCTTGTGTCTGTGGGATGAGGTGAGCTCAGGATCCTCCGACTCTTCCATCTTCTCTCTCCAGATGATCAGTTTTTGACTAATGGCTACATGCATAGCTATGAAAAACACAAAAGAAAGTCAAGATAAAAATAGCTTTATATATCATTATTGAGGGCTCACCACATTTCTGGCCCATGTTCTCAAGGACTTACACCTAATGCATCCATTTGCCCATATAAGTCTCTTCTGAAGAAGGTTCTATTATTATCCCCATTTTGCAGGTGAGGAAACTGAGGCCTAGAGCTAGGATGTAAAAGAGTTGGGGTGAAAACTCTGGCCATTTGTTTCCAGAGCTCATGCTCTTAAATGTTACATAGTTTAGAATTTTAGTCTATATGACTTTCCCTGAGTTTCAAGAATTTTTATTTCTGAGACAAGATTTATAAAAGAAAAGTTAAAGGATAATTTTGGGGTACCAGTGAATCTCCAATCAGGAAAGTGTAAGTGGATTGTCAGTTCTGACAAAGAAACCATGGAGACTATGCTGGTAGCTTCCAGAGTGGGGGTCGGGGGATTTTGTGAGTGGGCAAAGCAGAAGGAAAGGGGAAAAAATAATGATGATAAGGGAAAAGAAACCATTATGTCTACTTCGACAGAATGTTATTTCTGAGGAAGCATGGGGGGGTGGGCACAAAAGGATGGATGGAACTGAGAAGGCAAGGCCGGGAACCAAAGAGTCAAATGGGAAAAGATCACCTCATCCCGAGGGGGAATGGCTGAATCAAACTTGGGCACCCATTGATTGCCTGATCAAGCGACACCTTTGCTCCCTGGGGCCTGGCTGCTGGGTGCCCAGAGACATTTCCTGAGCAGGATGGTGGCAAGAAAGCTGGCTTCAGAGAGGCTCTGGGTTCCAGTTAACATGCTATAACTCTGCTAAGAGTTGGGAGGGGATCAGTGGGCCACCAACCCAATCAAAAACTGAAGCTCTAAGTCTAGATATTGGGATAACCGCATAGAGGCAGACTGAGGACCCTGAGCCTGCCCCGGCTACAGCACAGGCAGGGCACTAAGGCTGTGACTTGGCTCTAGGACTCAGGACGAGGAGACCCACCAAGGCGTGAGGAGAAAAACCTATTCCGAAACCCTTATTTGGTCAAACAGGTCATAAGACCTCTGATCTAGGCTAATGTGTAGATAGTCAAAGGGATCTGAAAATAGAGAATGTGAGGCCAACATGGTTTATAATCCCAGAGACAACTGAAATCATGATGTTACAAGTACAGGTGGGAGAATGAGTGAGAACTTGGACACAGACAGATTTGGAGACTTGTCCAGGACATGGGGCCTGTGGCATCTCCCTGAGAGGTGAGGAAGCTGTTAGGGCGGATTTGGGTATAATTGACCAGAGTTTGGCAATAAGGCTATTTAAAAGGTCAGGACATATTATGGATTTTGGGGTAAATTTATAAAATTTTAATTGCACTTTTTATCAGTTTTCACATGGAAACACTGTTATTCATAAAATGCATATCTATAATTGCTTAGGATGGGCTCTCAGAGGGAGATATTGATAAAAGGATTCATCTGCAAGTGGTTATTGGCAGGAAGCTTCCAGAAGAAACCAGTAATGGAGAGAGGGCTAGGGCAGAAGAAAGAACTAAGCAAGGATGTAGTCTTGGCTAAAGACCAGCTTTGGACTGAACCTTGGGGAGCCCAAATTGCAACCCAGGCTTGGTTCAACCTGAGATAAAGGAGCCTGACTTTTGCACCCGCTTTGCCTGCTTGTCATTGGCCTGTGGCGGCCCAAGGCAGAAGGATCTGGGTAGAAGGAAATACAACCCCCGAGAAAACAGTCCTGCCTGAGAAAGGGTAACCGCTGGCAGCCAACACTCACATGGCTGGCAGTGTGTGCCCAGGTCAGGTGCCTGGATAGGGTGCCCTCCACACCCATTATCGTATGTGAGCAGGTGCACGTGTAGGTGTGCGAAGGGCACTGCCTCTATTTTCTCGAAAGTTCTTGGTGGAGATTGTAGCAATGAAAGGGTTGGAAAATAATGATCTGACTCTGTGTCTTGGAGCATGGCTGACCTTGTAAGAGTGACTGTCCCTTATTGCATGCTTTCCAGGGCCTTATCCTGGCCGGCTTGCAATAGCCCCATGTTCAAAGCATGCAGATGCCTCCCTCAGATTTGCTCTCCTTTGTCTCCCACCGTAAGCCCATTTTCCCCCCACCCATGTCTCTAGCTATGACCAACACCATTTGCTCCTCATCTTCCAACCTGTTTGCTTCCTTGTATGAACTATTAGATTTACATTCGGCACTTCTGATTACTATTCAGTTGCTTTTCCTCACAGGCTAATTTACCATCCTTGCTGGCGTCTAGCTCGCTGGAGTGTAGGGAATAGGCAAGTTGCTTCTACACTGGACAAATCCAACACAGTTCTAGATACAGAGGGAACAGTTAACCAAAGTCTGTGGATGTGTTTGCGACAGCCTTCGTGTTCGCAGAAACTCGAGAAGGATTTTCTGCGTGTGCTCCGTAAGGGGACAGCTGCAATGCAGCATTCATTTGGAGACGGGGTAGAGAAGAGGGGCCGAGGTGTGTCCCTGCTTCAGACTAACACCCTCCTTTCCGATACAAAGTGGGTCAAGGATTGCTTCATGTGATAGACTACTCAATCTGACCAACAGAAATACTTCATATTCACCTCAATTCTAATGCTAATTCTGAAATAATACCTGGAACATTAATCAAAAGGAAAAATTCTTTACAATAACTTGAAAATATTATATTTAAACGTCTACCTTTCACACATTAAAAAGAGGGGTTGGACTTACCCTTCCTGCCTGAAATGACTGAAAGCTCAAACAGGATATACAGAGTTGTGTTTTCAGGCACTTTTTGTTGCCGAGTGGACATCAAGCACAGCAGGGCAGTGACTCCTGAGAGTCGATGAGGATGATTAAAAATTAGGGGAGCTCTTTGGTTGACTTGGGCTTACCAGCTGGACAGTTTCCAGACCACTAAGAGGAAAGCCACACAGAGCCTAGAACTCTTTCTGCTGGAGGGGGTGTAAAGATCCCTTCATTTATCATCTTCATTGAAAATCCAGTGAGGCCAAAGTGTTTAGTCTGCAGAACAGAAAGAAAAATCCAGAGGAATAGTTACATAAATCTACACAGGAGCCCCTTTTAGTCTTCAGCTGAGTTCTAATCAGTGCATGGGTATGAAGCAACTGCCCAGAGAGAAATCTCAATCCACATAAAGGAGTGAAGCGCACTAGAATGGAAACAATGCATGTAAATACAAAGATTAAAAAAAAAAATCTTTCTTATTTTTGAATCACTAGTAAAGATAATGATTGAAAGTAAAAATAATAATAGTGTGATGTGGGGGTTAATACCATAAGTAGTAGTAAAGTGTATCACAAGAATATGGCAAAGGACTGGAGAGGAGAAATAGAAGTAAACTTTCTTAAGTTTCACACCATATGTGAAATGGTATAATATTATTTGAAGATAGAAGGTGATAGGTTAAAGGCATATAGTATAAACCTACAGCAATATGTTAAAAAAGAGTTACAGGAAATCAATAAAAGAGAGAAAACCATATAATAAAAGCAATGAATATGAAAAAAGAGAAAGAGGAACAAAAAAACCCAGATGAGGCAAAAAGGAAATAAATAACACAATGGTGGATTTAAATTCAAATACATATGAATAATAACAGTAAGTATAAATGCTCTATACACCACAAATAAAAGTTGGAAATGATCAGATTGGATAAAATAGTAACCCCTACTATATGATGCTAATAAAAAATTCACTTAAAAGGTAACCAAAAAAATATTTTAAAATTAAAACATTGGAAAAATATATACAATGCTGATAGTAATCAAAAAAAAGCTGGAGTGGCTATATTTAAATGATAAAAAATATATTTTTGAACAAAATATATTAGCATGGATAACAATCATTTCATAATGAGTCCAAGAGAAGATACTAATCCCAAACTTTTATGCACCTAATAAAAATTACAAAATGCATGGGGCGCCTGGGTGGCTTAGTCGGTTAAGCATCCGACTTTCGCTTAGGTCATGATCTCGCGGTTCGTGGGTTCGAGCCCCGCGTCGGGCTCTGTGCTGACTGCCAGCTCAGAGCCTGGAGCCTGTTTCAGTCTGTGACTCCCTCTCTCTCTGACCCTCCCCTGCTCACGCTGTCTCTCTCTCTCTCTCTCCCCTAGAAATAAATAAAACATTAAAAATTTTTTTAAAAAAATTACAAAATGCATTAAGCAAAAACTGATATAAGTAAAAGGAGAAATACACAAATTGACAATTATTTTCAGAGAGGATTAACTCATTTTCTCAGAAATTGTTAGTAAAGTAGACTGAAATCAGTATGGATATGGAAGTCTTGAACAGCATGGTCAGCCTACTGGCCCTAATTCACACTTACAAGTACTCCATCCAATAAGAAAAGGACACAGAATTTTGAAGAACACATGGAATATTTACTAAGATAGCCACATTTTGGGTTATGAAGCAGATCTCAATGAATTAAAAAGTATTTGAAGAGTACGAAGACTCAAGTTAGAAATCAATAGCAGAAAGTTCTCTAGGAAAACCCTAAAATTTAGAAGCTAAAGAAAGTATTTCTAAGTTATCAGTGGGTCAAACAAAAAGCTCAAGAGGGGGATGAAAAGCCATATATCAAAATATATGAGATGCAGCTACAGCAGGATTTGGAGAGAGACTGATGGCATTAAATATTAATAATAGGAAAGCAGTCTCAACTCAGCCATCTCCGGATTCAGCTTAAAGAAAGAAAAGAAGTTGGACTTAAAACAAGCAAAAGGAAACACCAAATGAAAACAAGAATGGAAAACAATGAAATAGAAAATAGAAAAACAATAGAGAAAATCAATGAAACAAAAATCTAGTTTCAAGATCATTAAAATTGATAAACTTGTATTTAGACTGATCAAGGGAAAAAGTACATAAATTGTCAATGTCAGGAATAAAAGGTGACATCACAACAGATTGTATAGATATTGAAAGAATAATGGGCAAATATTGTGAAAAACTTTATGGCATTAAATTTGGCCATGTAGGTGAAATGGGAGATTTCTTGGAAGACAGACAGCCAAAACTCTCTCAAAAGGAGTAGATAACGTCAGTACTTCTATTCTACTAGAGAAATTGAACTCCAGACACACATGGCTTCAGTGGTGAATTCTACCAAATGTTGAAAGAAGGAAATGATAATAATTCAAAAACATTACTTTGCAACTTATTCCACGAGGCCAGCATTTTCCTAATAACAAACCAGACAAATACATTACATGGAGAGAAAGCTAAATCTTTTTAACCTCATTAACACAGAGTACAGATTCTTAAAAACATTTTAGTAAATTAAACAATATTTAAAAAGGAAACGGTACCCTAAGAGTGAGGTTTCTCCAAGGAATGTGAGGTTACTTGAACATTTAAAAACCAATCAATATAATTCACTCTATCAAGAGACCGAAGAAAACAAACATGATCATCTGAACAGCAAAGAAGCATTTGGCAAAATCCATAATCCATTCTGGATAAAGACCCTCATCAAGCCAGGAGGAGAAGAAAATGTCCTTAGCTTGAAAAAGGGCATCTACAAAATGCCGGTCTACCATCTTATTAAATGGAGGGAGACTTAATGCTTTCCTTCCAGGATAAAGAACAAAGCAGGAATGTCTCCTTTACCACTTTTATTCAACACTATACTGGGGATTCTAGCTTGTGCAATAAGAATGAAATGAAATGCATCCAGATTGGAAAGGGAGAACTAAAATTATTTTTATTTGGAGACAACATGATTACATAGAAGAGCCTACAGGATCTACTAAAGAGCTACCAGAACAAATGAGTTATACATTTACTTACCGGTTTTCAGGAGACGAGATGATTGTTCAAAATTAGCTGTCTTTCTTTGTCCCCGCAACAAATGATCTAAGAGTTTAAAATGCCATTTACTGTAGCCTCAAAAACTTGGAAAGTCTTGCACCAGCTACCCTGTTTCTGCCTTAAGTACCCTGGACAGGGACCTATCTTCCGCAAACTTCCCTCATTCCCAGGGCAGAGGACCAGCCATTCCTTTCCTGGCAGCTCCGTCAGTATTGTGCTTATCCATGTCACCAGTGCCTGCCATGCTGACAAATCTACTTCCCCATTTAAAACACATTGCCATTTTTTGTTAATCTCTATTACCTCTCTCTTCGGGTTCTTTTAATACTGTCAGACAAAACATTTCAATAAATTTCCTGGATTCCATTCCAGATTGTTCTCCATTGTTATCTTGTTTCCTATTTCCTTCATTTGATGGGGATTTACAGAGTTGGCCATTGAATTGTATGTATTGCATTAAAAAATGAACTCATCGGGTGCCTGGGTGGTTCAATCGGTTAAGCAACTGACTCTTGATTTTGGCTCAGGTCATGGTCTCACAGTTTGTGAGTTTGAGCCCCACATTGAGCTCTGTGCTGACAGTCCTTCCTCTCTCTCTACCCCTCCCATGCACTTTCTCTCTCTCTCAAAACAAACAAACAAACTTTAAAAAATGAACTCCTATTGCAGAGAGGATTCACAGGAAGAATTTATATCCTAGAGGACACATGTGAGTTCTCTATGAAGCTGTGGCAGGGCGATGTGGATCAGGGATGGCATGCCACCAAGTGGGAAGAGCATTCACAAAATATGAAGACCTAAGGTATATGTGAGTAAAATATTTGGCCTTTGGTTGAGGCCAACTATTGAAGCATCTGGCATCGAATTCATAGACTTTCTGTCTAATGCTCTTCCTGCCATGATGTTAGACGTCAAATGTTTGAATGACTCAAACACCATCTTGAGTTTATATCTGATGGTCTCCTAGAGCCACATCCCGAACCTTGCAATCACTGGAATCTGTTCCTTTGCTTCTAAGTCATAAATTTAGATTTTCCAGTTTCTGATCATAATTTCCAGTCATTTTAGGCTGCTCACCGAATTTCCATCTTTCTCTCTACTCTTTGACCTCATCTCACCCCCTGACTGCTCTAACTTCTACTTTACCTCTCCTGTTTGTAGTTGCTTATATATCCATCCTAAAACCCTCAAGCCACTGTCTCAGCCTTTTTTTTTCCTTTGACAGTATGGTCAGCTCTCTCACCCATCTGCCTTTTGGTGCATCTCTGTATGTGTGCTCCCGCTTTCAATGTCTTAGAACTGATCTGACTTCTGGAGAAGTAAATATCAAGAAGCGTACACCAAGGAAACACACACACACACACACACACACACGGCACGTACCTATTAACTAGCAGGCCATCTTATTCTGGGTGTGGATGAGTGTGTGTGTGGGCATGTGTGTGAGCCACGTGCAGTGTTGGGGCTACTCAGGTTCTCAATCCAAGGTCCCTTTTCTCTGGTGTGGGGACAAAACCAAAAACACTTTTGCTGTTGGAAGATTATATGGTTAGTGTGATATGTGTGCGAGAGTTATGGTCTCTGGGACTGGAGTATTTTGGGCCCAGCAGGCATTTTGTGGTCATTTCTCCAGGGCACCCACTTGCGTTAGAGGGCTAGATGGACGCTGACAATATTTGTCTCCCTAACTTTTCTGGTTTCCCCCCTGTTTCCTGGCCTAGCCAGGTGCCGCTTCTCGGACCATTTGCGTTTAGATGTATTTCTACCTTCACTCAGGATGATGCGAATCTTGTAGGCCTTGGGATCATTGTCTCTCTTTAAGGCAACTTTCCGTATTTCTGTTTTGAACCATTACATGGTGGGTTTTTTTTTTTATTTTGATGCTTATTTTCTAAATTCTCAGCATCCTTCATATGGCTGCTCTCGCATACTGACAGTTGCACACAAGTATAAGCCCTCACACACACATGCACACCAAGAGAACATTCACCAATAGTTACACAAACAAATATGTTCGGTCCGAAAGGATGAGGGGTATCACTGACTGCATATTTTACGGCGGTGCAGACAGAGATGTCACCAACTTAGTTAAATGACACCGTGAGTCACAAGAAACCGGTGGTACCAAAGGAAATAGGGACTATTTCACACTGTTTGACAAGCTGTGATTGCAGCTCAAGCTTGAAGGCAGGACAATGACAGTAATGTGCACCCACCACAGGTGACGGACGCCCCCCCCCATCCCCTCGTGGTCTCTAAGCTGTTTTATGTACACCTGTCACTATCCATCATGTGGCAAATCGCAAGCAAAAGTCTGTTGCAGATGAACATCTAAAGAATGTAGATAAAACTGTTCTATCCTTTAGAACAATGTAATGTGAAAAAAAAATCAGATACTTCCTGGATTCCTGATTCATAAAAAGTTTTGGGGATCAGTTCAGACCCACATCTTCTGAAAAGCAAGCAGGCAAAAAGTTTTGTCATGGATATTAAAGGCAAGGCTCAGATGAGTATGATTTGGTCATTGATAGAAAAAAATGGTCACAAAGAAGTAGTTGAGAAGCAACTAATTTTAGAAAAAAATCCGTATTATAAATATACCATGCTCATATAATTTATAATCCTAGAGAAGCAGGTCTACATTTGTAGATTGGACTTTACTCCTTTTTCTCAGGATCGGGTCCCCAGATCTCCTTCTATCTAACTAACAAGAGAAGAGAAACTTAAATCATCTCTCTGTGGGCTTCGTGGATGTGACCTCACTTTAAGTGTTTTGGTGAATTTCTGCTGCATGAACTAATCCTCAATTACATAAGCCTGAGAATAGAGCCTTTAGGCAGCAAGAGAAGTGATGCACTCTGTCCTTCCCAAAGAAGCAGTGAGACCATTTCTAATGTGCATTCTAGAATCACTTACAAAGGAATATAGATTGTTTTCCTTCAACCTCATAGCCCTGATTTAAGAGCGGTTTGAAAGTTGAAGGGATGAATCATTCTTGTGAGAGTAATAACACAGGACTGCCAAAGAGAATATAAACTTCAAGTGCCCTTAAGCTTAGAACATTTGAATCCCTGTCAGAAATGGTCATATGAATTATAGCACTGGTCTATTCCCTATGAAATCTCCCTCCCTCCCCCCCCCACTCTCTCTTTCTCCCCTCCTCCCTCTCCCTCTCTTCCTATCATGCACCTGCCTACCTACCTATCTACCAACCATATATAAAAGGATGTTTCTGAATTGCTATAGAGGATAGAGTTTACTACAAGTCGTCTCTTCCCTTTAGAAAATTTAATCTTGACTTTTTCCCCCAATTCCTATTAAAATCATCCTAAGAATATTGCTGAGAATCATGACATAAGAGGGAGTTCAATCTTATGCTCTTTTCTTTGTTCCCTCATTCACTCATTCATATGGGACCATTCAGGCTCAGGGGACAATGATCCAAAGACCCAGTCTTTGTTCCTGAGTAGATTCTAGAGTAGTGAGTTGGATGGCTAAATGATACAGGTGCCATTATGCAGGTATTATGCTGGGATGGGACTGTGGGAGTTTATGCCAGGTCGTGTGACATAAGGTGGGTGTCCTGTGCAAGGTCCTGTGACATAAATACCATGGATCATTTAGGAAACAGCTAGTGTTTTTAAGACCTTTTGAAATATTAAAGGCCTGATGCTTCAGAGGAAAAGTAGGGATCAGATGTTGGTTGTCTTTTGTGATCTGATAAAACTGGACAGAATCCATGCTGAGGGTAACAGGAAGCTTGGTCTGATCAGTCCGTTGGCAGGAAGTTGAACTGGTTGGAGAGTAAGGAGGGGGAGGGAGAGAGACCGGTCAGGAAGCCATTACAATATCCAGGTAGGAACGATGGAGGCTGAATGCAGGCAGTGACTGTGGGGATGGGAAGGAAAGCATCTGCAGGATGTTGCAGGGCTGAAGTCAACAGAATGAAGTGACAGATGGAAATGGGAGGAAGGAGGATTTGTGGGGCTTTGACTGACAGCTGACCAGCATGCTGGTTTCATGGCAGAAATGGCCTGTTTTCATTTTTGATCCAGTGCATGAGTTCTTCTTACATTTAATTGGTGCTCAAAAATTTATGAAAAATGGAAAATATTTGTGACATACATGTCTCTTAGGTATTCATGTAGTCCTTAAAAAAATCTTTTCAGGACTGTTGATGCTATCATTATCCAGTGTTACCAATGAAGAAGGCTGAAGCTTAAGGTCATGAATAACCTTCTTAAGGTCATGTAGAGCTCATAATGATACACAAATTGCAAGCCAGTAGTTCCCTTACTGCATGAAGAACCTTCGGATAACAACAGAAATAATAATACTAGAGAAAACATCGAGCAAAAGGCATGAGAAGTTTGTGAAAGAAATATAAATGGCAAATTAACACGAAAAAACCTTGAACTTCACAATTCCAAGTAGTACAAATTCAAAATAGTTTAGTAATGTAGTTCTCACAAAGTGCAAATTCAAAGAAAAGGATGTATACTTCCTTTTCTGGTTTATCAGGTAGGCAACAATTTTTAAAATATATATAACATTAAGCAAGTCTGGAAATGTTACATACATGTATGTATATCTGGAGAGATAATACTATTTTAGCATTAGTTTTTGAAGACTAATAAATACAGTATATGCATCATAGGCACATGGCTCTGTGTATTTTCATAAAGGGAATCCATTGGTTTAGCTACCACTCATAGGAAAGAGCATGTTGATAGCATCCAGAAGCTACCCAACCCCCACCATCATCCGACCCAAGGTCACCTCTGTATTTACTTTAGCATCATAAATTCATTTTACCTGCTTATGAACTTTGCACAAATGGAGTCATATTGTCTCGAATGCATATTTGCATCCAGGATTATGTATCTGAGGTTTCTCTATGTACATGTGGCACTATTTTGTTTCACTGCCATTGCTGTATATAGTATGTGTTTGTAGGACTAAACCATTGTCTTTTCATTCTACTGTTGGATCATTTAATATGTTTGAGGCTATTTTTTTTAATTTTTTATTTATTTTTGAGAGAGAGCGAGAGAGAGAGAGCGAGCGAGCATGAGCAGGGGAGGATCAGAGAGAGAGGAGACACAGAATCTGAAACAGGCTCCAGGCTCTGAGCTAGGGGTTAGCACAGAGCCTGACGTGGGGCTCGAACCCACGAGCCGTGAGATCATGACCTGAGCCGAAGTCGGACACTTTACCGACTAAGCCACCCAGGCGCCCCTGTTTAAGGCTATTTTGAATAGCATCCTAGCAATATGTTTTGGTGAATAATGTGGATTATAAACATAGAAATTGAATTCAGGATCTTGGGACAGCCATATCTTCAGGGTTGAGTAAATACTGACAGTTTTCCAATGTGATTGTGCCAATTACGGTCCTACCTGTAGTGAGTGGTATGCTGTGGGATTGTCTCTACACATCCAGTGGGTATAGAGTGGTATAAAATTGTAGTTTAAAAAATTTTTTAAATGTTTATTTTTGAGAGAGCTAGAGCGGAGAGGGAGAGAGAGAGAGAGAGAGGGGGGAGAGAGAGAGAGAGAGAGAGAGAGAGAGAGAGCGAGAGAGACAGAATCCAAAGCAGGCTCCAGGCTCCCAGCTGTGGGCACAGAGTCTGACGTGGGGTTTGAACTCACGAACTGAACTGGGGGATCATAACCTGAGCCAAAGTTGGACACTTAACCAACTGAGCCACTCCGGTGCCCCTAAAATTGTAGTTTGGCTTTGCATTTTCTTGTGACTAATGATAACTGATCACCATTTCATATGCTTCTTGGTATTTTCAATGTCCTCTTATAAGTGTCAATTCAAGTCTTTTACCTCTTCTGCATTGTGTACCTTTTATCTTACTGATTTGTAGCATATCTGTGAGTCCTTTTATGAATATGTCTAGTCTAAATAAAGATATTTAGACTTTCCAATCTCTTCATGGAATAGTTTACTGAACAAACCTTCTCAATTTTAATGTGATCTAATTTATCATTTTTTCCTTTTTTTGGTGTTTCCTTGTTTCATGTTCAAGAAAACTTCATCTATCCCAAAGTCATGCATGTGTTCTCAAAATTTTCTTCTAAAACCATTATTATTTTACTATTCATATACAGATCAACAATCTCCCTGGCATTGATTTTTATATGTGTTATGAGTTAGGTATCAAAATTCATGTTTTTCATATGATATGTAATTGACTCAGCACCATTTTGAGGGGTTTCTTTTGGGAAAGTCTGTATTTCTTTCACTGTTCTGAAGTAACTTCTTTTACTTAAATCAACTTCATATATTTGCTGCTAAAATATTCTGTTCCATCAGTCTTTTTGTCTCTCTTTGTACTGATATCACACTATTTTAGTTACTGCATTTTGGAGCAAGTCCTGATGTGGGATCATGTAAATCCTCTAATTTACTGTTAGGTCTTCATCTGTAAGATTGTCATAGGTACTTTTGGTAATGTGCATTTTTATATAATTATGTTAGAATCAGCTTGTCAACTAAAAATCACCTGCTGAGGTTTTTACTGGGACTTCTTAGAGACTCGAGATCAATTTGAGGATATTATATCTTTGTATCCATGAATTTATATAGCCCTCTATCTATTTACATGTTCTTTAATCTCTCTCAGAAATGCTTGGTGGTTTTCAGTGTAATGATATTGTGCATCTGTTATGTTGATGTTTAGGTACCTGATGCATTTTTAATTATATTGAATTTGTCAAATTTCATTTTCTAATTTTTTGTTTATACATAAAATTGATTTGGTACATTGCTCTTGTATCCAATGATTTTGCCGAATTCACTTGCTGATTCAAGTAGTTGTAGATTTCTTTGGATTCTCTGAGTTTTGTCCTTTGCTTTATAGTTGCTTTATCGGTTTCTCTGGGGACATTTGGAAGCTTGAAAATGATCTTGCCATCCCTGTGGCAAATGGCTCCTACCCTTTTCCTTTTAATGGTATTTCTTTGCTCTTTCATCTCTATTTTGAATCTCTATATTTCCTCTTTGAGAACTCATTGCATGGAGGCCTTTTTTTCTAATTTAAATAATTTTATTGTCTGTTTACCATCAAGTTTCATAGTGTGCTGTTCTTCATATAAATAGTTCACTTGCCTTGAGCTCAGAGAAAGGCTTCCTGGCTTTTCATATGGTAAGCCCATATGCCACAGGTATTTTTGAGTAGTTACATGGTGTTTATTTTTCTAAAGCACTTGTAGACAATTTGACACCACTTTTTCTTCTTTCTCACTTCTCTCCTTCCTTCCTTCACCTGTCAGCACCTGGCACATGTCTTCTATACCTACTTCATCGTTCTGCCTTGTCAGTATGTACGCAGGAGCAGAGAGGACCCCTCCCTCTTGGGAGGTTTGGGGAAGCTTTGCTTCCTTGGCCAGATCTAGTACATGCCTCCTCCTCTTGGCTTTTGCTTTCCCAGATCCAATATTTATGGCATTATAAAGTCATTCTTCATGGAACAGTTCAGGAGGAAGGGCTGCATTTTAGCTTATCAGAGACCTGCCTTTACTTTCTGCCCTTTATTTTCCTATTTCATTGGCTTCAGGGAAGACAGGAAGACACAGGCATCTCTACTGTTTCTAAATATAAGTTGATTATTTAGTTTTATATAAAACATTATACAGAAGTTCCATCCTTTATGTACTGTGCTAAAGTCATTAAGACTTGAAATGATTTTGAAGATGGGAAGGGATAAAAATAGCACTTGGTAGGTTGGAGGCTTAAAATGACAAAATTTACTTGAATTCTCTGGAACTCTATTCAATATGTTTTCCACTGTTGCTTCATACTGTTCTGTGAAATACGAATGGAATGTCTCTGAGAGATTTGGAAAGACCTTTCAAAGTTTATATTGCTCTGTTTACTGACTGATCTCATTTTATTTGTTCCCTGTGTGCAATATTTGGTCCCATAAACATACCCATTTGATGCTAAAATTTGAGACGATCCCTTTTTCTTTAAATCCATGTTGATCTATTATACAGGAAGATGGGTTTTATCTTTCCACGAACAGATGGTGAACAACTTGATCTGGTTGAAGCTATTATTCAACTCTTGCTTCAGCAAGAGCTCCATGCCATTTGGAAAACTTAACCATTCTTTTGATTTCTTGAGTCATTAAATCCGTGGTGCTGATAGAATTCCCGGGTTGCTGGCATTATTACCAGCAATTTTGGCTGCAAATACTTAGCTTGTGTCTATAGTTTTTACTCACAGCAATAAATACGTTTTGTCCATTCAAAAGAGTGATGCATACCGGTATTTATCTCGAATTTTTGACTGAGGTTGAATTTTTTTTTTGTCCCAACTATCCCTTTTGATTCTAGAAGTATATATGGCTTCATAAAGGAATGAGTATAGCCTTTACTTTACAGCACTGGGCTGAACATGTTACAGATTTTTATCACATTTCATCCCTACAGCTTTCAAAATAAGGTTCTTGGGTCCTTTCTTAAAGGTGAGAAAACTAAGGCGTACAGGTACTAAATGCTTATTCAAGGTCAGACGGGCTAGGAGTGGAAATTCTGGAAGCTGAACTCAGATTTGCCTGATCTCCAAGTCCGTGGCTGGCCTCCGCGAAGAGTTCTCTCAAGTCAGAATCCGCCGCTGACGATGTAATTCCTCGTCAGTCTGATTCCAGAAGCCGCTCTTTTCAGCTGTTCTCTCCACTGCCTTTTTGGGGAGAGGAGTCATTTGTCCTCGTCAAGGACTGGCACCGGGCCTGGCGCGTGGGAGAGGCTCCGTGTATGTTTGTCTCCGAGTGAGAAGTGGAAGATGCTGGCATTAACGATTTCTATTTACCCAGCATGCTTTGCTCCTCAAACCAGAAAAAAGTAGGCAAATAGATATTCTAAGGTTGTTTACTCCTTTTATTTCCTCATGTTTTTCTATTTTGCTTTCTGTATAGTAAAACTCTAAAAGTCTATGTAGACAATATAGGAAAAATGTTCAAAACGATGGAAAAAAAATCACCCACATAAAAGACTGCAAGGTGAAATAATGAGAATTCACTAAAAAAAAAAAAAAAAGATTTCTTTTTATAGATTGATATGCTAGATTTAGCCTAACAGCAAAATGTAAACATTTCTCACATTTTGGAAGTGCCTTGGTTTAGAAAGTTGAGATGAAATAATCTGCAAATACATTAAAGTCTAATTAAAATGCTTCCTAATCTGAAATAGCTTCATGGGTGATGTCAGCTTTGAAAGAGATTCACCTGTTATTATTCATTGCCAAGTTTATTAATTCACATAAGATGAACTATACTCTTTTGGGAAGTGTTATAACCATATCCTAGTGAACAGTATCTTTCTACATCCTAGACTGCTTGGCATGTCCTAGTTCCTCAGTAAATGTTTGATGATTGAATATTAATGAAGATAAATTTTAAAGAAGAATGCTATGTTCAACCTGGATTGCATAGAAGCAGAATTATAGGGAACAATCAGTAACAAGTAGCTGATATTTATTACACGTACCAGGATCAGGTTAAAAGGCTTTACAAGCACTGTTTTATTTATTCTTCATGCCATTTCTATGAAGTTGCACTGATTTTACATACATTTTACAGATGTGGAAATGACGACTTAGAGAAGATAACTGTTCACAATCACACACTGTTGGGATGTAGATGAGCCCAAGATTCAAAGTCCGTGGTAACCACTCAGGCTTCTATTTTTTTTTTTTTTTTTTTTTTTTAATCTTTGAGATCTTTCTTCACACCAGAAATTGACAAGCAGTCATTACTTAGACCGAAAAGGTTAATGGGCCAGCAGATAATGGCCAGAATTTATGATGGCCAGAGTTTGCAATGTAGCCAGAAGATAAATATTAAAATAAAGCCCACTATGAGTCATGCTGGGGGACACTGGGGTTTAAATATCAGTGCCTCTGTACAGCTCATCCTGAGGAGTTTCCATTGAGTATCACATCAGTCTGACCCTGCCAAGGAAATTCATCAAATCAGTTACCCATATTTACTCCCATGGATGTATTTGTCCTGCAAACAAAATACCCTTAGTGTTTGTTTCAGGGGAAGGCTGCTTAAAAATGTATGCATTTTCTTTTTCCCTGTGTTAAGTTACCAAATCAAAATCTCCTTCATGCTTTAGATAGTCATTTATTTATTTATGTGATATTTATCAGGTGTTTTATATATTCTAGGTGCTGGATATACCTTGGTGAATGACATAGCCATGGTTCCTATTGTTACAATCTAGTGAGGAAAACAGATAATAAACTAGCCAACAAATATATCATTATGAAATCAGTGACTGTTGAGAAAGGATCAGAGTTCAGTGGTTTAAAGGAGTGGCTTTAAAACAAGGATTTGATGAAGACGGTAGAGGTGTTGATACATACCTGTGTCTAGAGGTATATAGCTGGACTGTACACAGAAACTTAAACCCGTAACAGTGATTTCAGTTTATATTATGTCAGGACATAAACGCTTAGCGAGGTGTCACTAGGAATACATGCTCTTGTTTCTGATCTATGATGCTCTGTTCTTCCGTTTCATCCTGGTCCCACTGGTTTGGTCCTCCTGCGCCAAGCAGTCCACATCCAGGGGTTCACTTGGCCTAATGCTCGCTTCACATTGTCTCCTTGAATATTTCTTTGACTGTATGTGCATACAGTTGCATAAAACCAAATCTTTAAGCTACAGAGCCTACCTTTAGCCATTGTTAGTTAAGTAGTATTTGTTGAAGGCTCTGAGCCATCTTGTACCCTCTTTCAACAATTTTATCAGGCCGGTCCTCACAGCCCACAATTATAATGGGGAGATGATCTTGCCCAAGTGGCTAAGATGAAGATATCTAGCATAGGTTATTCTGACTCCATAGCTCATATCTCTCTGGTCTGCATGCTGCCTTCAATGTATGTTATAATCCTTATCGGATGTGGCCTCACAAAGAAATTGCATTACAACCACGGGGAGGGAGTTCTAGAATACACAGAAGTGTTTGTATCGATAATAAACGTAAGCTCCCCAAAATTATTACCAACATACTATATCATCGTTAATATTAGATAACTAGTGCCTTGTCTGAACTTTAATTGACAGACTGTTTTCTTTAATAAAGCTGGATAGCACTTAATAGTCCAAAGATATCTGTGAGAAAACATCAGAAGTACAGTCCACATGCATTTGCGCTCCTCAGCTATTTTGGTTTGGGAAAGCGCTCGAGAATCTTACGGCACTGTGGGTAATAACTTGTCCTGGAAAGAAGTAATTTGGTCTTTTATAAGTTATTTGTTTTGCAAGTGATATCCGTAGGAAGAGGAAATCAATTCTGCCGGTGCAACTTTGCTTCTCTCTCGATTTCTAATCATTTCCGAAGAGGTGAGGCTGAGAGCCCGGAGCCCCCAGAGGGTTTGCCCAAGAGAAGGTCATGGCCAAGGAGGAGTATGGAGGGAAGAACCCAGACAGCAGAGCTTGGTGTTGGGTGTGATGAAGGCCGAGGCAAGCCCATTGAGAGAGAAAGCATGAAGGTCCGAAGACAGGAATGTGTGAGGGGCAGGTCAGGGTAGGCAGTTCAGGACCGCGGGCAAGGGAACGTTAGCACTGACTTGGAAAGGGTGCAGGTGGCAAAGCCCAGGGCTGGGCCTGGCAGACTGGATTTGTGCAGGCCCAGGGATGTCTCTCCTGTCTGTTTGATATTCCCCGCATCCTCTTCTGGAACATATTCCCCAGCGGTTGTGAGCTGAAAAAGAGAAACCGGATTCTCCTTGCAGGTACCTCCTTGTCCTGTAGATAAGTAGGCGCCAGATTGATTGATTGCCATTTTTGCCAAGGATGGAACAGAGGGGCAAATCAAAAGGGAAAGTTACTTCCCATTAGTGTCAACTGTGTGCCTCGTGGGGAACCTGTCCAGCCCTCCGACTTCCCAGGGAACAGCCGTAGTAACTCGCGCTCAGCACACGGGGATTGCTGGAAAGATTTAAGATGCTCTTCCAGGGTTTGGCAGAAATCGTGACTCTGGCTGCAGCCCAACTCATTCGGTGTCCAGAGCGCCCTATCTGTCGATGCACCCCCGAGTGTCCTAATCACTTCTTCACTTGGCCCCCTCCCTCAGCAGGTTATGGGAATAGGCTCTATTCATGTGGCCTGGGGTGGGGGGTGCAGAGGGCGGACGTGCCCAGTGGCACTTGATGGATATGTGAGTGAATGGCTTTGTAGGTTCAGCCAGAGAAAACGACTCAGGACCCTGGAAGAGAAGTGCAGAACGGCACGTGAAGGTGAGGACGGCTTACTGCGCTGAGGATGACTTTGACTTTTTCTAGAAGATGGCCGACGTTCCCTAATTTCAACCCCAAAACAAGAAGAACTGGCAAATCTTCTGTTCAGGCTCCTTCACCTTAGGAAGAGCTTTGCTGATACTAGCGGTGCTTTTGTTCCATAAACACGGTCATGTGATTTTGTGTTTCCTTAAAGCCCCAATCAAGTTGTTTGTCTGAACAGGTCGCTACCGCTTGCTCTGATCCTCTGATTCCCGTTAAAGAGGGCCTGTTGGCTGGTTTTGTGATCACGGACTGCCACTTGAAGAACTGTTATTTTATTTGCTTTTAAGGGCAAATGAACTTTCACCGGTTGAACTGTGGCATGATTTTTATAATGAGGAAGTAGATCTTTTTCTTCTATGAGGCTAGAAATACGTTTTGGTTAAAATAGACAAATTTGACAGGGCCCAGAATGGTGCTATATTTCTGGTTTAATCCTAGGGTAGAAAAATGGCAGTGGGGACATTTCATCTGGTTTGATTGCTTTCGTCTGGTTTCGGGGGGACATTTGCGGAGAGGGGTGTACCCAAGGGCACACTGGACTTACACCTCCGCCTCCAGTGACTGTGACACTTTAACGCTTACCTTATAATGTGTTTTGGATTTTGTGCTCCTCTTCCAGATCTTGCCTGCTCAGGTGTGTTCAGAGTTCCCAAAGCCACGTGGCAGGGCCGCCCCAGTCTTTACCGTGAGGTCCCCACGTTACTTTGGCCGTGAGCCTTCCATCAGCAGCTTCTTGAGGCCCCGTCTTCTGAGGGTTTCAGGTCCTGATTCTCTCTGATGGAGACACTTCAATCCACTTTGGTTATTTTTCTCTGTCTTCCACGCAATTCCAATGGGCTCTGGTCGCTGTTTGAAACCTCTTAACAGGTAGAAGAGCTCCCTTTTCTTCTGATTAGCTCTTCCAGAGTTGTTAACCTGGGGACATCTTTTCCGTCTTATTTCCATCTCTCATGGCTTCTAATATCTAATTTTCCCCTTCATATCAGTCTAGATTATAAAATTTTAAACTTTAAAAAATTTTTTAAATGTTTTATTTATTTCTGAGAGAGAGAGAGATAGCATGAGCAGGGGAGGGTCAGAGTGAGAGAGGGAGACACAGAATCTGAAGCAGGTTCCAGGTTCTGAGCTAGCTGTCAGCACACAGCCTGACGTGGGGCTTGAACCCACGAACCGTGAGATCATGACCTGAGCCGAAGTCGGACGCCTAACCGACTGAGCCACCCAGGTGCCCCTAAACATTTTTTTAAGCCTTTTAAAACCTGTCTTTGTTTTCCTTCCAGCTTAAATCCATCTATCCTTCTTTGTCACAACACTAAAGTGTAATTTCTGAAGCATTTGTTATTGCTTAATTTTTGGATTGATGTTAGGGTTTCAAGCATGGCTTTTAAAAATTATTCGGAATCTTTTTTGCCTGCAAGAATTTCCTTAAAAAGTTTCCTGCTCTTATCCCAAGAAGATGCCACATTGTCTTTATAACCACCCTCATTTATTTTGATTTGCTTTTAAAATAAAGCTGATGATTCTACCAGTGAAATCTCAGCATGGGTGGCTGAAGCCTAAAGGCATTCTTAGAACTAAGTAAAACGCAAGTTCAAAGTCACCTTGAATACACATGGTGGACAGGTTCTTTGAACCCATGGACAAGTCACTTAAACTCCAGCGATCGCTGTCTGGTCCTAAATAGAGGGTGCCTGGCAATTTGAGAGTGGCTAATATTGTCAGGCTCATAAATGTCTAAAATAATCTAATGCTGCCTCCGACTCCTCTGCTCCTCTGTTTCAAGTAGCAGCAGTTGCATCCTGAGGCCCTTCCCAGGCAGCCCTGTGGGAATTTGCTTTAGACCTGAGTGGGTTGTATTATACCTGCGTTCTGCCTTTAGCTATTCTTTGCAAGACAAAGCGGTCAGAAGCTGCAGTTGACTGACCAAGGCCAGCACTTACTGAAAGTAACTTCCAGCTTCTACTAGACTGTATGAGATAAACACCAGCCGGTACGGTGTGAGCCCCTGCATGCATCAGGTTTAGAAACCCGCTAGGCCAACTCTTCAGACCCACAAGGTCGTTTAATATCTACTGTTCCTTGACTTCTCAAATGACACTCACAGACTATTTCTTGAGATTCAGGGTTCAATACTTAGATTTTGAGGCTTCAGGGAAGCCACATAAATAACACCCACTAGTAAACAGAAAGGAGTCAAGTATGCAGAGATGAAAAGAACTAGCTGATAAAGCCAATGCAGAATGCGGCTTACATGCACAAGCCTTTGAGCTTCCCAATATAAATCCAAGAATTAGAGGTTTTGCTCAGACAGTGACAGTCATTATCGGGCAACCCCAGGGCTCCCCCTGTGGAAGTTTGTTCTTGCCCCCGTGAAGCTCTCCATGGGGAAGTGAGCCAGAACTATTACCTTTCTGTGTGTAGCCTGACTCGCGTGAGAGAAGCAGAAATGGGCTAAGCTCTAGGAGATTACAATCCACTGAACAGTAGAGGAATATTGCTTTACTTGACATTTATGTACCGAATGAGGTTAAGCATCACTTTCCACACAGCCAAGAACAGGTGAGAGAGTGCTTTGACCTGGAAGAAAGTCCCTAGTTTTTCACCTGCTTTCCTTCTGTTCGGGGCCATAAACATGATCCACAGAAACAGCATCCTCCATATTCCTTGAATATGTAGACAACTTTAATCGGTGACAACTTTAGATTGGTAGTATCTGCATAATTGTGTGTTTTTCACAATGCTTTTGGAATTGGAGGGCTAATGAGTAGTGGCAAGCGCTTACCTTTACAAACAGCTGCGTGAATTACAAATAATTGTCCCATGGATTGCCTCATCCTTTGCCACGATCCTTAAGGTAGAAAATATTGCCCCTTGTGTGTTTTAAGTTGTTATTTACTTATTTTGAGAGAGAGAAAAGATAGAGTGGTGGGGGGGAGAGAGAGAGGGATTCAGAATCTCAAGCAGGCTTTGTGGTGTCAATGCAGAGCCCAATGTGGGGCTCAAACTCATGTACCATGACATCATGACCTGAGTTGAAGCCAGATACTTCACCAATTCAGCCACCCAGGCGCCCCTGCCCCATTTTATACAGAGGAGAAAAATTTCAGAACACTAACTGACCTTTAGCCTAATGCCATAGCAGCTAGATAAGTAAAGGGGCAAGGAATGGAATGAAGGTATTTGGGCTGAAAGATCGTATCTATTCCCACCATGTCAGCCTCTTTTCTAAGAAACAAACAGATGTAACAGGCACTGTGTTTGTTAGTAGAAATTCAGAGGAGGGCCTAGAATCCTGTTTCCTTCTGAAAGCATGCTGACCTTAATTTAGATATGCAAACCACTGTTTAGCCTGGGTTGCTGAAAGGTCAAGTCAAGGTGATTAATGGGGATGGTGGCCAGGAGTCTTTGTTCTCCTCTTAAATTCAGGTGATATTAGCATGGTTATTCGAGGCTGGTGAATATCCTGCCCCATTGTTTACTGGACCTCAGGCTACTCAGTAAACAAGTGACCTTTAATGAGGTCCCGCATGCCGGATTACTTCCACTTGACATAATAAGAAAAATACCCTCTCGGCCCTTCAGAACCCAATTTAGTGCTGTTTTGCCAAGGATGAAGAATTCCTCCGAGTTTAGCCAAAATAATGGTTTGTTAAGACAGGAGACATCAAATTTTAAAGGCAGAAATTGATCTATTTACAGAGCTGCTGTCAGAATGATTCAGGGTGCCTGAAAGAGCCACATTAGAACTGCTCATAAATCAATAACTGTCCTAATGAAAAGCAGAGAGAACAAAGATAACACAAAGTTTGTAAATTACTGAGGCTGATGCAGGTGATCAGAGAAGCTAAAAAGTGAAGCTGTGTTACTTAGTTGCTCCTTTTCTAGCAGAATTGGGGAACCAGAAAATGTGTCCACACATTTTAAAAAGAAAAGGAAGAAGCAAAGACTTAAAGTTTAAACTCTTTCCCGCAGCATTTTGGTCCGAAGCCACCTTATATATTGCAGTGCTTCTAGACACAGACAAGTTCTAACCATGCTCTAAACTGACTATTTAGTAGTAACTCTCCTAGACAGTTCCATGCTCCTGTGGCTTTCTTCAGAGTGTCCTCTCCTCCAGGAATGAAAAGACTTCCTCTTTCTTGTACTTATGAAAGCCTTTCTCTTTCTTCACAGTCCAGGTCAGATATCACCTCCTCACAGAAGACTTCTCTGATTCTCCTTTTTCAGATAGAGTCTTCAAACTTTGCCCTCTAGCATTCTAGAGGCATCGCTACTGGGGCACTCCTCACCAGACCCGGTCAAGGTGCATCCTTCCCTAGCGTCCTGTGAGTTTCATGAATGACCCAGAGGGACTCATATAGTTACAGTAACTAACAAGGGACTTCGACCCAGTAAATATCTATTGGATAAAATAGACTATACATTAATAAATATCTGTTATCTCTGAAATCATCTTTACATGTGTCAGATCCCTGTAAACTCTCCTATATTCTGCTTGACACTCTCTTATTTAGAAAAAAGTGTAAGTTTTGAAGAATTTCCTCCTCTTCAAATTTCAGCTCGAATTACTACAAAATATTGGTTCAGAAGCTACGACAATTTTTAAGAGCATAAATTGGAATTTTAAACCAATTATTTTTTTATTTGTACACATCTCTACTGAAATATGAACTAAGGTAGATTTAAAAAAACATAATTTGGGGGCATGTTAGCATTCCACTGGATAAAACAATGTGAAGAAACCAAGTCTCCCTATTTTAACAAGAGTCAGGGGCACCTGTCTGGCTCAGTCTGTAGAGCATGTGACTCTTGATCTCAAGATCATGAGTGTAGCTCTATAATGGGTGTNAAAAAAAAAAAAAAAATTTTAAGAATAATCAACTTTAACAATTTTACTTTTAATACATACTATAAAAATATAATAGACTATGCCAAAATTATATTTCTTGGGGCAGATTTTTATATAATAAGGAATATGCCTTAATGAATTTAGTAGTAGAAATTTTTTTTAATATAATTTATTGTCAAATTCGCTAACATATGGTGTGTAAAATGTATAGTAGAAATTTCAAAACCATTTTATTCTGACTCTATCTCAGTTAGAAAATAGGGAAGACCATCACTTCAGCAATCTTTTCCCCTAGAAATTTGTACACGTTTTCAGTGAGAAGTTAACAGCCCCTCCAAATGACTGAGTTGAAAGTAAACAGGCTGTCGTGATTGTGCTGAAATCCTGGTCTAGTAATTTGGATTTTTTTCCACCTTAATGTGAGCATAGGAGTTTTCTCTACTTCAACCAGTTTTCCAAGTAGTTTGGACATTCTTGGCTGATGTGAATGTCTGAATGTTATTCAGGAAAGGAAAACAAATTGTTTTCTTGGTCAGCTCTCAAAATCTGATTTTCCCCCCAGAGGTCAATAGTGTGTGCCAAGTTCAGTGTCTGTGTCTGTGGCCAGGGGGATTTTATGGTTTTATGTTGTTGTCACTCTAGTGGTCATAAGACTGTTTAAACTCATATAAACCCTACAGCTAAGCAATTCACTGATGCTCTTCCCTACCCTCGGATGCTCCTGTGGCCTGGAATGCCATCCAGACATTTTAATGCCTCCTTCTTGCACCCCATCCAAGATATCCCCATCGTTCACCCTACCTCCACCCCATTCTGGTCTTTAAGAGAGCATCTTTCCTGATGAGCCTCTGTGAGGTGATTCCCTCCCAGTAATCTGTCCTCTTATTCCCATCGTCCTATTTAAAACAAATGATACCATCTTCTGTCTGTTGTGACCACTGGGCTGTGAGCCTCCTGAAGGCAGAGACCCGGTTACTCCTGGCCACAACACCCAGCGCAGTCTCAGACATAGTCTAGCCAAGCTCTGCTTCACAGAAATTCATATGCAACTTAAACTTTCCCAGAAGCCACATTAAAAAAAAAGTAAAGGGAAACAGGGGAAGCTAATTTTAATAATTTATTTTATTTATAATAATGAACATGCAACCAGGATAAAAAGATTATTAGTGAGACGTGCATTTTTTCCCCCTTACCGAGTCTTCAGAATCCTTATTTATTTTATACTTACAGCACATCTCTTTTTGGGGTAGCTGCTTTTCAGATGATGAATGGCCTCGTGGGGCTGGTGGCTACGTGTTGGACAGTCCAGTTCTAGACTAGCAATAAATATCTGTTGAAAGCGAAGCTACACTGTGTTGAAGGTAGGTGTGTGGTTGGTGTCTCATCTACCCATCCAGCTCCTCGCAGATCTTTTTTCTCCTCTCTGGGCACACAGCCCCCGCTTTCGTGTGCTTTGCTGCCAACAGCCCTACCTCCAGCCCGTGGATGGTTGCCCTGGGTTGTTGGAGTCATTTTACCGACACAGAGAACTGGAGGTGCCTAGGAGTTTACATCCCCTGAGCCCCCCTCCCCGGGACAACAGGCTCTCCATGTAGCCTACCAATGACTGGTGTGGAAGGGCAAAAACCAAGCTCTCTTGCCTCCATGCAAGGCACTCTGAGATGTGGTTTACACTCCAGAGCTCTCAGTGTTGGATCAGGCTGAGTCTCAGACTTTGTCTGAAATCACCTCTTGGCTTGGCTTATTCCTGTTCCCTACCCTGCCTCCCCTACTGTCTGTCTGAGTTCTCCGGGAGGCACTTTCTTAGTAAAGCACTTGCTCCTAAGTCCTTGGCTCAGAGTCTGCTTCTGGGAAAACTCAAAGTCCTCAAAGTATAGGACGTTCCTAAGGCACGATTGTTGGTGTTGCAGTGGCTTATGCAAGAGCGCAGCTGGATTCCCTGCGTATTGGGGGTGACAATCACGGCCTCTGTGTCTCTCCCTGTCTCAGATATGGCACCTTCTTTGTAAAAACTCAAACCACATGAAAAAGAAAGGTGAAAAATCTGAGTGTTCTACCCCCTCGTTCTCTTGTGTAGTAACTGCTGTAAACGTTTTTGGTGTATCCTTGATGAATTTCTTATGCAAATTCAACATATATGTATAAATATGTTATATTTATAAAATATACTTAGACTTTTCCTTTTAGAGACGGGGTCAGAAATATTCTGCACATCGCTCAGTCCCTCAATATTTTCAGAAAATATTTTTCACATTTTTATGAGTGCCTGTTTAATTTTATGAATGTGTTCAAGTTACCCCTTTTCTTCTTTGTCTATTTTAACTCTTAATTTGCTTCTAGTCCCTGTTACAGAGTCAGTATTTTTAGGTCCCTGGTATGATCGTCTATTTATATAGGCCATCCTTGCCAACTAATTTCTACCAAGAATATTCAACTGAAAAGGGATTTTGGCTTCTGAGTCCAAATATGCATCTTTTCTTACTGGGTGAGAGTTCTAGGTCTGGGCTTCCATTCGTTTCTGACCTCAAATGCATACTGTGATGGTACACAGGCATGTGTTTCTGGAAAGAAGGATCAGAGATTTCATTAGAATCTCAAAGACATCTGTGGCGCAAGTGTTGGAATTTGATGTACAAATACACGCTGTGTGGGATACTGTGTGTAAATGTCTTGCAGGCTTGTCTTACCCACCCCTCCCCATTAGATTAACATTTAATTAATTAGCAGCTTTTCAGGTAGTTCATGTATTTGTCAGAGACTGGAGTTTAGCCTCACCACATTTCCATCCCTCCGCTGCCTGGTTCCATAGTACAGGGAATGCAGTCATTAATCGTTTCTGGGAAATTGACCATGCTTTCCCTCTTGAATTTATGCATTCTCAGTGGAACACATTTAATTTTCTTCTGTGTGTGCCTCTCGCCCTGCTTTGCTTTAATCCAGTGGAAGAGAAGGACAGAAGATCCTTTTCTGTAGAGATGGAACAGAAATCATTTTGGGCCCATTGTACATACTCAGAGGCATTGAGCAATAGCTGGACTGGACGTGAGCATCCCCTAGTCTCCTGTCCTTATTAGAGCGTGGTTTCAGCCACTTGTGTGGTCAGGTCCCTTCCCTAAGGAAAGAAAAAAAAAAAACCATCTCAAGGCAACCTTGCTATTTGTGTATGTGATGACATCCTCACGATCCTGAGCATGAGACCACGTTAATCAAACTGCGTGTTTGAGTGTTACCATATATGGGAGACAAAGAAGTAAAAAATATGTAAAAAACCATGTCAGATGGTGTTCGGGGCTCAGTTCTTTGGGTATGAACCCTACTAAGCGACGCCAGCTAGAATCAAATTGCTTCCTGGAAAGAAAAGCCTTGGTGTCACGACTCTGTGTGGGAATCCTGCCACACTTGGAGTTCTAGCATCATCACCCCCATTCTCAGCCAATGATACTGGGCATGTGTCCGGTTTTTCCCATCTCTTTGATCATTGATATTCTCTTGTTCAGCATTCCAAATTAATTTAGAAGGTTTTTTTTTTTTTGTTTGTTTTTAGTAATGGGTAGCCAAGCCATTTGCTATGGTCTGAATATTTGCGTTCCTTAAAAACCCACATGTCGAAATCCTAATCCCCAGTGTGATGGTATTGACACTACCTAGTTGAGGGTTTTCTGTTATGGCAGCCCAAACTGACGAAGACGCCATTTTTCTTTCGTCAGTTGAAATATCGTGTGTCTTTCAGTGTTGAACTGCTAGGGACATAAGAGTTCCCTTCTTTCTGCTCCGTCTGGGAGGCTCTGAGGGGCATCTTGTGATGGGTGATGGCAGGGTGCTCTGATGGCACTAGATAATTGTGTCAGTGAAGAGTGTGCTTTGTCAGGCTTGGTCACTGAAGTGCCACCACGAGGGGTTAGAAGTGGCAGGGGAAGCCTCACCAAGCAAGATGCAGACAACAGAGGGAAGGACCATGCTTCACTCTGCAACACTTCCCAGCCCCTTCCCCGGATTCACGCATTGTCCTCTTGCAGCCTAGATATCGTAGATGCGAGGCGATAAGTACATGTTGACGTTAAGCTGGGGCCTGTTTGACCAAAAGCGTCACACCTCATCCTCTCCTCCCATGAATTCTGTCAATTTAAAGAAGTAGCCGTATGACCTTCAGTAAACTCTCTCTCTTCCTCTGAATCTGAGCTACTTAGCCTTTAAAATAGAAGTTGGTCTTGCTCACTGTTTCTTAAATATTGAGACATAAATCCAGGGTATTTTGTCATATGTAAGGTGTGCTTTGCATGTAGTACGTACCTAATAAATATTTGGTTATATATAGGTTAATAATAAAACTGGTATCGGTAATAACACTAAAACATTAATAATAGTGAAGATTAAGCCTATAAAAAGAGTCTTTGCACTGCATATCAACTCATTTAATATAAAACTCCATTTTACAGATAAGGAAACTGAAAAACACATAATTAGTAAGGAAATGAGGTAATGCATTAAATTGAGACAAGTGATGGGGCCCCTGTGTGGCTCAGTTGGTTAAGCATCAGACTTCGGCTCAGGTCATGATCTCCCAGTTCATGAGTCTGAGCCCCACATCAGGCTCTGCGCTGACAGTTTCAGATTCCGTGTCTCCCTCTCTCTGCCCCTCCTCCACTCACACTCTGTCTTTCTCTCTCTCTCTTTCTCAAAAATAAGTAAACATTTAAAACAATTTTTAAAAATAGGGACAGATGATGATTGAGCTACTTGGCATACATGCCCTTAATGGCATTGTATTGAGTAGAGCAGATTTATATTATATTGTATTAATTATATTTATTATATTATCAAAGGAGACTCTTTGGTCTTTCCAATTGCAGCAAGGAGAATGTCTGCTAGTCTTGAGTATCCATCTAACAATGGCTTGTCTCTTTCTCTTTAAACAAAGAGAAAGTGGTCTTTAGGTTTAAAGCCTTCTGTAGGTAGCTGGACTCAGACTTGAATAACGTTGTTTTACTTTGTGTTGTGCTTGGTTTTCCCATTATTTCTAGGGGATTGGATGCTGGTTTTTCATTTAGATTAATAACATAGTTATTTTCTTTTTAAATCAATTGATTAAAATTAACCAGTTTAAAGACAGTTATTGCATATATAATAGGGACATGTCTAAGGCAAAGATAATGAAGGAGACATACAAGGCCCTGAATTTTGGAATTTCCTCTCACCTTTGGTGTCCCCAAAGCTTTCTGTAGTTCTAGAATTCTGTGTATATGAAAGTGTAACATCAGAAGACTGTGAAGTTGCTAGAAAGCTCTGATCCTCGCTATTGGAAATAAATTATTTGCCAGAAAGAAAAGGGAATAATTATCGTCCCTGGGGTACGCTGCTCAGAGAAAATCAAGATGGTCCGGCCGCATCTTGGTTGATGATCCTGCCTACCATGTGTAAAGGTGAACCATGATGGCACCTTGATCTTGGACTTCCAGCCTCCAGAAGTGTGAGGAAACATGTTTTGGTTGTTTAAGCCGCCAGATGTGTGGCGTTCTGTTACGACAGACTGAGCCGGTGAGCACAGCAGTGTGCTGAGAAGGTAATTCAGAGCTTCTCCAGCGGCTTGTGGGAGCGTCTCTGGNCACTGGATGTGGAGGGTGGGGGTCGAGCACAAGAACATGAAAGTTAATGAACCCAGGTTGCCGGGGAACAGGGCAAGACCTAGATAGGGAAGCTTTGCATCAGGAAAGTGAATGGAGTCAGGAACATACAAAAAGAATAATATGAATCAAAGCGCAAAAATGACTGACATGTTCGAAGGAAGGGCTCAAGCTAAGAAAGATGTAGAAAGCCTTGGTTATTTCTCTTTGTGTCCATAGATGTACACGGGGGCAGGCACATCTTAGACTTGATGAAATATGCGAGAACAGCGCCTGACTTTTACACTGTAGTGTGAGGAAGAGCAGTTCAAAGAAAACTCATCAATAAGAAGCGATCATCAGAAATTTCCAGCATGGCACAGTGGTCCTCCAGGGGCCTTGCCTTCCAGAGCATTAGGTTCTACCTGACTGTTCTCTCAATTTATAACATTTAGTAGAGAAGAGTGCTGTTGACTGTGGGCTAAGAGAAGTTCCTTTCCTTCCCTTGGGACAGCCATCTTCTCAAACTTGAGAATAGCAGAAGGAATCATTATCCCAATGGAAGGCTTTCAAAGAGTTCAAGGTTGAAGCTCATATTGAAGGTCGTGGGGCTGTCTGCTGGAAAAAAGGCCCAGCCACACCGTTTCCCCTTCTGTCTCTCCTTTTGCTCAACATTATGTCTGTGCAGCTCATCCATTTGTGTAGACATATTTTCAATGCTACTTTCTGCCTGCCTCACCTTCCTCCCTTTTGATCCCAGGGCCATCCTTTGGAATGCTGATGCGTGTTAATGGGCACGCATTCTTGCCCTCCCTACCTGATTGTCCCCTCCCAGGTATATTGTCCCCCACAGGCATCCTGACATGACAGCCACGAGTTGTCCACAAAAGCAATTTCTCTGCGAAAAGGTAAGCAATTTTTTCATGCAGTGAAATATACACGAAGAGAGTGATTTAACCAGTGATAAATGATCATATGACAGTGATGCTCAAGGAATCCCCTATCATTTTTGGCACCATAATCCCTTTTCTAATGTGGCTGTGCCTAATCACATGAAGAGAAAGGAGAGGAAGCGTAAAGGGAGAACATCCTTTTCTCCAGAAATCCTCTAGACTCAGTTATTTAATCGCTGTCATTTTCCCCCTTCCTTCCTCAGCCTGTAATACTTTGATGATAAGGATAGCACCTTATTATGTTTTATATAGTGTATAAATTTTTAGACCATCACTGTAAGAATGGTTCACTGTTTTGATACTAGCATTAAGGAGATTAGGCAGTGCCAGCCCTCAAGGGCCTCCGGTTAACATCGGAAACTATATGTCTTGCAATCGGTTGCTCCCGCCAGCTCAAGCAGGGGTTTGTGGGGACACAGGAGAGGAAAGGATTAATCATATTTCCATTTGTGGATAATTTAGAGAAGGGTGACACTTGCACAAATAGACATTAAATCCAGAATGTAGTTCTGCTTCGTTGTCACACAGCTTTGTGATGACCTTCATCCTTACCTCGTCACCGCTTCTCTGGATGGCCTTGATCAAGGACTGCTGTTTGCGTTTACTTTTTCTCGCTTCTGATGGGAATCATCGCTTCTCTCAGCCCTCCATTTCATCACTTCACAGCCACGGGGCACAACTATTTGTAAAAATTAAAGTGTTTCGGTTCTTTGGGAATCCAGCCCATTGGCAGGACAATAAAATGTGTTCCTTTCTTTTCCTGAATGTCTTGGGAATTTTAAAGGCAAGTAATAAGAAAATTCAAATATCTTATTATGAATATATAGCAGTAAAATGACAGGTAGTAAATCAATGTCCCAAGAACAAATTTCAAATAGCAGAGTCAATGGTGCACCTCCAATACTAATAACATTTGGTGAAAGGCTCAGCATCCCAAATGAGGAAGAGCTTGCTGCTTGCACGGAGATTAGTGTGACCATGCAAGGCCCATGGCATCTCCCAGTAAAAGAGAAGAGCCCGAGCTGTGGATTAGGAGGTTCTCTTCTGTCTTAGCGAATCCCTGCAGCAGCATGGAAATAACCTTGATTTGCAACCTAACCTGGCTACTTGGGAAGGTCAATGCCAGGGGACTCTGTTGTCCTACTCTATGCCAAGAAGGTGACAGGGGACAGTATGGAGGAAGTGGGGTGCCTTTGGTTAAATTCCCTCGAAGCAGAACCAAAGGGAGGATTTATGTACAAGTGATTCACTAAGGAAGTGCTTCTAGAGGAAACCGGTAAGGTAATTGAGGGGTGAGGAAAGCCAGTAAAGTCTTACTGACAGACGGTAGTTCTCGCCTGATCCCATGGAGTAATTCTGGAGGGTAAGCTAGACCACAAAGAAGTCATATCACAAGGAAACTCTGCCCCAAGGAATGGCACATCAGGTTTACCTGGAAGGCTGCCCAGGATAAGAGGAATATAAATTCCTAGACACTCTGGCTTTTCTTGGTGTGGGCAAGGGGGCCTACAAAATCTTGAGGTCAGTCCTTCATGAGATGGGTATCAGCTATCGGAAACAAAAGGACACTAACGGGAGCATGTGGGCACAATGGTAAAAGGGATCCAAACAGATCTAGATGGAGCAAACTTATTGTGGTGGTACCCAAAGGGGGTGACAAAACACCTTGGCTAGTAACAAGAATAGGGACATAGGGAATTACAGAAGGCAACATGGCATCCAGATTGGCAACTGAAAAATGGACATGGGGAGCAGAGACATTGACTGGGTTCCAGCCACGATTCAGCCCTTCATGGGACTTCTGAGAGTAGGTCCGTGTGTCCTCACATGGGGTCCCACGAGTGTCTGCCATGGTCAATGCCAGCATACAACGTCCACTGTACATGCAACGTAAATCCAACCTCTGTCAGCCGGAGGTGAGGCTGAGCCACCAGAAGATAGGATCAGGCTTCTGAAGTTTCTTCCCAGGTTAGGCTTGCCCTGCCTCACCAGAGGCTGGGAAAGGAGGGGACGCGAGAATACGAGCTATTCAAAATTGTAGCATTCCTAGATTTGGAAGCAGGCAAGATGCTCAGAACTTGTGGTAGAACTAGATGTTTCTTCGTTGTGGTATGCAGCAAATGTTTTTGTGGTTCAGGTTTTCATATTCATGTACCAAACTCATCTTCACTATTATCCTTTCCTTTGATTTTTATTTCTATTTATTTTTATCTTGTATCTACTTCTTTTTTTAATGTTTGTTTATTTTTGAGAGAGAGAGAGAGGAGAGAGAGAGTCAGACAGAAACAGAGAGAGAGAGAGACAGAGGAGCCGAAGCAGGCTCTGCACTGACCACAGAGTCTGATGCGGGGCTCCAACTCACGAACTCTGAGATCATGACCTGAGCTGAAGTCGAACACTTAACCTACTGAGCAAACCAGGCACCCCAATTTGTATCTCCTTCCAAGAAGCCCTTTTATTAGTCTAAACATCCTTTATAAGTGATTTTGCCACAACATATACATAAGTAAGTCTAAGTCTATTTTCACTTTAGGAAGTTCATTAAATGCATATTTATTGGATATCTTTACATATAAAAACTTTCCTGCGAAGTATTAACTGGGAATTCAGAAATTACTCAGATATAATCATTCCCCTCAAGGGGCACATTTGCCATGAGTAAATGTGTGCAGCTCTGTTACGCAGGTAACAAAAAACGGACAGCCAGCATGTCTTCTGGGAACACAGTGTACAAGGTACTTTCATAAAGGTCCTCCTCCAAGGAGTCTTGCCAGAGAAAATACATATAAAATATTTCTCCGCACATACTTCTACTAACAAGTTAATCATGACTTACCCTGTATTTTTTATTTGCTAGATGAGGCAAGCCTACTGGAAAAGCCTGGGTGGTGAGTATTTTATCTGCAGGAAACAGGGCTCCTCAGAGCCCATCAGTCAGTGCAGAGACGGCCCGGTTGAGGCAAAGTGAGGCAAGGGAGCTATAGGATCTGCCCACACTCAGACGGTAGCTCTGCCAGTTACCACCTGGGGGTCCCGGAGCTACAGAATAGGCTCTCCAGGCTGTTTTTCGTCTGTATAATGGGGACAGAACAACCCACTTCACGAAGAAGTGATTGTTAGATAGCAGATGTTCAGGGAAAAGTGATCTCAGGCCCCTAAAAAATAAAAGAGGAAATATGCATGCGTTTTTCGTTGAAATGCCGTTTGCTCAAATGACAAGAGAAGGAAGTCAGGCACCAGGTAGAGAGTTTTTAAGCTCTCCGGGGTTGCGGTTCAGTATATAAGAGCGTTTGGCCCAGGGCATCGAGTCTGCTGTACATTGTACAGGTGACAAACTGCAGAGCTCTGGCAGAGAAGTGAGGGCCGCACGTGTGCACAAGGAATATGACTCATGACGATCGAGTAACAGTTTGGACTGGAGAGGCCGCAAACAGCCAGATCCCCTCGTAACTAGAATACTTCATTCCCGTAATTCTTACTGGTCTCAAACTCTGCCTTCCTGCCCCAGATTTCTGGGCTCTTCTCTCTTTGACTGGTCTCTGGCAGTGAGAATGAGGAGCCAGAAGCTGGTTCTCCACCGAAGTGTCCCCAGCCCCACCTGTCACAGGCACCACACACCACCTGTTTTCATGTATCCAGCCCACCCTGCCTCATGGACTTGCCCATGACGGAGCAATTGTTAATCAGTATACTTGTGTCTTGCTTTGTAATATACAAATAGAATCGTAATTTGACACACATTGCAAATGCATGTTAATGAATTGTTATGATTTAATTTAAAAGGAAAATCATTAAAAAAACACCCTGTTATATTTATGACCAAAAACGCAATGAAATGCACTGATCTGTTATAGCAGAATATGTGAACATTCTCATAGCAAGGGTCTGGCTTTCCTAATTCAATCCTCAATGCACCGTCCTGACAGCTGCCAGGGAAACGCGCCTCCCCAGCCCTCACATGGCCCCGTGTGTGCATGCAGAGAAATTGCTCAGTCAGACAGTTTTCCACGGAGGAATGGAATCAGTAATAACAGGGAGTGCTAGACAAATTCTACCTCCTCTGGGACAACAGACAGAAAATACTTCTGTTCCAAAGAGGAATAGAGCAGAATATAGAGTTGCAGTGACTACATTTATTTAGTGTGAGAATTTAGTAAAAATATCAGGTAATATTGCAAGTCAAGAGGGATGGACTGTCTGAGCCTCTGCTTTCAGAAAGCTTATACTCTGAAGTAGATATGACAGGTTCCAATAAGAAGGTCTTTAAGAAGGGGATGCCTGAAGCATTAAAACTTCAGGGTGCAAGTGATTATTGGCAGCCAGAGGCAATGAGTGGAAGTTTTTGTGGAGGGGCAATTAGGTACGACATGTAGAATTTGTATATGCAATTATGGGAAGAGAGGAAGAGAATATTTAAAGTAGATACATTCCTATTAGGAGGGGCATGGATTTATGCGAAGGAATTTCACGTATAAGAGACTAATTATCTGTATGTGAAGGATCTTTTTCTCTAGGTGATTGGCAATCACCGAGGCTTTGAGAGTGAGTATAAAAACCGTGCATCATGTGCCGAGAAGATGAATCTGGTGGCATCGGGTGGGCTACTGTGGACAGTTGGACGAAAGGGTGAGAACTGGCCTGGTCACTGAGGACTCGTCTTCATTCCAGTTCACGTCAAGACTGATAAGACTTGGAACGCCCCTCCGTATAACGGGAGAAACAGAACCTAGAGCCGGCAGGGTGCGTTGCTAAGTGTCAGTACTGAGCCCCGTCACAGGTGTGCCGCGCTCTGGGCACACAGGGTCACTGCACAGAATGCCACCCGCTGCCATCAGTTGGACTAGGGAGTGGCGAAGACAGATTGTTTTCGTTTGGAAGAATCACTTTGGAATTTTCAGATCAGACTTACCTTCCCTCATGAGAAGAAAAGATTACAAACTTAGAGTTATGATGTTTATTACGTGTAAAAAATAGATATTTACTTGGCTAAGTTATAAATAGGGAACGTCAGGAATGTCAAAGAGCACCTCCCTCTTCATCTATTTCACTCCTCCTCCCCCAGCCCCCCGACCCCAGCAACCACCAGTTTAGTCTGTTCTCTGTCTTAACAGTCTGGGTTTTTTGGTTCTCTTTTTTGTTTTGTTCCTTAAATTTCACATATAGGTAAAATCATATGGTATTTGTCTTCCTCTGTCTGACTGACTTCACCTAGCATTATACCCTTTAGGCCCATCCATGTGTTGCAAATGGCAAGATTTCATTCTTTTTATGGCTAAGAGCCCACATATATATGTATATGTGTGTGTGTGTATGTATGTATATCTCTGTGTGTACACACACACACACACACACACACACACACACACATCCTTTTTATCCAGTCACCTATCAATGGACATTTGGTTGCTACCATATATATTTTGACTATTATAAATAATTCCACAAAAACATAGAGTGTGTATATCTTTCTGAATTAGTGTTTTCCTTTCCTTTGGGTAAATACTCAATAGTGGAATTACCGGATCATATGATAGTTCTGCTTTCAGCTGTTTGAGGAACTTCTATGCCATTTTCCACAGTGGCTGCACCAGCTTGTGTTTCCATCTACAGTGCACAAGCATTCTTTTTTTCTCCAAATCCTCAGTAACACCTTCTGTTATTTGTGCTTTTTTCTTTTAGCCATTATGACAGGTGTAGGATGATATTTCATTGTAGTGTTTAAAAATTTTTTAATGTTATTTATTTTTGAGAGAGACACACACACACACACACAGTATGAGCAGGGGAGGGGCAGAGAGGGAGACACAGAATCTGAAGTAGGCTCCAGGCTCTGAGTTGTCAGCACAGAGCCCGATGTGGGGCTCAAACCCATGAACCATGAGATCATGACCTGAGCCACCCAGCTGCCCCATTAAAAGTTCATTTTAAATATAAAAGCTCATAATTTAAAATCTACCGTAATATAATAAAAAGGAATTGACAACTTAGGAAATGGTGCGTTGGAGCTGCCTTTCTATATGGAGGAAAAGATAAAACTTGAAAGCTACCTAACACTGTATAAAAAAAAAAAAAAGAAAATCTACATAAATTGAAGACCTACATGTGGAAAAGTAAAGCAGTGAACAAATTTTAAAAATAAAACAATCTTTTTGGTGAATGATCTCATTGAAGTATGGTCACCAGACCATCCTCGGGGAATCTATTAGAAATGCACATTCTTGGGCTCCATCTAGAGTAACTCGGAGCTAGCATCTACTGTCTTTGTTTTAAAATGAGATAACTTCATAAACAAGATAGGAAAGTCAAGCTAAAAAGTGAAAGATTGATAAAAGTAACTATAGCAATAGTTAAACTGTGATATATTAAATCATTGTCATAGAAAAAAATAGCTGACCACAGATTAACATAGGAAATATTCAGCACAGATAAATATAGAGCAGTGCTTTTCACCTAGGGGTGATTTTGTCCCCTGGGGAATTTACAGTGTCTGGAGACATTTAGGTCATCAAAACATCAGGGAGGTGGTCATTTAGTTGATCGAGGACAACGGGGTTGCTGCTAACCATCCGACCATGCACAGATAGTCCCACACAACAAAGAATGATCTGGTTCAACGTGCAAATAGTGCAGAGTTTGAGAAACTGTGGTGTAGACAGTTTCTTCAAATCATTAAGAAAATGATAATCCACCAAGTAGTTTGGGCAATTCACAGAGGAATAAAACCCAAATGACCTATATCCAAAGGACTCGTAGGTGGGTCAATGCAAATCATCACATCCGTGATTTTGGCAAAAAAACAAAACACTGGGTCTTATAACATCATGTGTATTAGTTGCTTATTGTTGCTATAACCGGTTACCAAAAACTCAAACTTAGTGGTTTAAAACGACACAAATGTATCATCTTACGGTTCAGGAGGTCAGTCAGGAGCTCAAGGTCAGTCTCACTGGGTGGAAGGGAAGACATCGGCGGGATTGGCTGCTTCTGGAGGCGCCAGAGGAGAATCTGCTTCCTTGCCTTGTGCAGCTTCCAGCGGACACCTGCATTCCATGGCCCTTCCTCAAGGTCAGCAGCACCTTCAGATCTCTGATCTCTGCCCTCTGCGTCCTCACCGCTCCTGTGTCCCTCCCAGCTACTTACAAATGGCCCCTGTGATGCCATTGCACCCACATGGAGGCGCAGGGTTATCTCCCCGTCTCTACATTTGCAAAGTACCTTTGGCAATGATAAGGTCACCTGGTCACAGGTTCCAGGGATCCGAATGTGGACATCGTTGGAGGGCCGTCATTCAGCCTGCCCTATCAGGCCATGAGGAGAATGCGGGGACATGGGGCACTTTTACTCTGGAAGTGTCCATTGGTACCACTGTCCCGGAGGACAGCTGGGCATCTTTAGCACCGTTGGAGAACGGCTTTCAACTTGACAACAGGATTTCTTAGCGGCTGTGTCTGAAGAACTCGTACTCACACAGCACAAGAAGAAGGGCGCCGCAGAAGACAAAGACAAGAACATTAATTGTAGCAGGGATCGTACAAAAGTGAGAAACTAACCCCAGTCACCTCTCAGTTGTAAGGTCCACTCAAACCGAGGTATAAATGAACTAGATGTTTCTTTGTATCAACATGTATGGATCTATAACCTTAAAGTCGAGAGGGGAAAGGAAAGGATAAAATGTATTAAAATACCATTTGTGTAAACTGTTATTCCTATGGATTTATCCATACACAAGAGAGATACAATACATGCCTAACTAAGCATGACTTCCTTTCACTAACTTTATGGTGGAATGTAAGCCCAAGGAGTGAAGGCTGAAGAAGAGATAGGGATGTGGCTTTCGGTATTTAACTGTTCATTTAGATATTTGTTTTAAGAATGAAAACAAAACCACAGAGACCTGAAGCCAGTATGGCAACATGCTAATGTTTTAAGAATTTCAGTAGTTGAGTATACACATGTGTGATAGGATTTCAAAATGAATGTTTTTAACTCTCAGAACACCCTGGACCCAGAGGAATTAATTTTCTTATGGTGATATCTTCTAGAGAGTTCTGGTTATTACGGCAGAGCCAGCGATTTTTTTCTTTAACTTTTTTTGTCTGAAAACCCATTTACTATGATTTTGACTCATGAGAATCACTTCTTTAGAGCTTCCTCACCCTAAAAGGAGAAGCTAAGCTAATCTAATTTCTGCTAGAAGGTGGCTAACTTCTAAACCTCGTTTGTTCGCTCTGCTTTTTGTCCATCAACCACTCAGGAGACCTCTGGTCTGGCTTTCACTTCCTATGATTTTATGTAAGTCACTGAACTGTTCTGAGATTCGATATCTTCACCTAGGACGTGATGGCACTAGACTGAAAGGGTCTTTAAGAGCCTTTGTGTTTTAAAATTCTGGTCCTCTGTAGTTTCTTTGACTCTTTAATCTATGAGCATTCTTGCTAACTATGTTGTTGCCCTTTAGTATTATCTACTAGACCTGCAGGAATTGCTTTGGAGAACACAGGCCTCTTAATTGGTTCTTAAAGGAACATTAAAAAACATTCAGATTCTTAAGGACTTGAAACAGCACTAATAAGACTAAACTACTACCAGAGTTCTATTAATAGAGCGCTTCAAAGATCTAATTTTAAGAAATGAGGTGAGGGGCTCCTGGGTGGCTCAGTCGGTTAAGCGTCCGACTTCGGCTCAGGTCATGATCTCACGGTTCATGGGTTCAAGTCCCACGTTGGGCTCTGTGCTGACAACTCAGAGTCTGGAGTCTGCTTCAGATCCTGCATCTCCTTCTCTCTCTGACCCTCCCCTGCTCACGCTGTCTCTCTCTCTCTCAGAAATAAAAACATTTGAAAAAGTAAAAAAAAACAATCAAAATCTTGTGAGGACAGATTATTCCCCACTGCCTAACATTGTAAAGATGTATCCAAATATCTCAACGTTGTTAGAAATTTTAATTCAGCACTTGAAAATTCATTTCAGTGTTTTAAAGACCATTATTTCTGAACGCCTCAGAATCAATGAAGATTTTTCACTTGGAGAATGCTAAGGAGCATCCCCATTATGTGGAAGTCTTCTGTTTGGTATCAAAGGTGCATTTCCAAAGGTAGAAGAAGTGCTGGGGTCTCCTTTGCCACCTTGTATGTCCTGGGGCTGCCTTCTGTCTACAAGCTACCAGATGCCTCGTGTATTTTCAGTGCACACCCTCTCTCAAATGTATCACTGCGCCATCTTCTAATCCATCTTCCTGCCTGAAGTCCTGCCTCACCTTCGTAGAACACAGGCTCTGGGACTCAGCCAGTATAACTCTCTGCTGCAAATACTTCACGATGTTCCCATTTTCTTCCGCAGAAAGTCCAAGCTCCCTAATCTTGCCTGCACACACATGAGTCCATGTGCTTCTCTTTCTGCATCTTTGTTGTAAAAACCACTTACGTTTTGTCTAGCCCTCCTTCCCTTACCCCCAGCATCCGGCCAGACAGTGCATTTCCAAATGCTCTTCCCTCAACCCTGAACTCTCTTTCCTTAAAAATATTTTCTCCCTGCTCTTCAGTCACAGGCAAGCCAAGGCTTTGCTCTTAATTGAGTTGTAATCCCATTTATAAGCAACTGTACACAGAAAACTCTTTCATTAGGTCTCCTGTCTCATTAGGGGTGAGCAAGACCACAAAGAAGGAGGTTGTGACCTTGACTGATGACACAATAGAAAGGCTCCATGTGCTTTGGCTGGGGGAGAGCCTCCTAGTAGAGCCAATATCTGACCTTAGAAATGTGTCCTGAGTGAAGCAAAGGAAAAAAAAAATTGCAACTGCAATGTTTGAAGTATTCTTGCCCAAATGCTGTGTCGCTGTGTACAAACTGATAAGAACTGATGAGATTGCGTATCAGCCCAGCCAGCTGGTGTGACGGGCAGGTGAGCCCTGTAGCTGCCTGTGAGTAAGTCCCACAGTTCAGTATGGGGGATTCAAACCGAAGCAATGGCTGCCGTTACCACTGGGAAGAACATAAATACGGGAATATGAGAATTTGAGTGTCACAGCGTTCTAAACGCACTCTCCTTCCCTGTGCCCCTCACGACCCTTGAACCAGTAGGTAGGTAGTACCTGCTTAGTTGGCCTCAGCTTCTCTATTAATTAATGAGATTAAAGACATTTACCCTATCAGGATACTGTGAGGAATAATTTAGGGAATATTAATATGACACTTGCACAGTCCTTGACCTAAAAAAGTATCACAAAGTCTTCTTTCTCTCTCTTGCTACCATATCTTTACAGGACTTTGTATCGTCCCAGCATCTAAGGCAGGCATATGGTACCTGGTTGTTAGAAATAAAAAGATTCTTTTTTGTTTTCTCTCATTCTTTTCTTACTGTCCTTTGACGCATACATCAGAAGGCAAGTGGGGCCTCATCTATGAAGCTTTTTCTGATCTTATCAGTATAATTTACCATTTTTCTTTTGTGTGTTCGTGTAAACCCATGTGTCATTAAGTCAGTCTCCACCTAGTGCGATGTAAGGCACCTCAAGACAGGGCTTAGGTCTTATTTTCTTATGTTACATTCTTAACATAGTATATCTTGGCATATAGTGTTTAGTATAAGTGTCTGGAATAAGTGAAGAATGAATGAGTGAGTCAGCGAGTCTACGGTTAGCAAACAGTGCAGCTAGAGAGAAAGGATGTATGCATTCCTGGACAGAAGAGCATTTATCTGCCACCCTTAGGGTAACAGCTGCCTGCAGCAGGGTCCGAGGGGTCTCCCTCTGCACCCACAGTGCCGTAACCCCCACAGCCAGGGCCTCAGACCGTGTCTCATGATTCATAGGCTCTGCCCATCCCCAGCTCATACAGGTCATGCTTCCAGAAAACTGAAGGGGAAGGTTAAACATCATAGAATCACAGACAGGACATCAGCTGGCATTTTCCTTGCTGTTCCTCAATTTGGAGCTTCATAAGCTAAAGTATTGGGGACCTCAACTTAACTCATGTGACCAAGCTCTCTCCATATACCTCTGTGGGGTGGATTCTGTGATAGACCTTCTAAATCTCCGTGCAGGAGGAAAGGACTTATTTCCCCGACTGCTAGGAGCGCTGCCAGCAGATACTACCTTAGTTAAAGAGAGCAGCTCTTCCCAAAGTCACACCCGCTCCCCAGGGCAGTTTATATGCAGTTCCTGGCTGAGGCAAGGCTGTAGTGGCCTGGACACCCCACACCAGCTTGGGACACCTCTCTTGAGATACAAGGACTATCTTGATTTCAGATTTCCATTGAAAGCAATTGAAGCCTCTGTTGACATTGCATCCTAATCAAGTTCCTCCTCTGCTCAGTCCTGGCCGTCGCCTCCCCATCTCTGCCATGGTGAGAGTGTTCCCTAGTCTGCTGTCTGTGTGCTTTTCATCTCAGTCTGCGTTTCCGGGAACATACCCTGTGATGGTGGGTGCCAGGAAGGTCTAAGTAAGAGGATGCCAAGGAGATGTTGGGATTCAGGTCCCTCTGGCCCCGGAGCCCCATCCAGGTCACAGACAGTCCCCGGGACATAGCCGGGTGTTTGCTCCAACTTTCATTCTTGGTGAACTGGATGGAACTGCGTCAGCAGGAAACACGGGAGCGGGGGCTCTCTGTTTGCACAATATGACGGGAAATGGTATACAATATACACTCTAAGGCCAGTGAAATTGGATGGCTGTTGCTAACTATTATTGACACTTAGAAACAAAATGAGAGAAGTCTGAGGCTGGTTAATCCACAATTGTAAGCTTAGTGTGGGGTGTAGAAGGGTATGTGGGAGCACACGGCAGGGTGGGGGTCTCTCGTTTCCTGTAGCTGAGGGCAAATGAAGCTGGGGACCAGACCCAGGTCTTACCCAGACGAGTAACAGAGCTCCCCAAAGCTCTGTAGGAAATTTCAACCCAGGCAGGTGTGCTGTGACAAAATCGTTGCCTCTTTGGGGAAGGAATTGGACTCTGACTTGCGGGATGGCACATCTGAGTTGACAAGTCCAAAGAGCTTGGATATTTAGTTTCCTGTGACCCCTTTGTGCCTGCTGATGTGTCATAGTTCCTTGTTAAGGGGTGGTGCTCCTTGCTTGAAGGTCTCTGCACCTGGGGACAACCTGTGATGATTCCTGCCTCTAAGTCCCCATCAGGTCAGAAGGTAAATGACCAGGATTCAGTCACAACAGGTCATACAGTCAATGACCAGGATTCGGCCTGAGGAGGGAGGAGAGCCCATATTCCAAAGGAATTAAGAACTAGCCACTGTGCACTGGTAGGAGCTGTACATATATAAGGACTGGATTTCGAGTGTGCTCAATACAGGGGCAAGAATGGCAAACTCTTTTATACGGTGCTGTCTCCAAAAGGTAGGGAATACATTGGTCTAGGAACCGAGAGGCAGAAACCCAGATGTGCCACTCGTCGTGAGTCCCAGCGATTCCCTTGGGAGAATATGTGCTTCCTATTTGCAAAATTATGGATTCTGAGGGTTTAGACGTGTGAGTTGTCAAAAGTGAAACACTTCCAAGCAGAGAGATCTGGCAAGATTCTCACTGACTGGTAAGCCATGGCTACCACGTGGGCACTGTAAATTTCTCTTGCCCAGGGAAGAACAGGAAACAGGAAGAGCCCCCTTCCTGGAAGGGATGGTCGGTGACCACCACGGGGAGAAAGGGATACTGTTGTACGGGGGCGGGGAAGAATAGGTTGGGAACACGCATGCAGTTGGGCACCTTCGGTACGCCCTTGCCCAACGTTCATGGCAAAAAGACCAAGCAGCAACCTTGGCCCAAAAATGTGGTTGTGATCAGGAACTTGGGTCTTCAGGAATGCAAGTGTCAGTAATGTACAAGATGAATTACCGAGACAAGCAGAGGTGTTAGCTGAGGAAGGAGGAAATCCAGAATCGACCGTAAAGGGGACAGACAATCAGTACCTGTTAGGACTTCAAGACCAGCTGTACCAGGAGAGGCCATATTTTTCCGTTTCTAAGCTTCCTTTAGGGAAGGGAGGCCTGCTGGGATCCTTCAATATCTTCTCCCAGAATTATTACTTTTAAACCCAAACACAATTGACCTACAGTGTTACATTAGTTTCAGGTGTGCAATGCAACGATGGAACAATTCTACACATGCCTCGGTGCTCATGCTGAGTGTGCTCATAATCCCCTTCACTTATTTCACCCATCCCCCCACCTGCCTCCCCGCTGGTAACCATCTGTTCTCTGTAGTTACTGGTCTGGCTTGTTTGTTTGTCCCTCTTTTTCCTTTGTTCATTTGTTTTCTTTCTTTCCCTATATGGGAATCCAATTTCTCTTTCTCTGACTGATTGATTTCACTTATTATGTCCTCTAGATCCATCCATGTTGTTGCAAATGGCAAGATTTCCTTCTTTTTTTTTCTTATGGCTGAGTAATATATTCCATTGTATGTGTGTACACTACATCTTCTTTGTCCTTTCATATTTAGTGGACACTCAGACTGCTTCCATAACTTGGCTATTGTAAATAATGCTGCAGTAAACATAGGGGTACGTATGTCTTTTTGAATTGGTGTTTTTGTTTTCTTTGGGTAATTACCCAGTAGTGGAAGTATTGGATCATATGACAATTCCAGTTTTAATTTTTTGAGGGACCTCTTGTTTTCCACAGTGGCTGCACCAGTTTGCATTCCCCCCAATAGTGCGCGAGGGTTCTTTTTTCTCTACATCCTCGCCAACACCTGTTGTTACTTGTGTTTTTGTTTTTAGCCGTTCGGGCAGGTGTGAGGTCATAGCTCCTTGAGGTTTTCATTTGCAGGTCCTCGATTAGTGAGGTTGAACATATTTTCATGTGTCTGCTGGCCATCTGTACATCTTCTTTGGGAAAATGCCGATTCATGTCTTATGCCCGTTTTTAAATGAATTATTTGTATTTTTAGTGTCGAGTTGTACAAGTTCTTTATATATTTTGGATATTAACCCCTTATTGGGCGTATTATTGGCAAATATCTTCTCCTCTCCAGTGAGTTGTCTTTTTGTTTTGTTGGGCAAAAGCTTTGCTGTGCAAAAGCTCTTTATTTTTGTGTAGTCCTAATAGGAGAATTTCGCTTTTGTTTCCCTTGCCACTGGAGATCTATCTAGGAAAATGTTTCAGTGGCTGATGTCAGAGATTACTGCCTGTGTTTTCTTCTAGGAATTTCATGGTTTCTGGTTTCACATTTTGATCTTTAATACATTTTGGGCTTATTCTCGTGTGTGTTTGTTTCATTCTTTCTCATGTAGTTTTCCAGTTTTCCCAACACCATTTATTGAAGAGGCTGCCTCTTCTCCATTGTATGTTCTTGCCTCCTTTGTCACAGATTAAGGGACCATATAAGCATGGGTTCATTTCTGGGCTCTCTGTCCTGTTCTGTTGACCTGCATGTCTGTTTTTGTGCCAGTACCATACTGTTCTGATTACTACAGTTTTGTAGTGTATCTTAAATTCTGGGAATGCGATACCTCCTGAACTTTATTTAAAGAGTTGGGCTTGAGTGCTGCAAGGGGGTGGGGAGGTGGAGGGGCTCCCGTGGACACCAGATTGTCTGTCGGGACTGAAGGTCTTATTTTCCCAGCTGCTGGGAGTGCTTCCAGCAGACAGCTCTTAGCCGTTACAGCCTTCTTTGGGAAGTGCCTAAATGGAGAGTGTTGCTTGATCCAAGGTTTTTCCTATTATGGGCCGGGCCATGTCTAATGACTGGTTGAAGCAAGGCTATAAAGGCTCCCACTTGAAACACTGCAGAAAAGCTAATCTATCTTTAGGATTCCTTATAATCTCAGCTGAGGACTTTTTTGAAACTGCATCGCAGTCCAACCTCTCCCTCTGTTTTATTCTTTCTCTTTCCTTCCCCTTCCACAGACATTGTTCCCAGGAATATTCCTAATACATTTTTTTTTAATGTAGTTGACACACATGTTACATTAGTTTCAGGCTCACAGCTTCATGATCTGACAAGTTTATACACCATGCTCTGCTCGCCCCCAAGTGTAGCTGCTATCTGTCCCGTTACATCGCTCTTACAATATTGTTGATTATAGTCCTTCGGCTCTGCTTTTCATTCCTGTGACTTCCTCATTCCGTCACCGGGGGCCTGTATCTCCCTCTCTCTGTCACCCATTTTGCCCCTGCCCCCGCTCGCCTCCCTTCCGGCAAGCATCAGTTTGTTGTCTGTATTCATAACTCTGACTCTGCTTTTTGTTTGTTCTTTTTTGTAGCTTCCATTTCTTAGCAGAATCATTTGGTATCTTTTGTCTCATTCTGACTTATTTCTCTTAGCATAATACTCCCTAGGTCCATCCATGGTCTCAAATGGCACAGTCTACTCCTTTTTGCTGGCCATGTAGTGTTCTGTCATGTATATATACCACTTTTTCCTTACCATTTGTCTATCAATGGACACCGGATAAAGTTTTTGCATGCTGATTTTCATTACTACCTGCTAATGAACCCATCCTCCAATGCTAACTCAATGTAATGACTAGACCATTATGTTATTTCTTTGGATCTTTGTCCTTAGCTGGTAACATGGCTAGCTTTTGAGCTTCTTAAAAAGTTGGGGAGCCATATTTCTCTGGTCAGCCCCAGTGGTGAAGACCTTGTTTCTTGTTTGACCACAGCTACCCGAACTTGGGCTTTTGCATCACTCAAAAGCACATACCCTCCCACCACACTCCAACATCCTCAAGGAATATTCCCCAACCTCAGCTGATCACTGGTCCTCCCAAAGTAGACCTCCTGAGGTGTCAGGCTAGTCACTTACTTCTGGGACCTTCTTTCGCCATTCAGCTTGCTTCATTGGTCTTCTGTTGCTGCTTTGATTTTAGAGTCCCAGGCTGGGACATAAATAGAGTGAATACTGAATTCTGTCCTCTCGCAGGCCGTATGGATTCTAGTGTCCAGGATGAGGCTGGGGAAAGATTACCACATGGAAATAAAGACAAATCACAGAACTAGCCTTTACTACATGGTGATTTGCAGACTGACAGTGCTAAGGAAAAAGGAAACAACCATTTAAGCTGTAATCATTACAAAACAAGCTATAATTTTGGAAACTGACATGTGGAGAGGTGTTATATGGGTAACAATTACAATCAGGAAACTGGTGGTCAGAGTGGAATGAAAGCAAAGAGGAATGCCTTGAAAGATGGGCTCTTTAGACCTTGATTTGGTCCCTGCAGAAAATCGCATGGCTGACACACGTAGCCAGAAAAAGCTCATTATCAATGTTTAACTTCTTCTTTTTATTTTTAATGCCAGCATCTGTCCCCTGGTCTCCTTTGTGGTCATACCCTGAAGAGAAAGTGTCCTGTTCAGAGCACTAGTCTCAGACAGATATGAGATATTATGAATATATTGTAACTTCATGAAGTTGAAGTTGACTTCAGAGCACAAATTTTATGTACTAAACTAACAAGTAAATTTTCTTCCTTTGGACCTCATGAAAGATGTGTAATCTCCATGCTGTATCTGTAGAACCTAGAAAGTGCCTATTGCATAGTAAGAATGTAACAATTTTACTGGTATTAGAATCCCTTATGAAATCTATGCTTTCTATGAGAAACTCACTTTAAACACTTTAAAAAGTTACAAATAGGTTAAAGTAAAAGGATAGAAAAGCTGTGCCATGTATATACTAGTAGTAAAAACAAAATGGCTGGAGGAGCTATGTTAATGTCAGACCGTGTCAACTTTAGAGCTTAGGAAATTAACAGAAATAAAGGAATATATCACATAGTGACAAAAGGGTCAATTTACTGAAAAGACAACATTTCGAAATGTGTATGCCTCTTATAAGGATGTTTCAAAAAACATGAAGTGAAAGTCGATGGAATTGAAAGGTGAAATGGACAGATCGGAGTCACAGAGTTGAAGACTTTCATTCCATTTTCAAAATAATCAATAGAATGAGTAGAGAGAACATCAGTAAAGAGGTAATGAACTTGGATGTAACTGAGATTTATAGACCATTCTGCCTAACAAAAACAGAATACACATTCTTTTCAAGTTCAAATGAACACTTATCAAGAATTACCATATCCTGCATCATAGAACAAATTGTAAAAATATTTCTAAGACTAAGACAGTTGAAGTCTTAGAAATTTGTTTTCTAATCTCTTTGGCTTATAGGTGGTTATGTTTGTGTTCATACGACATTTTCGCTGTATGCATGTGTACATCCAAATTTCTCCTTCTAAGGGCACCAAAAGGATTCGGGACCCACCCTACTATAGAATGATCTCATTCTAATTTAGTTAATTACTTCCTCAGAGACTTTATTTCCAAATGAGGTCGCATTCTCAGGTAGTGGGGGTGAGAACTTCAGTATGTGAAATTGGGGGGGGGGAGTGGGACACAGTTCAATCCATGACAACTTACATTATAAATTAAGACCTTACTTTTTCTATAAAAAAGAAACCAACAATCTAATTTTCTTCCTTAAGAAAGTCAAAAAAGAAAAAAAAAGGGAAAGGAAGGCAATAAGGTAATATAAGTAAGAGCAGAAGTCAGAATAAAAACAGAATAACAATACAGAAAATCAATGAAACCAAAAGCTTATTTTCGAAATGGTCAATGAAATTGTTATACCTCTAGCCAAACTCACAAAGCAGAAGAGAATATGCAAATTACATGATCAAGAATGAGAAGGGATATCTATACAGACCTCACAGGCATTAAAAGGACGATAAGAAAATGTTAAAATATTAATAACATAGTAATAAGAAAATATCAGCAATGTTACAAAATATTAGAATTCCAAGCACGTAAACTTGATGATTTTAATGAAATGCAGTCATTCCTTGAAAGCCACACACTATCCAAACTCACCAAGGATAGATGACCTGGAAAGAACTTAATCTACTGAAGAAATTGTACAGTAAAATAGTCAAAGAAATTCTCCAACTCCAGGCTCAGATGGTTTCACAGGCAGAGAAGAAAAGGCAAAGTGTGCACGATTGGTAAGGAGGTCCCCTAGGTAGGAGACCTTCTTTATTAGTTGGTCTGCCCCTGTGGCTTACCAGGGCAGGCTCCATGGTTCCAGAGTCACTGGAGAAGCCCTGAAGTTTTGACCCCTGGTTGGGAAGAAGGAGGATCTGTTTATCTGGAGAATGAACTCCCCTTACTAGACCACTCCGGATGGGAGGGACCTCAGAACTCCTTTCTCAGGTGATCCTGGGCTGCCTTCCAAGGGTCTCCATGGGCTTTATTGAGAGTGCACCTCTATTCTCAAGAGTTGTTTTCAGAAAGGATAGACCCAATTGGACAGTCTTAGAAGATTCCTGGAGGAGCCCACACTGTGCAGGAAGACCTTAGCAGGGCAGAAAGGAGGAGGGGAGGGGTGAGAAGAGGGGAAGAGGGGAAGGGACGACTTTAGGTGGGAGCCAGAGGGTGGGGGCCTGGCTCTCTTCTTTGCACTGTCATTTTCTAGTAGGGATTAAAATTTTTTTTAATGTTTATTTATTTTTGAGAGAGAGAGAGACAGACAGAGCATGAGCAGGGGAGGGGCAGAGAGAGAGAGGGAGACACAGAATCCAAAGCAGGCTCCAAGCTCCGAGCTGTCAGCTCAGAGCCCCACACAGGGCTCAAACTCATGAACTGTGAGATCATGACCTGAGTCAAAGTCGTACCCTTAACCAACTGAGCCACCTAGGTGCCCCTCTAGTAGGGATTCGCAAGGAGTTTGAGCACTCTAAATGTGAACCTGAATATCATAACGTCATATTTCTTCTCAGGTTGGTGCGATAAAATGCACATTATTCAGGCATTTGTTACCTTGGCATATAAGCTTGATATTAAATACCTAGACATGTAGTAAATGGGATCCATCTGTACCTTATTCTGAGACCCTCGGTGTAAGCACTGGGGTGGGGGGAGACCTTATTTGCTGCTATATTCTGAGCACCTAGAGCAATGCTTAGCACAGAGCACACAGTCATTTCAAATTAATGAATGTGTAGGTGAATGAATGAGTTTAGGCCTCACAACTTACCTGGAAGATCCTAGCTGAGAAGAAAGTGGCAATGGTAAATCATTGACACGGCAGATGGTTAGATCATGATTTGAGAAGAAAAATCCTTTAGGAGATTAGACATAAGCAGTGTCTCATTATCTGCTCTTCTGGCTTGTGTAGAAATCAAGTCTATGAACACATCTCAGGTGAGCATCCTGACCCCTAGCGGGCTGCCACATGCTATGTTTCAAGAATACTAGCTAAGGGGCGCCTGGGTGGCTCAGTCAGGTTAAGCGTCTGTCTTCGGCTCAGGTCATGATCTTGAGGTTCATGAGTTCAAGCCCTGCATTGGGCTCTCTGCTGTCAGCACCGAGCCCGCCTCAGATCCTCTGTCTCCTCTCTCTCTGCCCCTCCCCTGCTCATGCACACTCTCTGTCTCTCTCAAAAGAAATAAATGAACATTAAAAAAAAAAAAAAGAATACTGGCTTAGCCCTTTCTTTGGAACTCAAGACATTTCCACCATGGGCCCCAACCATGAGCTGACGTGTTGGCGACTCAGATGGCGTCTCCGCCCACCAGGACCTTACTCAGTATTTGTCATGTTTGCCCAGGAGATGTTGATTCTCAGGAAGAATGTTGATTCCAGAATGATTTCTGAACTTTTAGGAATCTCAGCTCTGAAGTAACGGATTGTATTCTAAGAAGAAAATTAATTGGCGAGCAAAGCATGAGATCTGAAAGTGGTAGAACATGTTTGCTCCCCTACTGATAGAAATTCTCCATCTACTATTTGAATTTAATGGAAGCAGCTTTTCAAAAGTTTTCCAAGCTCCTTATGTTCCTGTAACACAAAGTCATGGTTATTATTCAACTTCAAGATGAATTATTTTCAGCCATTCTTTACATCAGGTGGAGGATACAGCAAACAAGCAATGTAATTATTTAAAAGAACGTTGGAGCAATTAAACTTTTCCTACAAATACCACATGAGCAGAGCAGAAGGACAGAAAGTAATGTATTAACTGTTTGCCATTCAAATGGCTCTTTGAGTCTCCAACAGTCATACGCTACAAATAGGATATTTATATCACATGCGAATTTAGTGCCTAGAAAAGCATCAGCAGCAAACTTTCCCATGGTTCATTGGCTTATGGTCTTTGATGATTAAGCCACAAGGGAATAATTACTTCACCAATACCTCATTTATCCCCTCTGCGTCTTCCTCCCTAATTCTGTTAATTCTGTTCTTAAATAATGGCAATACCCACCATTTCTTTTAAAATGCAACTAACTGCTAAGTAGAGAAGAGTAAGGTAAAATAAAATATGCTTAGAAATAGATGTGTGATTGTTTACATTGGTTTGGAGTTGAAAATCACATCTCTGAAATAAGAGAAGCAGACATAAGATATTGAATCCTGAGTAGCAAAGTAATTAACATATATTTAGGCTAATGTACACAGTACCGAGCTATAGAATTGTTATTGTTTGATTAAAGCCTTTTGCCTTGACCATACATGTTTATAATAGGAAATTGAAAAACCCATTTAGATTTCAAAGGCATTCCTCTAACCATCCTGCCATCAACATGGAAATTTGAAGAATACAATGTACAGACTGTTAAATACATGAGTGCACTGATATACAAGTATGTTTGTACTAAAGGTCCCTGAGGTAAAAGAAGACTTCATCTAAAATTGGCTTCTAAATTTAAATGTGCTCAATGGCATAATTAATGGATGCCTTGATAATTTTCCTAATTATTATCCAGCGTCTGGTCTTTAGTTCACTTTGTGACCTCTGTGTGCATGTATGTACATGTGTGTTTATTGCTAGAGTATCTATCGTATGAGTACATTCACTACTATATTCGTAACAGAGATATTAGATACATATAAAATTTTTTTCCTCCTAATCTGTTAATCCATTTTTTATGTTCTGCTTCCTTATCTTTAAAGGTGCCTACTGAATTTTTAATTTATGTTATTTTTATTTTCTTAAATTTATTTAAATTCAAGTGAGCTAACACACAGTGTCGTATTGGTTCCTGGATAGAACCCAGAGATTCATCACTTACACAGAACACCCAGTGCTCATGCCAACCAGTGCCCTCCTTAATGCCCATCCCCCCACCCACCACCCCTCCAGCAACCCTCAGTTTGTTCTCTGTATTTAAGAGTCTCTTATGGTTTGCCTCCCTCTCTACTTTTATTTTTCCTTCCCTTCCCCTATGTTCATCTGTTTTGTTTCTTAAATCCCACATATGAGTGAAATGCTATGATATTTGTCTTCCTCTGACCGACTTATTTCACTTAGCATAATACCCTCTAGGAATCAACCTACCCCTTGCCCAGGCCCTGTGGCACTTGGGTTATGAGAAAGTGGCCTTCACTCAGAGGGCCCCCAAAGAAACAGTCTCCTTGGAATGATCCAAGTTTTCGAGGTGAAGGAAGTCTAATAGAAGAGATTGAGGAAGTAGGGAGTTTTGTTGATTCAGATGGAGCATTCCAGAGAGCATGAGGGAAAGGTTTGAGGGCTGGGCAGCAGCAAAAATTTGTGTCGGGTTATGGATGTACAGAGCCCAATGAGGAAGATGTCCTAACCTTAATGATGACGTGGGTGGCTTGGACGCCTAGTGGTGACTGAGATAATGAGGGGGGAAGACTCAAAGAGTCTGCCCTGTGGTCTAAAGGAAAGGTGAGTAGTCATTTCTAAGGTCACTACCCTTCTCACACCCGATCTCTTGTGCCGCTGTGATTGGTGGGGCCGGGGATGTGGCTGCAAAGACCATACCAAGAGCAGCATCGCCAGGGGGCTCCCTTGCATCAGGTCCCTGTTGGCCCGTTCCATTGACTGGAGTGAGTGGCGTAGTTTCTCCAAGCTCACCACCCACTCTGAAGCCTCCAGCCACTCGACCATGGCCCGGATCTGCCATTGATGATATGTGTGGCCCTCATTTCCCTCACATACAAAAGGAGGACACTGGCCTCCTTTGGTGCTTCTCAAACTTTCCCATCACACATGTCCTAGAGAAACCTGCGGAGGTGGCCTGAAGAAACTTAGCACTGATCACATTTTCACTTCACATTTGATATGAAGTTTAAGTGGGAAATAATATTAGCCCACATAGTGTGATCCTTCCTTGACATAGCAACTGGGCTTTGCACTTTCTGCTGCAGAGAACCGTGATGACTTAGAGCTACGGTGGCATTGCCTGTGTCTTCCCTCTTCTGTTTCAGAGAAGTCGCTAGTAGAGCCTTTGTTTTCCTACCTAATGCTTTTCTTTTCCCCAGAGTATAAGACACAAGCTGATGAACGGTAATCACTCTGCCTGTGTGTGAACACCAGAACTCACGGTGCAGTCTATTCTAGGTGGGCGATGGGATAATGTGTCAGGATAGGCACATGGGCCAGGAGAGAGGGCTGTTCCCCCCCAGTCTGGGAGGAGGACAGAGTTCGGGCCCCTGCATAGTACAGACCTGGGGCCCATGCCTGGCTGCACACGGAAGAGATTGTGAGGCACGTCACAGGCTTTAGTTTGGTCTGGGGGCTCCGGCCTCCGGGAGATTGCCCTGTCTGAGTTTGGCTCTCTTGTAGCATCTTTGATCATTTTAAGAGATCTGAGATCATTGAACAAATAGGGTGTCGGCAGTGATTGTGATGGAATGAATATAAGACAGTCCTTATCTCATTTGGGGAACCTCATGGAGGACCCAGACTCTTGATTAATCCCAGAGGGAACCCTACCAGCTGTCACTTATATTCACTTTCGTGTTGGCCTCACAGGCCCTACTGAGTTACATTTGGCTCCCTGATCTTGGTGAACTCTCCTGGGCCCCTTTCCCTCATTGCAGAAATGAGAAGGTGGGTCTGCATGATGTTCAAGGGGCGCATCCGGGTGTAAAATAAAATGTGATCAGACGGGCTGTCCTACCCTGAAGACTCTTCCTCAGGTCTCCTCTCTGCCACCCATGAAACCAAGGCCACGCTCCAGAAGAGTGTGACCAGCTTCACGAGGCCACTGCATTCTAAATGGGAGAGAAGCATGGGTTGTTGTGGTTTTTTTTTCCAGATTCTTTTCATGTTTCTCTGCACAAGAGTGTTAGCTCATAACAAGCATTAAAATTAGGAAACAGTGAGCAATCTCTTTGTTCTCCCTCCCAGCAGAGCCGACTTCAAAAGCACAACAAAATTATCAAGAAATATGATGTAAAGAACAAACATGAGTTAAATCGATGGAACTCAGCAGCATTTTTAAAAATGAGGAAAAACGAGGCCTTTACAAAGGTGCAAGGAATTAAAATGAGTAAATTTTAGTCAACCGTAGACTAAATATATATTTTTTTCCTCCAGGAAATACCCTAAAAGGAAAGTTTCACTCCTTTGTGTACTTCAAGGTAAATAGTTGCCCCGCCCTTAACACTAAGTGCATTTACACCTTCAGAGAGAGTGAAAGGAGACGGAGGCTCGACACGTCCCCATCTTTTCTCCAGCATTCTCTGCTGCCTTTCCCCATACAAATCTGAGATTTGTATCAGTCATTGACCCAAAGCACTGAAAATTCATGCATCCTTAAGCACATGGAAACGTCTACAATTATGAGTGTCCTCTGTTTACCCTACTAGGTGGCAAAGTTAGGACTTGAGCCGCCATCTTGACTCAGCATCATAAACATACTGTTTTGCTACGTTAACAATGGCTTTTAGTCAAGATCACACAGACTAATGGTAGAGATTTTGGCTTCCAAAACCTGGCTTCACTTTATCACATAGAAAAAGAGGAAGCTTCTATCATGGAGCCTTCATGAAGACCTAGATCCTGCTTTTCCCCAAACCACATAGTTGAATCCAATCTGTCTGGGCCAGATTCGAAAGCTTTACACCAGTGTTCTGGTGTGTAGTGTGCTGAGGGCCTTGAAGGTCTGGAGAGGGGTCAGAGTTCCTGAATTTCAGTTAGTCTCAGGTGAAGTGGATGCTGCTGGTCCTCATACCACTCTTTGACCAGGAAGACTTTCCACTGTACCGAAAGTAGCATGTAGTATGCACCCATATTAACCTTTCAAATGCATGTTAAGAATGAAATGCTTTTCCCAAACAATTTCTATTGAGATTTTCATTTATATCTTATAATTCGGGTGGTTTTTTTTTTAAATGTTTATAATTTTTGAGAGACAGAAAGAGTGCAAACGAGATGGGTAGAGAGAAAGGGAGACAGAGAATCTGAAGCAGGATCCAGGCTCCGAGCTGCCAGCACAGAGCCCAATGCAGGGCTGGAAACCACCAACTGTGAGATCATGACCAGAGCCAAAGTTGGATGCTTAACCGACTGAGCCACCCAGGTGCCCCCCACCTTCTTTTAATACTTCTTATAATTTGTGAAATGAATAATACTGTGCTAAATTTAAAAACTTTAAATATTATGAAGGTTTTAAGGCAGGAGAGATCACACCCCATCTAGCAGATGGGGTCAAGAGAGCATGAGTGAAGGGAGGCAGTGTGCACAGAAGAGTGAGAGCACTTGGTAAAAATGGAGGAGCCATTACGGCTGCTGATCCACTGACAACCACAGAAGCAGCAAACACCTGCATGGCCCCGCATGTCTGCCAGGTGCTGTTCTCAACCTTCCACACATATCAGCTCATGGTACCCTCCAAATCACTCTGAGACGTGCTTTTAGTACATCATTTTAAGGATACAGTTGGCATCGCTGGGGCACAGGGAGATTAAATGCTTGTACTTTCCCAAGGTCATGAAGCTAGGAAGAAAAGAGCTGCGATGTGAATGTTGGCAAGCAGGCTTCAGAGTCTGCGTTCTAGAGCACTCCACTCTACTCCCCTATAATATGGAGAATATGGAACAGGTTCATCTACCCCAGAGCACAGGAAGGGTGCATGAAATACAGAGCATGGGTGGCAGAGGAGCCGCAGAGCAGTCAGGATATTAATGAAAAAACGCTGAGTTCGGCCTGCATTCCGTAGGGAAGAGAACCGTGAATGCTAAGCTCTGACATTGACTTATTTATTCAGATCTATCAGAACCTCCCAGAAGGTGATAAAGAATATTTTAAGCTCATTGGTGATCTAAAGATTTTTTTTAAATGTTTATTTATTTTGAGAAGGAAAGAGAGACAGCGTGTGTGAGCAGTGGGGGGAGCAGAGAGAGAGAGGAGAGAGACGGAATCCCAGCCAAGCTCTATGCCATCAGTGCAGAGGATGACGCGAGGCTCGAACCCACAAAACCATGAGATCGTGATCTGAGCTGAGATCAAGAGTCAGATGCCTAAATGACTGCCACTCGGGCGGCCTTAAAGATTTTTTAATATACAGTCAACACAGACATTAATTTCAACAGACCTGTCCAGTTCCTTACTCTCCCCATTAAGTGGGTGTCAGCCATTACATAAATGGAAGTTTGAGGTGGCCAGTAAATAGTATTAACATTTTTATCTTTTTATGGTCTAATGAATTCTGCAACACACACACACACACACACAACACACACGGATTCCCACATCTGGTGGACAGGGCATGAGATAAATTATTACCTATCACTTTGAAGACCATGCCACGGGGGACTGCCCTGTGGCACTAAGAGGCTCTCTGGCTGACACACAGCACGTCGTGAAGGAGACCTGAAGGCGGGGCCTGATGCTGACAAAGCGATGTTCAGTGTTCATGTTAAATGACTGGCTATTTGAGCACGGGAGTGGCAAGCGGGAAGCAGTTGCCGCTGTTGGCATGGACCTATTCCTGCAGCTGGGGAGGGATGGGATGGCCCCTCTGGCTCTGCCCCTTGTCTCTGTGTCCCTGACCTTAGGGGAAATGAAAGAGCAGAGGGTTTTATGTCCGGCATTCTACCCCAAGTTCTTTCCCTTGGTGTCTCAAACTGACATCTGGCCATTCCAGCCCTTGCATTAAGAAGCATGAGTAGAGACTTGAATCAAGTAGAATATTTTAGAGGTTCTGAGTCTTTTGACTCAGGCTTCTTTCCTTTTTATTTCACACTGGGTGCACCCAGGGATGCACCCGGGGATGGGGGAGGAGTATCCATCCTCCCTGCGAGTACAAGGAGTGCACACAACAAGGGGATTCCAACCCCCTCCCAACCACAGCAGCTGTTCAGAGCTGCACACCGAACCTTGTCCTCGCTGCAGTTTTACAAAGGCTCTTTGATTTTTCCTCCTAACAGATCAGGTCCTCATAACAGCACTGAACACTATCCAGGCTAAAGTTGACAGTGCTTCAGCTGTGATGTTTTTCATTCTTTCTTTTTTAATGTTTATTCATTCTTGAGAGATGGAGAGACAGAGCATGAGTCGGGGAGCAGCAGAGAGAGAGGGAGACACAGAATCTGAACCAGGCTCCAGGCTCTGAGCTGTCAGCAAAGAGCCCTGTGCGGGGCTGGAACCCATGGACTGCAAGATCATGACTTGAACCGAAGTCAGACACTTAACCGACTGGCACCCCTGTTTTTCCTTCTGATCACAGTCTCAGGGGGTTGCCTGGGCTTCAGGTTGCCGACACTTCTGGATCCCGGGACACACGCCTGGTTAGACCTGCATAACCTCAACCTCTGCCCCTTCCTCCCCTTCCCCCCTCCTCCTCATAGAGGGCCAGTCTCTACAGGGAATCATTTCGTAACAACACTACTCTGTTGAGTCCTTATAATCTCAGGTTCTGTGCTAACAGCTTTAACAGCATTATGCTACTTAAGTCTTCAAATAAAATAACTCTTATTATCTCTATTTTTCAGATGAGAAAATTCAAGCACATTGTTAAAGAAGGGCTTAATGAGTGTTATTTAATACTAGTATACTTATAAAAACATGGAAATTGCATTGCAGTGTGAAATCCAGACACGCCCGTGTATAGATAAAAATGCTTTAGGTGTGCCTGGGTGGCTCAGTAGGTTGTGTATCTGACTTCAGCTCAGGTCGTGATCTTGCGGTCTATGGGCTTTGTGTCGTCGGGCTCTGTGCTGACAGCTCAGAGCCTGGAGCTGCTTCAGATTCAGTCTCCCTCTCTCTCTGACCCTCCCCTGCTCACGCTGTCTCTCTCTCTCTCCTGGAAATAAATAAAACATTAAAAAATTTTTAAAAATAAATGTTAAAAATTTTTTTTAATGCTTTTAGCAAGGGCTGGGATGGAGATGTACAGTAGATAGCAGGATTGTGTCATAGAAAAGGATCTAACCCATGTGGCTGTACCTCAAACAGAGCATGCGCGGGGTGGGGGGGAGGTCTGGGGGCTGCTGCTGTCCTAACAGCCCCGGAGAAATATTTGCATTCGGTGTGTGGGGCCAGGGGTGCTGATAGTGTCAGGGCAGTATCTCACAGCGATGAGCGGTCTCATCCAGAATGCCATGGCATTTAAATGTTGTATACCATTAATGGTTTTTAATTTTTGTTTTGTTTCACCTTTTCTCTGTCTGACAGAAGGACTCTTCCCCTATGACTGTGTGTTTACCTACTTCTTTTTGTACTTCTGCTGATTTTTTCCTTTCCATTTATGTTGAGATTTGTTATTAGATGAATGCAAATTGACACTTGTTCCTTTCTTTCCCCCCTGGTGAATTGAGTCATTATATGATGTCCCTTGTGATCCCTGGTAATGCTTTCCTTCAGGTTTCTTTTGGGTCTATTAAAATAACCACAAAAGCTTTTTGTTCCTTGGTTGCTGTTTGAGGGGTATGAGTGCTTTTTTTGTGTGTTGCACATTCAAGTTTTTCAAAGATAAATTTTAAAAATTTTAGTTCTTAGTTTATTGTCAAGTTGGCTTCCATATACCCAGTGCTCATCCCCACAAGTGCCCTCCTCCATGCCCATCACCCTCCATCTCCTCCCCCCCACCCCCATCAGCCCTCAGTTTGTTCTCAGCATCCAAGAGTCTCTCATGGTTTGAAATTTTAATTTTGAAACAGTTGTATAGTTAGAGAAAAATTAAAAGAGCTAGTAGAGAGAGCCCCTCTATACTCCATAACCAGTTTCTTCTATGATTAACATATTAGTATGCCATATTTTTTAGAATTAACAAACCGATATTGAGTATTGTTGAATAAAATCCACACTTTACTGAGTGGCCCTTAGTTTTTGCCTCATGTCCCTTTTCTGTTCCAAGATGCCTCACAGGACCCCATTATTACACTTAGTTACCGTGTCTCTTTTGGCTTCTCTTGGCAGTGACAACCTTTTCAGACTTTCCTCTTTTCTTTTGAATGACTGTGACAGTTTTGAGGAGTACTTGTTAGGTATTTTGTAGAATGTCTGTCAATAGGGATTTGTCTGATGGTTTTATTTGTCTTTGGGTTGAGGTTATGAGTTTTGGGGGGGGGAGATCGCAGAGATAAAGTGTCGTTTTCATTATGTCATTTTAAGGGTGCCCATTGTAAACATGTCTAATCACTGTTGATGTTGACCCTGATCTCTTGACTGAAGTAGTGTTCGCCAGGTCTCCTCTGCTGCTGTAACATTGCTTGCCACCCCTCCCCCCCCAACTTTCCACACGGTGCTCCTTGGAAGATGGTACTATGCACAGCCCAAGCTTAATAGATGGGAGCTGTGCCCACCTTCTTACAGGCAGAATAGCCACGTACATTATTTATAAGCATTTGTCCTCTCTTTCTCATTTATTCAATCATTTACATCAGTGTGGATTTGTGGATGTTTGTCTAAGACTTTGGGTTATAATCCAATACTGCTTTTTTTATCGCTCAAATTGTGCCAAACGTGGATGGTGTAAGCTCCTCCTGTGTCCCCGTGACCCGGTGATGTCATGTAGATACTATTAAAATGACACCATTACTTCCTTTCACTGCCAGGCTAACCTTGTATATTTCCTACCCCATTCCCAGAACCAGTCATTTCTCCATGGAGCACCGGTTCCCTTTACTGGAGATCTGGCCAGTAGATGTGCTTGTTGCTGCTACAGTATTATGCCTGCCTCCAGGTCTCTATGTGGATAACTCATAGTTATAAATATACGTCCGTGTACCCGTACGTATGGATATAAAGTTACACATGAGTTTATACTGTCTTCAACTCCAGCTCATCATTGTAAATACATTCTAGCCTCTTCCCCTGGCTTATCTATAAACTCCCCCTTCAACAGAAAGTAACCTGATCCCACCATCCACCATCCATTTCTTTAATCACTTAATTCCAATATTAAAACATAGCAGCATTAGATGGGGCACCTGGGCAGCTCAGTCGGTGAAGCGTCCGACTCTGGATTTTAGCTTGGGTCATGATCTACCATGGGAGGCTCTATGCTGACAGTGTGGAGCCTGTTTGGGATTCTCTTCCCCCCCNAAATAAAACATAGCATTATAATTGTTCACTCATACTTCCATTTGCCTTGTCAACTAAAGCACAGTGTTTATGTACAGTTAATTTTGCCTTTAGTTAGCGACTCCACTCATTTTCCTTTTTAAAAATTATTTATTTTGAGAGAGAGAGAGAGAATGAGCAGGGGAGGGGCAGAGAGAGAGGGAGAGAGAGAATCCCAAGCAGGCTCCTGTCATCAGCGCAGAGCCCCACACGGGACTTGATCTCATGAACCATGAGGTCATGCCCTGAGCCGAAATCAAGAGTCGGAAGCTGAGCCCACTGAGCCCCCCAGGCGTCCCCAGAGACTTCACTTATTTTCAAAGTTACGTAGGTCAGTGGCTTTTCTTCTACCTCCTTCAGTAATATTTTTTTAAGAACAGTTAGATTCTTCTGCCATATCCTACATTCCATCCAGCAATCCCTGAGCTCATAAATTTCCTTAAAAAAATTTGTGATTCACTGTGTTGGAAAGTTCTGTGAGTTTTGATCAATGCGTAGTGTTGTGTATCCGTAGTTACACTGTCACATGGAATAGTTTATTGCTTTCAAAGATACTCCATGCTTTAGCTAGTCACCCTCCTCCCCAAGCCCTAGCAACCACTGATCTTCTTACCATCACTAGAGTTTTGCCTTTTCCACGATGTCGTATAATTAGAAGCACACAGTGTGTAACCTTTCAACTGGGTTATTTCATTTCCCAATTTGCATTTAAGTTTCATCCATGTCTTTTTGTGAGTTGATTTGCTATTGTCAATCATACTTCATTTTTAAAAATTATGGTTGCCCCAGTGTTTGTGATTCACAGTTTTTAGGATTCTAAGTCTGCTTCAAGTAACACTTTCAGTATATTTATTCCCCCTCCATCCTGTATAACTTCATTGCCCTTCATTTTACTTACCCATATGCTGTACTTATCCAATATGCTGTTGCGATTTATTACCGAAAACAATTATTTTTAGACAAATTAAGAATAAAAATATTTTACCTTTATGTATTTCTTTTCTGAAACTCTTCTTCCTATGGATTCAAATTTCTCACTGAGACAATTTTCCTTCTCTGTGAAGAATTTCTTTTAACATTTCTTTCAGGACAGATCTGTTGGTGATGAATTCCCTCAGTTTTTATTGTATGAGAAAGATATCACTGCATGTAGAATTCTAGGTTGGTGGGTTTTTTACTCAATACTTTAATTGTTTCACTCACCTGTCTTTGACTTTGCACAGTTTCTGGTGAGAAGTCTCTAGTAATTCTTCTCCTTGTTCTTGTATAAGTAACAATATTTCCCTCTGGCTTCTTTGAAGGTTTCTTCTTTGTCTCTTGTTCTCCACAGCTGGAATATAATATGTCTAAATGTGTGTGTGTGTGTGTGTGTGTGTGTGTGTGTGAAAATATACATATATTGTTGGTATTTGCCCTGCTTAGTGTACTTTGAGCTTCCTGCATTGGGATTTGGTACCATCATTACTTTTGAAAAGTTTTCAGCCATCTTTATTTCAAATATTTTTCTGTTTCATCCTTTCTTCTGGTATTCCAATTACTCATGGATTACAGCTTTTGAAATCATACTATAGTTCATTGATGTGTTTTTTATTTTTATTTATGTTTTTAATTTTTAAGTGTTTTATTTATTTTTGAGAGAGAGAGAGAGGGAGAATGAGTGGAGGAGGGGCAGAGAGGAGGGATACAGAATCCAAAGCAGGCTCCAGGCTCTCAGCTGTCAGCACAGAGCCCCACACGGGGCTTGAATCCATAGACTGTGAGATCATGTCCTGAGCCAAAGTCAGACACTTAACCGACTGAGCCAGCCAGGCGCCTATGTTCTAGTATTTTTTTCCATTCTTTCCCTGTCTGTGAATCTGACTTTGGGATTCTATACACTTGTCTTCAAGCCCCTGATTCTTTCCTTGGCCATGTCTAGACTACTGGTGAGCCCATAAAAGGCATTCATTTCTATTGTCATGTTTTTGATTTCTAGTATTCATTTCCTTTTTATTCTTAGTGTTTTAGTCTCTCTGCTTATATTACCTACCTGTTCTTTCATGTTCCTATCAGTTATAGCTCCAGCAGCTTCTTGGCTGGGACTGTCTGAATTTACCAATGTTTCCAGATCTTAAAATAGGAGATGGCCCCGTGACTCTATTCTCCAATGGGCCCAAGAATAATCCCTGATTTTCACATCCGCCCTTTCTTGTTGCAAGGATAGGAGTGAATATGTATGTTTAATGTCTTCAATTTCCCATTTCTCTGTCACATGTCTTGGAAGTTTATTTTCTAAACATGATATAGTTTTGTCATCTGTATGTGGTATATTTAATATAATTATGATATGTCTGCACTTAAAACTATGATTTTAGTTTGCACTTTTCTTTCTCTTACCCTTTCTAGGTTATTTTTGCTCTCCTATCTTTTCGTTGAAGCATTATGTTTTTAATCCATTACTGGAAAAATTTGGCAATACTTTCCTAAGGAATCTTGAGTTTTCTGTTCATGAGTAATCATTGTTTTTTTCCAGTTTATATTTGTTATATTTTAGTATCAAGTCTGAGCAGTCCTTTATTTGGAGATGTTCCATCTTCCTTTGTTTCTTAAAAGAGTTTAAGATTGATTTTTTTCCCTCCTAAATAATTAATGGAACTCACCTGTGAAACATCTGGGCTTAAGATTTACTTATTCAACCAGATCATTTCACTCGTGTGTGGAATTTAAGAAACAAAACAAGCAAAGGGAAAAAATGAGAGAGAGAGAGAGAGACAGAGAGACAGAGACAGAGAGAGAGAGAGAAATGCAAACCAAGAAACAGACTCTTAACTACAGAGAATCAACTGATGGTTACCAAGGCGGGTGGGGGTGGGGATGGGAGAAGCAGATGGTGGGGATTAAGGAGGGCATTTGTTGGAACAAGCAGTGGGCGTTGAGTCACTGTGTTGTACACCTGAAACTAATATAACACTGTGTTCACTAACTGGAATTAAAATAAAAACTTAAAAGGTTTTCTTATTTGGAAAGTTTAATATTATTCCAATTTCAATGTTGTCAGTCAGACAGAGGGTTGTTTTAATTTTCTGTTGTTTCTTTCAATAGTTCTTCGTGTGCTTTTCAAATAATTATCAACTGCTTGTAATAATTTTTATCATACTTGCAAATCTCTGTAGGGTAATGGAAACACAGATCTATAAGGACTCCACTAAGTTTTCTATGTATAGGATCATGTTTTCTCTGGATGATAATCACTTCTTTTTAATAGTTATGACATTAATTTACTTGCCTTATTTCATGGCTGTGACTTCTAGGACAATACTTTAATCTGTTTTTTTTTTCCATGTTTATCACACTGAGCATCTTGTCTCCTAATTTTTCTGTTGATCTTTAGTTGTTTGTTGAACATTTATATTTAAAAGCTAAGTTTAAAAATTAAAAACCAAGCTTTAAAATGTCAGCATGAAAAACTATTTTAAAAACAAAGCATGTTTGATAAAAAACTGAACAGAAGTCTAGAAAAGAACTGTAATAATTGAATTTTGTAAATTAAAAAGAAAAAGGAGAATCTGATTAAACATACATGTTCAAGGATTCATGGAGCCAGGTAACATACCAGAAATGACATTCTAGGAGAACAGAGAGAGAACAAAGAGAATAAAGAGCTAACAGCTGGGGCTTTTCCAGATGAAAGGTATCCAGCCAAAGATCTCAGAGACATAAATTCCAGACAGGAGAAGCAAAAAGATGCCCACACCTAAACGCACCTGAGAGAAGCCGTAGAATCCTGAAGGTAAAGACACAGCTTTCAGACTGAGACAGTCCACAGCCGACTTCTTACAGTGAACACGCAAAGTCAGAAGATAATAGGCTGTTATAGTCAGCATTCTAAAAGGCACTGCCTGTCAACTGATAATTCTGTATTCAGAAAAACGTATCTTTTGACAAATAAGCAAAAAAAAAAAAAGACAAAAATGATAGTGTTCATCACCAGCATATATTCCATAATTAAACATGTGAAGTTATTGATTGAGCAGCGAACAGAGGAAACCAGAAGGGTTGATAGGGGCAAGAGGAACCAAAGAGCAACCAAAGTGGTAGAAACATGGACAGTGAGCTAGGCCTCTATAAAACCAATATATTCATACATCACCTTGTTAATATGTATAATCAGAACTGGGGGAGGTGGTAATGAAGTTAAGCTGTGCTAAGTTTCTTGCGTTATCTAGAAAAACTAATCAATTGGTATCGATTGGCATTAGACTTTGATAAGTCAAATATGCCTGTTATTGTTTCTAGGTTATCATTTGCCAGAAATAATACACACACCCATACAGTTTTATCTCTATCTATCTATATCTGCTTGCTACTAGTTTCTTATTTTTTCTGGCACCTTCTTAGTAATCCCTTTATTTGTCTAAAGTTTCTCCCCCCTCTAATAAATTCTCTATGAAATTCTCTTGTGAACAATATTGCCTTAATTCTTGCATCTGCAAAAATTTTTGTAGCCTTTATTCCTAAAGAAAGCATGGTCGGGTATGAGATACTTTGTTCTCACTTTCTTTGCTTGAAGATACTGGATACTTTGACTCCTCTGCGATCTGTTGGTAGTGTTGCTATGGTGATAGCTGTGTTGATATCTTTTGTTTGCCCTTCCAGATCCGCAGGTGGTGTGGAGAAAATAACAAATAGTTCAAGGCACCAGAATTGAGAGATTAGAAACAGGCCTCTATAATCTAGTATAAATATGATACATGAAATTAGTAAGGTAAACCATTACATAAATGACACTGGAAAAATTTAAACACCATTTAGAAAAAAAAGAAATCTGCATCCTTAATATACTTCTCGCACAAACAAATTTCAAAGTGATTACTTCTTTAAATGTTAAAAAGAAGAGGCTCAAAATATCAGAAGAAAATATCAGTGAATGAAAAAATTCTTCCTGAGCATGATACAAAATCTAGAAGTTAAGACAAGTTTTAAACCTTTTTTTATGTATAAAAAGCATTACAACTCAAACTACTAGATAAGAAAACATGATTGAAATCAGCCCATGTGTTTTATACATAATTTTTTTTTTAAATTTAAATTTAAGTGAGTTGGCACACAGTGTAGTCTTGGCTTCAGGAGTAGAACCCAGTGATTCATCCCTTACATAGGACACCCAGTGCTCATCTCAACAGGTCTCTTTAATGCCCATCCCCGACCTAGCCCATCCCCCACCCACAAACTCTCCAGCGACCCTCAGTTTGTTCTCTGTATTTAAGAATCTCTTATGGTTTGTCTCCCTATTTATCTTATTTTTCCTTCCCTTCCCTTATGTTCATCTGTTTTGTTTCTTAAATTCCACATATGTGTGAAATTCTATGGTAGCCTGTCTTTCTGTGACTGACTTATTTTACTTAGCATAATACACTCTAGTTCCATCCACACTGTTGCAAATGGCAAGATTTCATTCTTTTTAAAAATTTTAAAATATTTATTTTTGAGAGACAGACAGAGACAGAGTGCAAGCAGGGGAGGGGAAGAGAAAAAGGGAGACACAGAATCTGAAGCAGCTCCAGGCTCTGAGCTGTCAGCACAGAGCTTGATGTGGGGCTTGATCCCACGGACCGCGAGATTGTGACCTGAGCTAAAGTCAGATGCTTAACCAACTGAACCACCCAGGCGCCCCCTTTCTTTTTGACTGCGGAGTAGTATTCCATTGTGTGTGTCTGTGTGTGTATACACACACAGACACACACACACCACATCTTCTTTATCCATTCGCCAGTCAATGGACATTTGGGCTCTTTCCGTACTTGGGCTATTGTTGATAGCACTGCTATGAACATTGGGGTTCCCATGCCCCTTCAAATCAGCATTTTTGTATCCTTTGGATAAATACTTGGTAGTGCAATTGCTGGGTCATAGGTAGTTCTGTGTTTAATTTTTTGAGGAGCCTCCATGCTGTTTCCCAGAGTGGCTACACCAGGTTGTGGGCCCACCAGCCATGCAAAAGTTTCCCCTTTCTCCACGTCCCCTCCAGCCTCTGTTGTTTCCTGAGTTGTTCATGTTAGCCATTCTGGCAGGTGTGGGGTGGTATCTCCTTGTGGTTTTGATCTGTATTTCCCTGATGATGAGTGATACTGAGCATCTTTTCATGTGACTTTTAGCGTCTGGATGTTTTATACAGAAATCTTAAAAATTTATTTGAAAATTTTAAGTAAAACTAAAATTGGGCACACGGTACGAATAAATAGTTGAGCTCAGAAGAAGCAAACACACAGTTAACAGTGTCAGATAAACATTCAATCTTAGGCATAATTAAGGAGATACTATTCAGAAATGAAAACTTTGATACTAATGGATTTGTAATCTCTTACATGCCATTGCGAAGTACGAAAAGGTCTGAACCTCAAAAGTTGTTTTTATAAACTTGGCGCCCAATGTTGTTTGTCAGCAAAACCTTGTCTGAACTGACAACAGGTGTTGGGTGGCAGCACTCTTACCGGTCGCCCAAACTGGTGCATTTTGATTTTATTATTTTGTTAGTTTTTTTTGTTGTTACTTTACCATTTCAGTTTTAATTACACTGCGAGGTTGTCAAAAGGCATGAAAGCTATTTCACGAGTAACAGTAATTTGGGGGGAATAACCTGGTACAAAATGTATGGACGGAAGCTTAGCCAATAGGTTCCAGACACAAGCACGGACATGCGCAGTCATTCCTGGGGCGCCTGGGAGGCTCAGTCGTTAAGCGTCTGACTTCGGCTCAGGTCATGATCTCACAGTTGGTGGGTTCGAGCCCCACGTCGGTCTCTGTGCTGACAGCTCGGAGCCTGGAGCCTGCTTCAGATTCTGTGTCTTCCTCTAACTCTGCCTCTCCTCTTCTCATACTCTGTCTCTCTCGATATCAAATAATAAAACAATAAAATAATAAAAAATTTTAAAGAGATAACCGTCCATGTGCAATTCGCATCCTCTATCCATATTCATAAGCTAGCCTATTAATATTGAAAGGATGACAAATCTGTTCTGTAAAGAATATCATTTCCTCACTCTAAATTTTCTAATTCAACTAAAATTATGGTATGACCATCCTCCATACGTAGGCAATAGTTAGAAAGTGACGTGGTAAATTATAATAAGTTAATTGAAAAAGATCGCCCAGTTCTATATCAAGTGATGATGGAAGAAATGATTCTCTGGATGGAATGTCCCTTCTGTCATCTAAAGTTGAACTTTAGACGACTTCACAATAAAAGTCATGTCCCATGGAGAATGAGGCAAGGGCCTGTTCAATGCGTGGATATTCATGTAGGGTCCCTTCCGATGAGCATGAAAGCAGCTGGCTTCATGTACAGAAAGCCGTGCCCCCTGAGACAAGGAGCAGTCTCCCAGATGTACTTGGAAGCAAAGATCAGAAATACATTGGAAAGAGAAAATTCATTGAAAATAAAAATTAGTTGTAAAACTGTGCAGGGAGACAGGAGCACTCAGATACGACAGATCTACATTTGATTTATATTGCACACAGTCTATACACGCTCACAGACCTGTATGTGTGCATATAAATATATTTTGCATAGGTGTGTATGCATAGATGATTATATATTAAACACCTCTGTGCATATCACTTTCGAAGATGTAATGAAGCTCTGCGATGGCTGGATAGATTCTAATGGACTCACAGCTGTTAAACTAATTTAATATAAGTTAACATCAAATATAAATGAGTCATTAAAATATCATTGTGCCTGAATTCTTTCCATGCACGTGAAGTGGTCCATTAATATTAAAAGAAGGGAAAATTTGTTTTGTAAAGAATATCATTTCCTGACTTTTAATTTCCCAATTAAAAAAGTATAAGAATGACAATAGAAATAGGAGTCTTTCAGAAGAATCACAGGCTTGTGAATCCTATGGTTGTTTTTGTGATTTCTTTTCTTTCTTTAAAGTCCTAGTTCGTAGTGGCTGGAGGCCATAGTCAGGCACCAGACCATTCTCCTTCAAAACCGGATGCAAGGGCCTTCCTCCTTATTTTAAGAAGTTGAGGGCAAGAAAGAAAATGTTCAAGGGTATTAGCACAGTGATGCACCACCCCCGAAGTTCGTTCATTCCTCCTGTGCTTAACTTTTGACAGAATTTTTTATCAAAAAAATTGTTTTTCAAAATTATTTTTGACAGCCACTAAATAAATGGCCAGGACTCAGTTTTGCACATTCTCTCGGGCTCCTCATGTGAGTACTTCAGAATCCTTCATCCATACCTTTTACTCACAAGAGCCTGACGGTTCCCCCAAGTGCATTCAGATAGGTCTCGCCTCTGCGCATGCGCATGCTCGTTTCTAGCCCTGACGCTCCTGTCGCGCTAGGCGGTAGGATGCCCACGTCTACACTCTCGCACCTGCAACTGAAGTCCAGAGGAGTTAATGCCCAGTGGGACCACCCCTTGACCAATGGAGGATGGAGCCAGTGGATAATAATTCTTTTTTATCCATTCAGAGGTGGAAAAGCTTAGAGAAACACTTAATCAGGTGGGACTTCAGAAGGGCCAACGGAGGTAAGTAATGGTTGTCCCTTGCCACGTCCATTACCCACCTTAGTGTCGCCCGCCTCTCTCCTTCCCTGCTCCATCTCCTGTCCTGCACTCCTCCGCAGGGTTCCTTCCCAGTTAAACCAGCTTGGAGCCCTTGTCTCACCCACTGCGTTCAGAAATACCCAAGCAAAGAAACCAGTAAAATGGTCAATGATGGCTCCTTTAGCCCGATGTTGGAAGGTTGTGGATGGCCTCAGGTAGGATCCCATCTTTCCTGATTCAGGGCTAGAAGGCTACCGCTATTCCTTTCCTTTTCCCTCTTTCATTTCTGTTCTTCATTCTGTGCGAGTCACCTTTGCTTTCACAGTAGAAATGTCTCCCAAGAATAGCAGGAAGTAAGCCTCTGATAGCCTTGGCCTCATTATTCCTTTTTATTTTTTTTAATGTTTTATTTATTTCTGAGAGAGAGAGAGACAGCATGAGCAGGGGAGGGTCAGAGAGAGAGGGAGATGCAGAATCTGAAACAGGCTCCAGGCTCTGAGCTGTCAGCACAGAGCCTGATGCGGGGCTCCAACCCACGAACCGTGAGATCATGACCTGAGCCGAAGTCGGACGCTCAACAGATTGAGCCCCCCAGGCGCCCCTTGGCCTCATTATTCCTAAGGTGCTCTTGCACCTTCCCAACAGAACCACATGGGGGGCTTAGACTAACCGTAACGTAGGCCTGGGGAGGTGGTCAGAACTGCTCTCAGAAGAAATTGGCTATACCATGAAAAAAGAAAGTATTGTGAGTTTTGTGCTTTTATAGTGTCAGAGATTAAGAAATACAAGGTCTCACCATCCTTCAGTTAATGAATGCATTACTTTTTCTAGCTTTGTTGAGATAATTGACACAGAGTATCATATAAATGTCAGCTGTACATGTTGACTTGACACACTTATATATCGCAAAATGGCGACTACCACGGCGTCAGCAAACACCTCCGTTATGTCATGTGTGTCGAGAATATTTAAGATCTACTTTCTTAGCAACTTTCAAATATGTAATAGCATTAATAACTATCAGGTAGTACATTATAGCACTAGAATTTATTCATCTTATAACTGGAAATTTGTACCCCTGGGTCAGCCACTCCCCATTCTCCTTACCCCTCAGCTCCCAGTAACCACAATTGTACTTTCTAATCTCAATGAGTTTGGCTTTTTTTTTTAGGTTCCACAGTATTCGTCGTTCTCTGACTTACTTCCCTTAACATAATGCCCTCAAGGTGCATCCATGTTGTTGCAAATGGCAGGATTTCCTTCCTTCTCATGGCTGACTCATATGCTTAATTTTTAGGCCAACGTCTGCTGTGTGTTCTGCGTGTTCTTACTTATTTGGCAGGCCTGTATCCTAGAAGTGCTCCCCAAAACAAACAGATAAGAAAATAATCCTTATGTGCCCTCAACTTGGTCACAGCTTCTGTCCCCAACTTACCTGGTCAGTCCATCTCAAACTCAACTTTTGGGCTTACTCCTCACACATTTCCTAAGTCCTGAACTCCCTCCACGGTTAGATCCTGAGTTTCTACTGCTTTTATGAATCTGGTTCTGGCTCATTTCCTCAACTATGATGAACATGTACTGATTTGCAGCTTTAAACCACTCTAGATAAACACCTTGAAAGATCCACTGAGTCCCCCCCGCCCCGGACCCTTCACTGCAGACAGGTCTGCACACAGCCATGACAGGCTCTGTGGTCTGTGGGTCAGTCCTCTGTCTTCCATGCAAAGCCCAGCGGACTGTCCCCAGAAGCTTAGAATTAAAGTAGTCCTCTGAGAACCAACATGATACAATCCAAACACAAGTAACCAAACAAGTCACTTCTGGAAATATCCAAGACAGCGTATATCCAAGACGTTATGTGTACGTGTGTTGGTGTGTGTGGGAAAGTGGATATTTCCATATTTGGGAACACCCAATCTCTGCTTTGACAACCCAGATATAGCTTTAGGAAACAGGACTGGAATATGATGGTAATCCTATAAAACATGTATCGAACATATTGTGAATTGCATGAAAATTAAAGTCCCTGATAATGGAAAGTGGTCCACGTGGTAGGTACTACAGAGCAGGACTTAGTGTTTAATCAGCGCTGCCCAAGGTTGAGAATGTGGGGACTACTTAGACCTCAAGAAGTGTCCAGGAATGCTCCATCTTGATCATCATGAATTAGAAAATCTGTTGGCACCATCCATGTCTCTGAGCTCCAAGTTTATGTTCCACAGGACATTAAAGCTTCTGCTTGAAAGTGATTCCGTCGGAAGGAGCGGTCCCACCTGAGATGCATGGACAGCCTATTCCAGCGTTCCTATTGCTGTGTTCCAAGAAATCTCCTTTACAAGAGCACAGCTTACCAGCCTCAGTGCAGCCGTGGGCAGGGGCTTACCAGCCCTCCCATTGGGATTCAGTCCATTGTGCGGCAACTTAGTTCTTAGAAGAAATACTCTATTTTAAAATCTGAAGTGTGTCAGGTAAGCCTTTGATTTAGGATTTAAGCATGACTGTTGTACACAGTGGTGTCACCTTAATTGAACTAATTCATTCCAGGATTCCAGCTCAATGAGCAGCACCAGGTACACGCTGTTGATACACTCTGGCTGATGGAATTCGGAAGCTGGAGAACTGATCAGTGAGACTTTGAGCTAGTTCTTCTGAGATTTCTTTGGAATACACAAACACCCACGCTCTGTCTCTCTCACACCTGCTCACACCTTCTCACACCCATGTAAATCACGCACGGCTACAACTCCAAAGTGCTTCCTGCCAGATAGCAATGCCGTTTGCCTGTCCATCAAGAGAGATGATGGTGTTCATATTTCTTGGACTTATTCATTAAGTGCTGTTTTTCATCGTACATTTTCATAAGGCATCTGTTGTTTTGGAGGATTGTCAAAAAGGTTGTTGTTTTGGAGGGTTTTCCTGTATATGCTGTGGTGTGTAGCCTTTTCCCTTTTTCATTATGAATTATTTCTCACGGGGTTATTTGATTTGGCATGTGTTTTATTGCCGTTGATGGGAAAAATTGTTCTCTCATTTCAAAGAATCAACACTCTGCTTTGCCTTTCCCTTGACTGTAATTGCTAAGTCACTTTTGTTCATGGTGCAGACAACATTCTCTGCTGGTGGGGCCTGGGCTCATATGTGACATTGGACCACTCGTGATAGAGGCCACCATAATAGTCCAGAGGCAAAGACTGTGGTGACCAAGCCTGCCTTGAGAGTGGTCCTCTGCCCGTGTCTCCCCGCAGATGCTCAGACTTCTTTGTCACACGGGGCCGGCTTCCTATTGCTCAGACAGAACACATCTTTGGGGTCCTGGCCTTTCCTGGTCCCTCTGCCTCTGCACACGCCTGGCTTGTTCTCAGCTCAAATATCACATCATCAGAGATACTGGAGGTGTCAGTCACACGTGTCTGAGCCGCTTCCTTCATCAGTACCCTAAGGTCTACAGTGATCAAAAACCTAAGAGCAAAAATATGGATTCCTAACACAGGGTCGAAGAGAGAAAGGCTATAATACATGAAAGATCCCAAGACCTATTAAAAAGGAAAACAATTGTATGACAGAAAAAAGTATAAAAACAAAAGACAAAGGACAAACTTTTCTGGGTATTTAAAAACAATACATTTGGATAAAGGCTTTTTTTTTGGCATTTGGTATTATTCAAATTAATAAGCTAGCAATGGATAACCCAATAAAAAAAAAGCAAAGGTTATGAAACAGAGAAAGACAATGAGTAATGATATGAAATATTCAAGCTTACTAAAAATAAAAACATTCAGGTTAGCGTACTTTAATTAAACTTAAACCCCTAATCAGATTCAGTGAAAATTTAGTTTGATAAATTAAAATAGGTGTGAAGAAACAGGCACACAAAAAATTTCAAGAGCAACTTGAAGAATCTTAAATTTTTTTAATGTTTGTTTATTTATTTATTTATTTTGAAAGAGAGAGAGAGACAGACAGAGAGACAGCGATCCCAATCCACAAACCGGGAGATCGTGATCTGAGCCAAAACCAAGAGTCAGACACTGAAGAATCTTTTAAAACTTGACATGGTTGGGGTGCCTGGGTGGCTCACTCAGTTAAGCATCTGACTTCAGCTCAGGTCATGATCTTGCAGTTCATGGGTTTGAGCCCCATATCTGGTTCTGTGCTGACGGCTCAGAGCCTGGAGCCGGTTTCAGATTCTGTGTCTCCCTCTCTCTTTGCCCCTCTCTTGTTTGCACTCCATCTCTGTCTCAAAAATAAACAAACATTTAAAAAATTGAAGAAAAAAATCTTGATATAGTCATTTTAAAGGTAGAATTATTTTATCCATAAACGTGTTGGAATGGATATATAGCGACTTAACAGTAGTTAGCATTCATTGAGTATTTACAATGTGCCAGAGCCTGTTTTGAGCACTAAAAATCCCATTTAACCCAGCCCCAAACTTGATAAGCGAGGCACTATCCCCTTTACAGAATTGTACGTGTGGAAAGTCAGGCAGCAGAGGGGAAGGGAAGGACCCCAGGTACTTAGCTAGTGGGCAGCACCTGCAGAATTTGAATGGGGCTACCTGGATGGATGCAAGGCCTGGACACTGCACTTCAACCCTAAACTCCATGGGCCCCTGGTAGCATTGTCAGTAACAGTAATAGCCCAGAAACAATAAAAATGTTCATTCATAGGAAACTAATTGAAAAACAAAAAGTATGGCCATATAAACAACGGACGAGTGCAGTAGCAGAAGGAATGGGGAAAATTTACATATACTGCCATGGACAGTATCCAGGCATCCAACACATATTAAGGGGAAAAATTAAAGTGAATATATTCAGTGTAATCAGCTTTATATATATATATACACACACACCACACACAAACATGCATGTGTGTAAATATGTAGTATACACGTATACATATATAATGTAATTTACATGTGCTCATGCATAGATAAGTTTGGACTCAAGACATCGAGGATAGTTTTTTCTTTTTTCTTTTTTAACACTTACTCATTTTTGAGAGAGAGATAGACTGCGAGTGGGGGAGGGGCCAGAGAGAGGGAGACGCAGAATCCAAAGCAGGCTCCAGGCTCTGAGCTGTCAGCACAGAACCCAACGTGGGGCTTGAACCCTTGAGCGGTGAGATCATGACCTGAGCCGAAGTCGGATGCTTAACCGACTGAGCCACCCAGGCGCCCTAAGGATATTTTTTTCCTGGTATGGCCATGAGCAGATGTTACTGCTTAAAACTGACCCAAGAAACTATACTTCTATGTCAGTGAAACAACAATAGATCAGTGTTTCCCAACTGCTTTCTAATTTCATAGAATCCATAGAAAAATAATAATAGTAGAACAATTTCTTCTGAGCCTGGGTAGCTGAGTCTGTCAAGCGTCTGACTCTTGGTTTTGCCTCTGGTCATAATCTCACAGTTTTTGAGTTCAAGCCCTGCATCAGGTTCTGTGCTGTCAGCACAGAGCCCACTTGGGATTCTCTCTCTCCCTCTCTCACTGCCCCTCCCCTGCTCGCTCTCTCTCTCTCTCTCTCTCTCTCTCTGGAACCCATCTCTGCCTGTACGGATCCACAGCTGCAGGGATAGGATGGGTATGGGGTGGAGGCAGAGACTCTTTCTGACCTCAGGCATCTTGGTGGGAGCTCCATGTGTTAAGAGCAGTGGGCAGACAGCAAACATGCGTGGCCTGTGTTCTCCATGTCCCTGTTTGGAAAATGGGAACTCGCTTTAGTAGCGTCACTTTTCATGCCATTTGATGGGTCCAGATTCCAGGATCAACACAAACAAGACACTGATTGCAACCAGAGAGCATTCTGCTCTGTAGATGGTGGCATTTTAACTAACTTGATGCTCGTTCTGTAGTCAGTTTTCATGTACAAATCGCCCTCAAGAGAGTCCTTCAGCTTGTAACAAAGTAAGAGCAAGCAACGATGTGCCCCCCACCCCTTCTAGGCAGGTTGGTAAATCAAGGCATGAGTGCAGCAGGGTGCCTGGGACCGTGCACACCCACGCAGACAGGACCTTCCTGCCCCTGGCTTCATGACCGCATTTTCATTCAGGAGGAGTGATACTTAGAAAAGGAAATGTGTGCAAACCTGTAGAATACCTGCTGTCCACGCTCTCGCGAAGGTCTCCTTACGTGATGCTCACAGGTAATTTGCTTTGGAATAAAATACCGAAAACATTTTCCAAACCGACGAAACAATAAGCGAACACATAGTTTTGAGTCCGGGGAAACCAGGTGGATGTCGGGGCTGTCGCGTGTGCTCAGGCAGTTGATGCAGCCCCAGAAGGCTTCCGGGAGGCAGCTGGGAGCTGCACGTAGCCTACTCTCTGCTGTTGGGCTCTGTGCATGGGTGCAGAAGGGCACCCGCCCCGCAGAAGCGGCACAGGGACCCAGAGCAGCAGCCCTGGCTCATCTGCTTCCGTCAGACTTCCTCCTCTGGCAAGTGTGGAAATCGCGACACATAAAATGGACAGCAGGTGCTCTGCAGCCTCTCCCCTCCAGGGTTTTGAGTCTACTCTCCATTCTTTGAATCTGTGCTCGCCTGTGATTTGTTTTGACAAAGAGAATCCGAGGTAAGTGATACCATGGGAGTCCCCAGGCTAAGCCCGAGAGCCTTGAAGGACTTTGTTTGTCCCTCTTGGAAGCCAGAAGCTATATAAAGAGCCTTGAGCGATAGCATCTGGGACGGTGAAAGAGCACACGCAGAGAGAGGATGACTGTAGCTCAGCACCGACCTTCAGACATGAGACCCCCCGGACCTGTCCCACCCCACTTGGGCCACCAGATGGCTGTAACCACCACCAATGGCTGTAACGACCACCAGAGTAATCCCAGTAGAGACTGGCAGAGGTGAACTACTTAGCTGAGCCCAGACCAAATAGACAAGCCACAGAAGTGCGAAAAAATATATGTTGTTTTAAGACACTAAGTTTCGGCATAGCTTGCCTCCTGGGACTACAGAAACCTGAAGAGGATTCATAGGGTCAGATAAATCCGTTAGGTTTCGTGGATTATCATCCTGTTTACTGACTTGTTCCGAAAGCCTCTGCAGGTGATTAACCTCATGTTAACTTTCTTTTCTGTCTTACTTTGATGATATCGTCATCCACTGCAAAGGGTGAGAATTAATGACAAGATAGGTCTAAAGTCTGCAGTGCCTGACACATAAAATGTTAAAGAGTTCCAGTGATTTTTTTTTATTAAAAATTTTTAATGTTTGTTTATTTTTGAGAGAGACCGAGAGACAGAGTGTGAGTGGGGGAGGGGCAGAGACATAGGGAGACATGGAATCCAAAATAGGCTTCAGGCTCTGAGCTCTGAGCTGTCAGCACAGAGCCTGATGCGGGGCTCGAACTCACCAGCCGTGAGATCATGCCCTGAGCTGAAGTCGGATGCTTAGCGGATTGAGCCACCCAGGTGCCCCAAGAGTTCTAGTGAGTTTTAGACACAACACATGTTGGATTTTGTCTTGAATGTTGAATTCTATCTAACATGGCATCTTTACATCAAATGCCATTTGCAAAGTAACACTAGAAGAGTGAGATCATCATTTTTGTCAAATGTTAAGTAAAGCATCTTACAGATTGAAAATACTACTTTCTCAATTCGATTTCATTTAACAGAAAACTCCTAAATATCAGGAACCAAAACACAAAGCTAGAGAAGATATGGTTTTATTGTTTATGTAACTCATAATCACATAGCAAATGCTGAAAACAACATGATATAGTTAAAAACGCCTCATCACATAGTCCTCTGTAAGAATGAGCTTTTTAATTCTTCTAATACCCAGTCTCATGATTCCTCAGCCTATAGAACCATTAATTCACCCAATAGTAAATGTCCCTAAACTGCTGTGTTTCTAAGATTTCAAATCCAGAAGCTCAAGCTACTGCTCCCATCACCTTTCATTCCCTTACCTTGTTGGATCTGACCTTCTCACTCTTGGCCCTCCTTCCTTTTCCAGTCTTTGGGCCTCCTCTGCTTCATGTTAGGTCTGCCTGGGCTTGGCCCCAGTTGCCAGCTTCTCTCTTCTTCCATGTTACTGGTCTTAACTGGGGACAGAGAAAGTGTACTTGAACGCGAGTCCATTTGCCTGATGCACAGCAAAGCCAACCACTGAGATATGGACAAGCCTTAAATCTGCCTCCCGGAATGGGGAGAGAACAAGTTGTTTTTTTATAATCTTAGGAGTTGAGAATACACACATTGGTGTAAAAGGGAAGGGAAACGTGATTAATCAAGAGGAAGGATGTAGCATGCACATTGAGCGAACACATATGTAACATACATCACACGTTCACTTTGGGGTGGAGACTTAACCCTATAATGAGGCACAATTCAGCCCCTGATATCAGGAGGGTATCTTAGGACAAAGAGAAGGGGCTACAGGCGTGCTCTGAGCGCTGGCATGACCTGGATGGGGTCATTATCTCGGTCATTATCTTGCTTGTTCATAGGCTGGAACCATTTCAGTTGACCTGGAGTCTCGGCTTCTGCAGAGACAGCCAGCTAGTTTGTTAGTGGCGTCTAAAAAGACACAATAACTGGTTAGGGAGAAATAATTCTCTGCAAGACCAGCTTTAAATGTTCTGGTAGTTTCCACCTCATTGACACTATGGCACACAGTTTCAAAAGCTCAGGAGCTGGCCCGGGTGGAATAAAGGACAAATGTCTGGCGTTAGGCATTGGGTTCTGGAGAATCAGAATTGGCAACATAACTAAATGAGGTGCTAAGGTATTGAAAGGAAATACACTGGGTTCAAATCAACTCACACCTTGGCGATGGTCGTCTTCAGTGATTGCATAAGAAGAATGGGAGCTCCAACAAGCTAATGGTTATGCCCCCCGTGTGCTCTAGACTAAGCCCAGCAGGCAGGGCACCTACTAGGACCAGAGCTGTGTCTGTGATATGAACAACTGGCTATGTATTTTGGTGAAAGCTTCTTCTCCCCTTTCCACCTCAGTTTCTTCATTAGTAGAACAGGAATACGATAGTCTCCAAAGGAGGTCGTTATCATTCTTTCCCCTCCAGGAACATACGTGCTCTCTACCAGATAAGAAACAAATCCTACCATCTGTTTCCCCTTCTCTAGAATCTGTGCTGGCCTTGTGATTTCTTTTGACCAGGGCCAGAACCATAATTTGTGGGGCCCAGCGCAAAATGAAAATGTTGGGCACCGTCTACAAAAATTATTAACCGTTTCGCTATGGTAATAACGGAACATTAAACCAAGTCCAGTGCCTTTCCCTAAGCATGGAGCCCTGTGTAACTGCATAGGCCATAATGCCTTTGACGCAGAGAATTAATTGAAAGTGGCAGTGCATTGGCTGTAGGCCTTGCCTCTAAGAGAAACAAGAGCTAGCGTTGACTCTATAATGGGCTTTTTTATGGGGCTATTTTACATACTAAGTGTTATTACATGTTCTAGGCGTATATAAAGAAAAAACCATTGTGTGAATGTTGTGCACATTTAAATTAATTCAACTACCATTTTACTGAACTGCGTTTAAACCCGAAGTCAGAAACGCAGGGAAAACTGGAACACACCATAGCAGAGGCCGTCCCTGCTGCAAGATGGCTCTTAGGAAAAAAGCCACAGGATGGGGCTTGTGTGTGAGCAGCAGCCTCTAAAGTGTTCCATTGGAGTTACTGATAAGGAGATAAAGTGGGCCAACAGAATTCAATCCAAGGTCATGCTCTAGGTCTCCAGACTGGGCTAATTATGCTACTCGGCTAATCACGCCATACCACAAATTATCGAGTATGAAAGATTTATGGTTTTAGAAATAAATGGAATTTAACAATTTTATTATGATGATTAATTATAGATGAGTCAAAATTGTGTAAAGGGATTTATGCAACCCGTTCCGGCTAGGGTTTAAGTGGCTTGGTTCAAAATTACAAACCATCATCCTGGAAAATTTGAGTCAGCCATCAGAGTGGAGGCTTCATTTTAGAAGATTTACATGAAGATGGACAAATAGGTCAAGAGACAAGTAGAATGTGCTAGTTCCATTATGCAAATTCTCTGCCTTGAAGGTCCTCTAGGTGAGGACTGCTGTGCTTGGAACTGAGCAAACTGGAAACAGAAATGGAATGTAGACAGAATGCCTTCATTTGACCTTCGAGGGGAATGCTGCCCAAATTACAGTTTAATAAATCCAGGCCACGAAAAGTGTACTTCAGGGGTATCCTCTGGGTGATCAAAAAAGGCCGCACATGGGAGTATTCAAGAAGACGTTGAAGAGGAGTCCTGGAAGAGAAAATCACTGCATCGGCTTTAGAGATTCACTGTGGCTACTGACTTGTCATAACAGGCTTTAGGTGACATCAGGTAATTCTGGAGTTTGTATATGTGCAAAGGCGTAATGCGATTCTAATGAGCAGGTGGATGATGACACCCAGGAAGATACGTGAAAACCTCTGGCATGAAAGCTAATAGAAAGAACCCTAGTAGTTCCCGGGGCCCAGAAAAATTACCTAAGGTATTGGAACACCTTGGGGAAGATCCAGGATGAAAAGCAACTCCGGAAGAAGTGAAATGCCAAGAAATCCAGACAGACACACTTAGCCTTTTCCACCCTTTACCCCCAGCGTACTAACTGGATGCCTGCCATAAAGGTAGAGGTAGGACGGGAGTGATAAAAAAGGGGCACAATTCTTGACTGTGAAGTCTCACGGCCTGATGAGCGGAGGGGCAGGGGGTTGTAGATTCTAAATACAGCAGCAGAGAGGATGTGTGGGCTGTATGAATGGAGTGCTGGGGAGTTCAGAGAAGAGACTGAATGCCTCCCGTGGATTCACAGAAAATGTGGCAGTGCGGGTCATTGTGGGGCTATGAATCAGTTTGCCAGATGGAGGAAGAGCACTTAGGCCGTGAGCACAGGGGAGAATTGTGACAAGTGATGATGGAATCAGCGTTTCATAATCGGCAGGAATTTGCATCACCTGTTCTGAAAGTTGACATCTCAGCTAAACAAAATAAGTCTTCAGTGTCCCACTTGTCTTAGGTCTTCTCTGACTCCTTTTCAAACGCGTGTGTGGTTCTCCTTCCCGACACGTCTTCCCTTCTTCACTGTGATGCCTCCTGCTTCCAAAATGTACCCTTGACTCTCTTTTCCAACATCTGTTAACCATAAAACATCTCATCTCCTCCAAATTCCCAGGACGGAACAGAAGGGGGCGAGGGGTCCATCTTGGGTTGCATCATTGACTCCGGGAACAGATAATACTCCTGAAATGTTAAAAGCTCAGGAGAAGCAGCAGGATGGCGTCTGGCCGCGGCTCTTGTTTCTTGACTGAATGAAAACCAGCAACAGCATGTTCCAGAATATCCAGGTCTTTGGTTCCTCTACTAGATTGATATAGGTAATCCCCAGAAAAAGACTGAAAAAGAGAGACACCCCTCTGTTTCATTTATACTAACCCATCCAGAACCATGGTTTATGCTGATTACACGACATGGTATTTTCATTTTACACATGAGGAGATAATGATCCCTTTGGTGACATTATTTGCCAGTATCCAGGGCTAATTTTGTGATACAGCCAGCATTTAAATCCCTGTTCAGCCCCTCCAAAGCCCATGCTCTTTTGGAAGACGTGTGCTCAGAGCATTGATGTCGACAAGCAGTCTAGGAGACGCGCTGAGACAAATGGAGACCCTACTAAACCCTAGCGCACAGGCAGCTCCTTTGAAGACTTTTTGAGATTCCTGGAATCTTTGTTGCTTCCCTGATGTTTCTGGCATTTGTATGTCCTTTTCTGCACAGTCAGGACTGCAGTCATCATCTTAACATGCTGCTGTTGTGTCCGATGCAGCAAAATGTGGGGCAGTTTCCTGGACACTGTAGCCCGTGCTGGAGAGAACGGAACCCCAGCGTGGGTAATGGCACCTGAAATGAAGAGAGCTTGTGGAGCAGATCCTGGTATGACATACCCGCCCCAGTCAATGGATATTATTTTGTTTTAATAAAATTATTGTGAACAGGGGGAAAACAAAGGAGAAGTTGGTTTTGTCTTCTCTGAGTGGAGAGGTCTTGCCAGGATAATGGTGTTTTACTCTGGGCACCAATCCTTCCATAACATGTGGCCAAACTGTGGTTAAACAAGAGATGAAATGTTTCGATTATGAAAGTCTGGGAAACCATCAGGCCCGTGAGTCAGTATTAAAGCAAAAAGAACTGGGGATTGTTCATCCCGGAGAGGGGAGCCAGGAGCCACAACTTCCTTACAACTGGGAAAAGTTTATCCTGTGGAAAAGAGAACCCACCGATTGTCTGAGATTCATGAGTGTGGAACGCAGCCCAGGAGATAGATTTTGGCCAGATAAAGGCAGTGTTTGCTAACAGAGCTATTCAAATATTAGTGGTCGTGAATCCCTTTCCCTCGAGATGATAGGCAGACTCAGGTGTTGAATGAAGTAGTAGGCAGAGGATTGAGCCAATAAATTACTGAGGTTTCATTGTACATAATTGGAAAGATTACATACTTCTATATATTTTGTGGTGGTCAAGGGGTCCAGCAGTTTTCGAACTACTTATGGAGATACGTCAGTGGTTGCTTGGAAAGGAATTGGGGAACCAAAGATATTTGGGCAAAACTCTGGGATTTCCATCCCTTCTTCCCCCAGAGCCAAGTTTTCATCAGCTCTTCATATTTTATTGTTATGTGAGAATTTATTTAAAAAAGAGATTCCATGACTCTAAAAATTATAAAAATGTGTGTCTATAACGATTCCTACGGTTTGATTGTTTTCCAGTCTGTTGCCTTGCTCTGCCTCCTAGGACATAGGAATCCCCCCCAAGGTAGCGAAACATTCATTCACTCATCCATCCAACAAGTATTTGTTGAACATCTGCTGTATTCCAAGCACACTTTGGAGAGGCTGGGCCTACAGGTTTGAAAATAAGTGGACAGGGTCTTTGCCTTCATGAACCATACATTCTAACAGGAAGAGTAAAAACAAAGAAGCTGGAGAGTTTTAGACAGGGGTAAGTGAAGTAAAGGAAATGAAACTATTATTTGAAGCCAGCGCGAATATTGTATAGCCAGTATTTACATCCCTGAGCTCATGGTCAATTAAAATTCCCTTCTGAATAATAATTGACAAAGCTAATTGAGGCCATACTCTAATTACTTCTGTGATCTGAACAGTGATATAATTTCAGAGCCAGATGAACCTTGAGCTGAGTTAAATACCTGCCATTTGGTTTTCTACTATTGGAAAATCTGTCAAAAAAGGGGAATTAGGGCAAAGGCCCAATGATGACAATGACAAGAAAAACCAAGAAAGATGTTTGATTTAGGATTAGCCTCAGTAAGCCCTATTAGAAAACCCTTAGACTACATAACCTCTTAGATACTTGGTCACTAGAAAAAAAAATATGAATATCATAATGGGTCATTCGGTATGCTGAATATATTAGAAACTCCCAGTGACCTCAATTTAATATTACATAATGTTGACTCGACGTTCCAAGAATGACCTTGTAACTGGGTTTTTCTGCCTTACCTTTCCCTCACTTTCCCTTTTCCTCTGCCTTACCTTTTCCTCCTTCCCCATCCATTTTCAACATGGCTCCAGGGTAAATTTTTCATAGGAGAAATCAGATATCACTCTTCCACTTAAAATTCTTAAAGATGCTTTTTAGCACGTTCAGAAGTTGGTCCAAAACCTCTTGCCAGGGTCTAGAGGTTCCTATGTGATCCGGCTCCGTCAAATTTGTTATCTTTTGCCATGCTCCTTCTCATGACGTGAGAAAGCTTCTCATGACTGGTCCTCTCGCTGCCTCTGGAGCATGCTAAACCTGTTCCCACCCCCAAATCCTTACATACTCAAGTATCAACATAATATAGCACTTAACCCAAATATACCTTTCTGTAGGAGATTCTCACCAATCACGGAGCTATCTGAAGTGGCTCCTCTTCTTTGGCTAAGCAGCAGAACTTCACCACCATCTAAAATGAAAGTGTTTCTATGTTGAATGTATATTGCCTTTATCTCTACTAGAATGGGAGCTGCACAGGGCCAGGATATCAGGCATATCTTTAGCCCCAGAGTAACCGCCTGACCCAAAGGAGTGACTCAGTCACATGTGCTGACTGCATATCAGTCCGGCAGCATGAAACATGGACTCATCGGGGGTAGACTTGTCCCGGGTTCTAGGTCCCCATCAAGGTGTGTGCAGAGGAGTGCTCTGCTGTGTTTTCGCTCACCCTTCATGCGTATTTCCCACATGAAGTTACCTGACTGGAATACTCAAGCACCATCCGATAGGGAGTATTGCTATGACAAGAATTTGCACCAGTGACCTTAAATATAACCATGCTCTCTTGTGTGTAGTTCATATTTAGCCGCCTCCACTCCTTTCAAGTCCTGGTCAAAATAATTTTAAAGGAAAAAGAAATGAATAAATGCATATATATTTTCTTTCCTCTAAAGAAAGTGGCTCAAGTGGCCACTAGGGGGCTTCTTTCCTCAGAAGATGGCGGCCGGGCATTGAAGCCTTCTGGAATTCACAGTAGGCCTGCAGAGGTAGTTTGTGGGGCGCCAAAGCCCGGGCAATGGGAGCATGCCACAGGTAATGGCCGGTGTGTGAGCATGCTTCAATATGTTACTTCAGAATCACAGGTGGAAGCCAATTTCATTGGTATGCTACCTCAGAGGTTTCCTGGCTGAATCAACATTTTTTTTTAAATTATTTATTTTTTAGAGGGACCGTGCACACACACACACACACACACACACACACGTAGACGCACACATACTTGTCTGCTCGTGGGGGAGAAGCAAAGAGGGAGACAGGATTCCAAGCAGGCTCTGTCCTGACAGGAAAGAGCCTGATGCGGGGCTGGAACTCAGGAACTAGCAGATGGTGGTGAACTGAAGTTGGGTGCTTAACTGACTGAGCCACCAGGCGCCCCCACGTTTTAATTTTGGCCCTTCATCAGTGGCATTCCCTCAAGCTGTCATAGGCCTCCGTCCCATGTGTGCTTGATGAGGGGCCATCCCGTCTCCTACAGCTGGTGTGAACTATGCGCTGGGGAGGAGTGTGTGCCTGAGGCTGGGGAGCGAGGGACGGGAAGGGAAAGAGCGAGGTGGACAGGATGGAAACTGCATCCACTTTCTTCATTGGTAACAAAATTTTTACATCCATTGATGATTGTTCTGAAGACTCAACTGCTGAGGTATAACCTTTGCTGTTTATTCACCTCCGACTAGGGACGCTACTATCCTTCAGGGGTGTAGACCAGCTTAAGCGAGTTCAGCATGCCAGTGCCGGGAGCGGGGAGCCTTCACGGACAGGTTAGGGACAGGTGATTTGTGTGCATTAGGCATGGTCTTCTGGGAATCTGCCCCTATGCGGAGGTGGGGGCACTGTCTTGTTCAGGGCTGTGGCTCTTGATGTCACCTGGGATCATATTGGCTCAAAAACTAACCTTGAACTTCAGCGTTCCTGGGCTTTGATTTTCCTACTTCCCATCTGAAATGCTTCCCCGGTGCCATTCTACGAAGGGACCCCATTTCCTTCTCTTCGCTGGACTGTTTGATCCAGACCCCAAGGCTTATGCCCTCCCTGAACAGTACTTACTATTATCATTAGCTGTCTATGGTGCTTCGTCTAAGTGTGCAAGATTAGATGATTCAGAAGTCAGTGTCTGGGTTCAGCAGCTGGCTCACCGTGTCATCCAGTGCCAGATACCCACTCTCTAGAACTCAGTTTGCAAACCTGTAAAATGGTATTCATCATTAGATGCTTATTGAGTTAATAACTGGAATCCACACATGTAAATCCCTTTACATCATGGCTGGCCCATAACAAGCGCTTCAAGTAAATTCACCACACAATGGAAAGACTGTGTTTGAACTGACACTTGAATTTGTAAACTTCACTGGATAGCCTACAAATACATAAGCCATTAAAGGCTGGCATAGATTATGATGAACAATATAATGGGCCACTCAGCATGCTGAGTGCAGGGAAACTCCCAGTGACCCCAATTTAATCCTGTTCTTGCTGATCGCTTGGCATTTCCAAGAATAGCTTTAATTAACCTTACCCTAGTGGGTAACTTTAATGCTGCTCTGCATATCTCTAAAGTTTCTGCTGCGTATCACAGTAGCCAATGCTGAGATAGTTCACCAGTGCTAAGTTGCTTACTAATCGGGCAACATCTGTATACGCACATGTATGGATAGGAAATATACAATCATATGTTTATATATACAATGCACATGCATGTCATGAGTCATCGCTTAAGTAAACCCACATGTACTGTGAATATATTGGACAGACGCAACAGGACTCTTCTGTGAAACTAAATTGGTATTCTCTGATGAGTGGCAAAACTTGCTCAATCCAAAACCAAAGGATACGTATGTTTGGATTTTCCTGGGTGTGTGTGTGTGTGTGTCTTTTTCTATGTCTCTCTATCTCTTGCTCTCACACACACATACACACTCAGGCACACATCTATGCTGTTGGATTTTTTGTATTTATGTATAGGTATCATTTTCTCACATAGGCTAAGGAATACCAGGAAAAGATAAAGTAGAAATTAAACTCCTATTTCTACAACTTATAAACAGAGGGGCTTATACAGTAAAACTCCATTTGGGTAAGATAGGAATAATTGAGGATAATTCACAAAGCCTTGCTGAGTAATTATGCATCAAGAAATATGCTTGGGTTACCGCGATTATTAAATAAATCAGATAAATATGTATGAGTGTGTTCGATGGACTGAAAAGTAATATGTGAATGTTGATTATTACAATTTTTATTACAAGCATGTATAAACAGTTGTACGGGTTAAAGCAGCTAGATTTTCTTTTTAAAAAATATTTATTTATTTTGAGAAAGATCAGGGGAAGGGCAGAGAGAGAGAGGGAGAGAGAATCCCAGGCAGGTTCTGCCCTGTCAGCTCAAAGCCCCCAGATCGACTTGGGGTTTGATCTCATGAACAGTGAGATCATGACCTGAACTGAAGTCAGGAGCTGGATGCTTACCTGGTTGAGCCAATCAGACACCCCTAAGTTTATTTTCTGGAGTAAAGAGTACAAAATCAGATTTATGTTAGTAACAGAAAGGAAAAGTACAAACAAAAAGTACTGTTTATTGAACATGTGCTGTGATCCAGGCATTGTGCAAGGTACTGTCATGTGTTACTTTGTATTTCTGAGTGTGACCTCCAGAAGTAGATTGTCCCGGTTTTAATACGCTGAATTACCCTTGAGCTTCTGTTCTACTTGAACAGTCCATTGAAGAAAACCTCAGCGTTTCCCCAGGTGGTCTGCCCCAATTATGAAAACTTCCTCTTCTTTCTAAAGCAGAATTCCATCTCTCTGTAACTCAGTTGTTCTAATTCGGGGGCAAGAGCAGCTTTTCTGACTTCCCCGTGAGAGCCCTCAGTGTCTCCAGTGTTATGTGTCTTGGCTGAGCACCTTCATTTCCGGTTCCCCACATGACCTGAATTCTATTCTGGAAAACCTCTTTTTGGTGACCTCTCTTTCTCTCAATGTCCTACTTAAGTCGTCACACCCAGAATTAAATACAGCCAAGTATACCGACGGCTTGTGGATTCATCCTCGATAAGGCTGGGGCTGCTGCTTCAAGACACCTCCTTTCTGCCATATGTGACTGTGATCTCGCTATTCCTGTGTATCTGTCTATCTACATAGTGACTTGGGGCTTAATTTCCATGTGGCAAAACTAGAAAGGCATCACTGTGAATCTTACCCACTTTGTTTCTTCAAATAATATGCAACAAGATAATGGCTTTCACGGCTGTCGTCCTTATTTTACTGATTATAGAGAGTAAGGAGTAGAAACCTCTATAGAAAGATGACTTCTGAAAAATCCTTTTTATTGTTATTATTTCTTTGCTGAGAGAAGAGTATTTGTTACTGTCTTTTTCAAATTCAGTTTCATAAATCAATTCAACAAACAGTATTTCTCTAGGCCAAAAGGACCAAAAATATTCCCCAGTTAGTTTCCTCATGAAGTCATTTTGATTTTAATGAACTCAGACAGTAAGATTCAGAGGGAAAAAAACGCTATTATACATTTCATCATGAGTTTTGCTGGCGGTTAACAGCCATTCTTGGACTAAATGCCTGCCACCTGGTGGTGGTTATGAGAACTGTTAGTTATTACTGGAGCCACTCCGGTTGAACATTCATTCATTCATTCATTCATTCAACAAATATACAAAAGTTCACACACTTGAGTGGAATAGGTGAATCATTAATGAATTCTTTTGGAAAAAGGCATTTCTATAACAAAGGTGGCTATAATGAAGCACCCCCATGGGCATGGATACCATAATTTTGGCAAGAGACCCTTGCAGTAGATATCAAGTCACATTAAATGACCAACTTATGTAGAATTGTTTTATATCTCAATATTCTTGGTCATGACGTTTCATCTGCCTGGATAGTTCTTCACCACCCGATATTCTTCTGGGTGATGCCCTTTTGTTTTTAGAAGCGGGACCTACTTGACCTTTCTCTCATTTGTACTTGCTCCCTACTGGTTACATATATATTCTTCCTTGTAGTGTATCTAATGTTTCACTGCAGTGATTTATGAAGTTTTCTTACTCTTGTAGACCCTAAGCTTCTTTCAGATGGTACCACATTGTTTTCCTTGCATCTCTGAGCCCCTAACCCCTAACTTAGTTTAAGATGATTAGTATGCCCTCAAGAATGCTCAGTTGAATAACCAAAACCCCAGCAATAGATAAATGTATAGAAACGTTTTTGCTAAACCATATAGGGCAAAGGAACTCCTTACATGAAGTAGAGCTCAGGAGATCTGTGAATTAAAATGGGAAAAATGTGTCTTTATTTTCACTATAATTCTAACTAAAATTTGTGATTTCTCTCACAAATATGTGTAACAAAGCATAGTAGTATTAGCTTTACCTGTGACTTTGTCACCAATGGAAATGACACATATTTCTATATGTTATTATAGTTGTTAAGAATGTGTCAAAGTATTTATACTCAACATCATTTGCAATTGTGTTATTTATGAGACCTGCCATTACATCTTACTATTTAACTCATCAGTAAACGACAGCTCTGTTACTTTTTCATCAATTTTTTTAGTATTCTGATAATTATATTTCAATGTAATTGTTTCCCTTGGTAATCCTATATTTTATTTTATGTATTTAAAAACTTTATTCTGAGAAAGAGGTCAATGGGTTTAAAAACACTAAAAAATGTTCTGTGGTACAAACAATGTTAAGGACAGCTATCTGTACTTTTTAAATGAACATCTAATGAGAAAGGAAATCATGATGTTAGTAAAACCAAACTTTAATATCTGTATTCTCTCTTTTCTGTATTTTTAGGATCTACTCTTTTATCGTCCTTGAGATGCCATGTGTTCATACTTATCCATTGTCCCCTAAGAATGGGGATGAGTCTGATCTTAGTCATTTGTCCTCAATGACATATTGGTTATTCTTTAAAGTATACGAATTCCAATGTTACTCTTCCCTGGAAATGTTTTGCCCTTTTATTATAGAGTGAAAGATGCTGGCACCATTTACAATAATTATTTTTGAAAGCCCAATGATTTCAGGGTTATGGATTTTTTTTTCTGTTTTAGTAAGGCTTAAGATGAAATGAGATACCACCTCACACCTGTCAGAATGGCTAAAATTAGCAACCGGCAACAACAGATGTTGGTGAGGATGTGAAGAAAGGGGAGCTCTTTTGCACTGTTGGTGAGCATGCAAACTGGTGCAGCTGCTATGGAAAACAGTGTGGAGGTTCCTCAAAAAATTAAAAATAGACCTACCCTATGACCCAGCAATTGCACTACTAGGTATTTACCCAAAGGATATAAAAATGCGGATTCAAAGGGGCACATACGCTGCAATGTTTATAGTAGCAGTATCAACAATAGTCGAATTATGGAAAGAGCCCAAATGTCCATCGCCTGACAAATGGATAAAGAAGATGTGATACATATACTTGGGGATGAAAAAGAATGAAATCTTGCCATTTGCAACAACGTGGATGGAAGTAGAATGTATTATGCTAAGCGAAATAAATCAGAGAAAGACAAATATCATATGATTTCATTCCTATGTGGAATTTACGAAATAAAACAGATGAACATAGGGGAAAGGGAAGGAAAAATAATATAAATAGGGAGACAACCATAAGAGACTCTTAAATACAGAGAACAAACTGAGGTTGCTGGAGGGGAGGACAGTGGGGGGATGGGCTAGGTGGGGGATGGGCATTAAGGGGGACACTTGTTGGGATGAGCACTGGGTGTTCTATGTAAGTGATGAATCACTGGATTCTATTCCTGAAATCAATAGCTAACTAATAACACTGTGTGTTAGCTCACTTGAATTTAAATAAATTAATTGAACACACACACATTTCAAGGATGCAGGATCTACCCAGTAATATTCAAACTGGGAATTTATCTTTTATTTCTAAAATTAAAAAGTTTAAGACTGAAACAACCATCTTTACACCCACAGTGTGGGAGGACCTTGTGTGGTGACCATTGAGAGCACACCAATGAAAGTGACTCTTCCAGGGTATCCACATTGTCTAAATCTGTGGAATGGCAACTAGGGGCAAAGGCTTACAATAGCATTGCGGAAGAAAACACTTTAAAGATCAAATGAACAAATTCAGATATAAAAACTGACAGCTTGTTGTGACCATCGGCTATGACACAGGAAAGTGAAATTTCAACACGGGTAAGTGTGAGGTGAAGTCAGCATGTACCACACAGTGATGCAGAATGACATCTGGACGCAGGAAAGACCGGAACGTGAAAGACAGAAATGGGCAGCATCCTAAAGGGAATTTCCTACCAGGTCTGAAATGAACACAGGCCGTAAGTGAAGCCATCACTGATGTGAGGGGCTTCAGTGAGGCAGCGCTCTTGGAATGAAATGCAATGGTATTTAGCATCTGAATGATGGAAGATAATCAAGTAGAGAAAGAAAGATTCCAACTTTTAGTGATGTTGCTTGGAGTTCATCAAAACATAATTTTTAAAAGAGATACTTCAGGGGCACCTGGGTGGCCCAGTTGGTTAAGAGTCCAACACTTGGTTTCAGCTCACGTCATGATTTCATGGTTCATGAGTTTGAGCCCCACACTGGGCTCTGTGCTGACAGTGCAGAGCCTGCTTGGGATTCTCTCTCTATCCCTCTCTCTCTGCCCTTCCCATGCGCTCTCCTTCTCTTTCTCTCAAAATAAATAAATAAACTTAAAAAAGTAAAAGAGATACTTCATTCCCTCTTTACCCACTCTGAGCACCAGACTCTTGACTTTAGTATCCAGTTAGGAACCCCACAGCCAAGAATGCCAAATACGGTAATAACTTTACCATGAGAATGGATGGATGGAAGACAACAGTAAGACACGTTAATAGTAGTCATCTATTTTAGCGGTGAACACACTGAGGTTGCTCTGCAGACATACATACGGAGCTGTAAAGGTTATCATAGTAGGTTCCTTGCCTGTTGTTCATGACTTATGCACAGATTATAGATACTAAATGTTCTCTCGAAGAACATAATGATTGCAACATTCTAGACCAAACCTCAGCCTAGATTAAGCTTAGACTAGATCTTGCCAGAGCTAGGAGATCAAGGGTTGTCCCCTGGGCGGCAGCCACAGGAACCGGGTCCTGCTTGATGCACACACAGGCTCCTTCAGGCAGAGCATGAGGATGGTGCCCACTGGCCTCCGTGATCTTTGGAGAGTGTTTCAGTCACACTCCTACGTATGTATTAAATTAGATGTCTGCTCTTCAGGCAGAAGCTTTTAAGAGAAGCCAATCAGCCTCTTTCCCAGAAAGACCAGGTGCCCTTCAGTTAGCTGCCCCTGTGTTGGGCCGTGGGGTGTAGCCAAGTGAGTTGCACAAGTCCTTTGAGAGCCATTTCTCAGTTCACTGTACCATGTGGGTCTCATGGACGCAAGCCCCACTGGCTTTCAATCCTAGATGTCTCAGGGACCTGCCTCTTAGGTGTGGGTCTTAACGTTGGGCTGCCAGATGTGGGGTTCAAACCGTTGGCTCCTCAGCAGCGCTGAGTTGCAAGTTCTCTCCTGAGTGGGGGTCCGCCCACCAAGGGGAGGGCTTATGGTGAGATTGCATATCAGTTTCTCCTGCCTATTTTGTCGTGGGATTGTTCTCATCCCTGTGTGTCGGAGTCACTCAGCTAGTTTCTGGATCTCTTTCCGAGGAAACTGTTCTCTATGGAGCTGTAGATTCAGTCTCCACGTGAGGAGGCGAGTTGACGAGCCTTCTACACTGCCAACCTGAACTGAAACCTCTTAGCCTGGAGCTTCCAAGCACTTTCCTGTCCCGGACATCTGGTTTTTGCTTATAGGCTTGCACAGTGTCCAGGTTTTCTGTATATAGCTCCCCCACCTTTTTCTTTTTTTCTGAGTTTTTAAGGGTTGGTGAGGACTGAGGTAAAACACAGGCAGACTTCAAGACCGAGTACTGCTGGTAGTGTGGAGACTGTAGTCATATTCCCAACGTTGACCTCAAACTAGCCTTCAAAAGAAACGTACCCTCAAGAGTTAAATGGCTGCCTGTGTGAACAGTGATCTCTAGTATTTTCTCCTTAAGGCCTAAACGTCCAAGGACAATTTCTTTTGACTACCCAAAGGCAACAGTAGTCAAGTCATTTCCCACTGAATGCCTTCAGACATGTTCCCCCCACCCTTCCAGTCATTCTTACAGTCCGTGCTCTAGCTGGGTCAGGCCAAAATGCAGAGGTGAGCAGGGTTCCAGGATGGAAAGGTGGGAAGTGAGAGACACCATGCCTTGTGTTGGAGACCAAGAACATGACCCTGGAGCACACACTCCGAAGCCCTGCTGCCCACGTTGTGGAAGCGTGTGCTATGGAAGTGCTAGCTGGCCGGCTATGACGGGCAGGAAACCTGGATATCAAAGATGGAAAGGAGGGAGGCTGTCAGAGTTGGAAAGGGCAGAAAGAGCCCCATCCTTCCCCCAGGAAATGCCAAACTCTGTTGGGTGTGGACATTTAGCATTAGCCCTGGCTTCTACCTCTTTTAAAAATAACAACTTGGGGCACCTGGGTGGCTCAGTCAGTTGAGGGTCCAACTCTCGGTTTCAGCTCAGGTCATGATCTCACAGTTCTGGGTTCAAGCGTGACATCTGGCTCTGTGCTGACAGCATGGAGTCTGCTTGGGATTCCCTCCCTCTCTCTCTGCCCCTCCCCCTCTCAAAAATAAATAAACTTTAAAATATTAAATTAACTCTGTTCAGGTCTAATTGACATACAGTAAGGTATATATATAAAACGCAGTATTCAAGAAGTTTTGAAATATACACATACTTGTAAAACTATCAGCACCCCACCCCCCCAAATACCCTCATGACCCTTTGTAACCTGACTCTAGCCACCGCTGCACTGTGGTTCCAGGCAATCACTAATCTGTTTTCTGTCACTGTAGTCACTTTGCATTTTCTAGAATTTTCTATAAATGGAATCATAATATGTTCACTGTTTGGGCTGGGGTTTTTTGCTTTCACTCAAAATAAGGTTCATAGAACTTTTTGCATATATCAGTAGTTCATTTTTTAATTGATGAACTCTTCCACTGCAGGTCTATATTATAATTTGTTTATCCATTCAAGGTTGATGGATATTTGGTTTGTGTCTAGTTCTTGGTTGTTACAGATAAGGTTGCTGTGAACATTTGTGTACACGTCTTTGTGTGGATATATGCTTTCCTTTCTCTTGGGTAAATCCCCAGGAGAGTATAAATAATAAAGTTACTGGTTTTACTTTTTAGGAAGTTCTCAAATTATTTTCCAAAGTGCTTACATGAGGGCTTTCATTCCTCTGCAGTCCTAACCCCCAATATGATAAGTCTCTAATTTTAACCAGTCTACTTGGGATGTTGAGTTCTTACTGTGGTTTTAATTTGCATTCCTCTGGTTCGTGTTGAGTAAATTTTGATGTGTTTATTTGTGATCTTCGTATCTTCAGTGGCAAAGTTTCTGTTAAAATTTTTGGCCTATGTTTACTGGTATTTAGTTTCACTTTTCATTTGTTTTGCTTGTTTCTCATTATTGAGATTTGAGAATTATTTATGTGTTCTGGATACAAATCCTTTATGGAGATATGTAATTCTCAATATTTTCTTCCAGTCCGTGGCTTTATTTTCATTCTTTCTCCAGTGCTCCATTCTGCAAATTAGGGCAGCTGTGTTAACCTCAGAATCTCAGAATCTCAGCCCTGGAAGCCTACCATGCTCGCCGTGGTGGAGAAATTCTTTCAAAGCAGTGAGCTAGGCCATAGTAGGGCCTATCTCAATTGTTTTCCATATCTGGGGGGTTACGATCCTTTTTTGCCTGATGTCCAATGTGTTGAAAACAATTGTGTCATATATTTTCCCAAGTTTTTGGATTTTTCAGGTAAGAGGATAAATCAGGACCCTGCTATTTCATATCATCCTATAGCATATCAACTATTTCTATCAGAAGCCTTGAGTGTGGCATCTGTTACAGCTGGGGATGGATATGGCAGCCTATCTTTCACCACCCCCTTGTTATTAAATGGGAATAATTTTTAAAGTCTTTATGTATGTATGTATGTATGTATGTATTTATTTATTTATTACTTGAACCAAAATCAAGAGTCGGACGCTAACCCAACTGAGCCACTCAGGTGCCCCAAAGCTCAGAAATTTTATTTTATTTACCATATTTGTTTATTTGCTGAAAGTTTTTGCTTATTTATTTATTTAATTTTAATTAAATCCAAGTTAACATATAGTGTAATAATGGTTTCAGGAGTAGAATTTAGTGATTCATCCCTTACATGTAATACCCAGTGCTCATCCCAACAAGTGTCCTCCTTAATGCCCATCACCCAGTTATACCATTCCCCCCCACCCTCCCTCCAGCAACTCTCAGTTTGTTCTCTGTATTTAAGATTGTCTTGTGGTGTGCCTCCCTTTCTCTTTTTACCTTCTTTTATTTTTCCTTCCCTTCCCCTATGTTCATCAGTGGTGTTTCTTAAATTCCACATATGAGTGAAGTGACATATTTGTCTTTCTCTGACTTATTTTGCTTAGCATAATACATTCCAGTTCCATCCACGTTGTTGCAAATGGCAAGATTTCATTCTTTTTCATCACTGAGTAATACTCCATTGTATATAGACCCCACATTAGCCTGGAAAGCCTGTCTATACCAGCAGTTGAAACTGAAAAGTGATTCACTTCTTGTACTATCCAGCGAGGTTACCTGTCTAACACAGAGTTGCCTATAAAAGCGTTTCACTTATTCACTCTATAGTTTTCTGTATAGCAAAAACAGTAGCCGGTGAATTAATTACATACCATCTGGAAGTGTGGGAAGGGGAAGGATATGAGACACCTAATAGAAGAGACTTTTATTTGCTCAAGGATTTGACGATTTGTAAACTGATCGATTTTATTCAGAGCCTTGGAAATTTTCATGTATGGAGAATGAACAGCCACAAGAAACAATAATGACATCCATAGAGTACAAGAAATCTCAGACTACAAGATAAATTCAATCCAAAGAGTCACTAAACAGGCGAGGATATCAAGTCCATGAAAACTAGATATCACACTAAACAGAGGACATTAGTCTTCAATTAGCAGAATTAATATACCAAAAATAGGATGTAAAATATAGTTATATCCTTGGAATGATTAAGAGAGAGTATATCATCCACAAATCATCATAACCCAATAAAATCTTAAACATAACAATATAATTAAATTAAAATGAGCTCAGTTGATGGCAAGTCTTCTGACTCCAAGCTGATTCTCTTTTCCTGCTATATTGTCATTATACTTCTCCCCTAAGTTTGGTGCTCAGGTTGAATGAGACACATAGAAGAACCAGTAGTGTTTGACAAAACGGGTCAGACACAAGTCATCTAGAAAAGATTTGTTATAAAGAACTCAAAACAGAAAAAAAAAAAAGACTGTATTTTATCCTGGGTGAAATATTGGCCAAGTGTGCCGACAGCTGGCCTGAAGTGTTTAAATATATCCTGAGCATCGATCAGCCTCTCTCTCTAGAAATCTCTCCTCCTCTCCCCAAGCAGATGAGTATTTCCTTAAGAATTGACAGTGCAAATTACACAAAGGCCCCAATATTCTTGCATTTATTGTAGAGTTTTCTAACTTCTAGTTTCTTCCATTTTTCCCCCTCTCTCCTATAAAGCTGGGGGATTCTTTTAGTCTAGAAGAAAAGCAAGAGCACAGTTCATTGCTTTGTACTATGTTCCAAGGTCACAAAGTTAGCAAAAGAACTTTTAGCAAATCTCCTCAATCCCAGTCCAATATCCCTATCCTCTTCCTTTTTTTAAAAATGTTTTAACATTTATTTATTTTTGAGAGACAGAGCATGAGCAGAGGAGGGGCAGAGAGAGAGGGAGACACAGAATCTGAAGGCTCTGAGCTGTCAGTACAGAGCCCGACGCGGGGCTCGACCTCATGGACCACAAGATCATGACCTGAGCCAAAGTCGGACACTTAACCGAGCAAGCCACCCAGGCACCCCTCCCTATCCTCTTTCTAACTGGAATTCAAAGTGAAGTGGGATTTCAGAATGTTTATTAGCTTCATATTATGAACCACTGTGCAATATTTGTTTATCGGCACTAATTTAGGATACTTTGCCTCTACAAGTGTGATGTAGAACGTCCCATGACATGGGTACATTGGGCGAAAGAGGAAGAACTTCCTCAGCTCCCAAACTGAAAGGAAGGTTTCACTACTCATTATTCTTCAGGATCATTGCAACGTTTTCCAAATTTAATCACTTTTATGATCGGAAAGCATAGGAGAGGGGGCTGGCTGGCCTGGCATAGCTGAGCAGGCATAGGGAGAGTTCTCTGATAATTCTTCCTTTTCTTCCACTGCATTTTAATACACTGAAGAGTTTTTGTTTATTTATTTATTTTTTTAGTCTCTTCCAAGCTTAGTTAAAACCATATTAGGTGAAGTTTCAAGCATATGTACAAAGAGAATAATAAAGTAAATTACTATTTACTCACCATCCAGATTCATCAGTTATCAAGTTTTTTCACACTTGCTGCACCTATTCTTTCTTTTGCCTCTTTTGCTTCTTTGCAGAAGTATTTGGGGAGAAAATTCCAGACATTATGTCATCTTACTCTGTGTCATCCAATGGGCGTCTCTAAAACCTATTGACACTTTCTTAATAGAATCACAGCGCTGCTATCAAGTCTACTGAAATGGCTATCTAATGCCCAATCCATGGCCAAACTTCCCTGATTTTCTCAAAAGGTCTATGATATTTTTATGGGTCACTTTGTCTCAGCTATGTCTCTTGATCACAATGTAGAATTGGGGTTTTGTTTCTTATTTTTATTTATAAGAGAGAGAGGTGAGAAGGATGGAGGGGGGAGACATCAGAGGGAGAGAGACAAGAATAAGGACAAAGAATAGGGGCGGGGTGCCACAGTTTGGGCGCGTTTTCATCTGACCAGAAGAGCATCAAAGTCTCCGTTGCGCGTGGGTGCACCTTGTAGAATTTGGTTGTCTTGAAAACATCTTAATTGCTTTTAAAAGAAGAAGATATTAAGCTATATGACTTTGGCTATTTAAAGATATCTTTCTTTTCAGTTAAATACATGTTCCAAGGATGTGTATTAAAAATAGCTGTAAAATTTTCATGCATTTCAATATGAAATCCCAAATTCATAACATTCAGCATTTCTTACCCACACTCTGTTTTCTTCTCATGGGGCTCTCCCTCAAAAAAGATGAATTTTTGGATAATGGTTGGGGGATGGAAGAGGTGGTGTCATTAAATTCATTCCTTTCACCTTATATTTATCTGCATTTTAGAATATTCTGACATTAGCTACTATCCTTTTTTTTTAATTTTAAGGGTTTTTTTTAAGCTTATTTATTTATTTTGAGAGAGAGAGAATGAGAGAGCAGGGGAGGGGCAGAAAGAGACAGAGAGAGGGAATCCCAAGCAAGCTCTGTGTTGCTGGCACAGATGGCTCAATCCCATGAACCACAAGGTCATGATCTGAGCAAAAATCAAGTTGGTCACTTAAGAGACTGAGCCACCCAGGCGCTCCTAGCTACTATCCTTTTTTTTTTTTTTTTAATGTTTATTTATTTTTGAGAGAAAAAGTGCCAGTGTGGGAGGGAGATAAAGAGAGACAGAATCTGAAGTAGTCTCCAGGCTCTGGGCTGTCAAAACAGAACTTGATGCAGGGCTCGAACCCACGAAGAGATCATGACCTGACCTGAAGTGAGATGCTTAATCAACTGAGCCACCCAGACACTCCATTACAATCCCTTTTTAATACCTCCTCTATTACCGGCAATATGCTTACAAGGAAAGGGTTTGGGGTGATTTGACTAATAATACAGGAGGCTTCACTTTGCCCGAAGGGTATTCTCTTCAGAATAATGCACCACAGGAAGTAGTGAGATGGATAAAAGGGAGACATTGTTTTGTAAAGTGGAAGAAAGGTAGGTTCTCAGGCAGATCAGTTTTAGGGAAAAGACATGGGTGTTGAAGAGCTAAAAATTGATTACTTTAGATTATTCTTGCTCCTGTAATCCTTGAGATGATTTCATGTTCACACTGGTATCCACATTTGAAGGAATGTGGATTCTCCATTGCACTCTCCAAGGCGAAGCTCGAGCAATGGCAATTAGCAAAGTGTAAATACATCCTTGCCCTTCTTGGGTTAATATTCATGAGACTCAAAGTCCAGAGCTCTGAATTGGAAGCTGGGGAATCAGGCTCTACCCTTCACTTGGTGTGGGATCTTCAACCAAACACTGTTCTTTGCGTCTACATTTCCAGCTACGGAATAAAAGTCCTTGAATCCCTCTAGCTCAATGCTCACTGGCTCTGGGTCGATTGGTCGCATGCAGTTCAAGATTGGGAGATGACATCTGGGTAGATCATGGAGAATCCCTGCAGGTCAGAGAAAGATTCTCGGCTTCTGATGGGAATCATCGTCAGTGATCAAGAATGGTGAGAACGTAGACAGCGACAAGGCTCGAAAACAATAGAAGGGATTCAAAGATGCAGGTCAGTTTCTGTTATGTGGGCTTTGGTCCTATCCATTAATGTGAATCCTTGGAATAGGATAATGACGAAGTTTTTTTTGCCTTGGAGGTCTATATTATTTGATATTTATTCAAAAATTCTAAAGAACAGTGAGTCCATTGGTTTCATGTTGCCAAAGGTCACACAGTAACTAAATGGAAGAATTAGGGCTCAAACTTCGGGGTGTGTCTTACCCTAAAAGTCTTTATATTTACAACTATCACTTCAATTATTTTGTGTTGTGAGCATGGTTATGTGAATTTGAGCAGGTACCTTTTATTAAATTCTGTCACGTGTCCTTTCAGCTTTAAAACCTATACTTTAGATTTGAACCCAGTGGCATTATAAATAAGGTCTGGAAAAGGTACCTGCTGGAAGCTGCAGGAAGGAACATGAACGGAAATAATTCTGGGAAGTCGCCCACATGCAAAACACAGACTAAGGGGAGAGTTAGAATAAATACAGGGGCGGTTATGTACCAAGTCATTACCGGTCCTTTTCTCTTCTGTAAGAGACAATACAAACAGCCTGTATTTGACAATTTCACACCTAACTTTAAGCATTCGCAAACAGATTTCTTATTTTACTGTTTCCATGACAACACATGACATTTCACATATGTTTTTCAAGGAAGGAAAGGTGAAAATTACTCTTAGTGTTAAATTGAATTTTTCTCCTTCTCCTCACCTATTTTCTTCATAGAGACTTAGAAGGTACAACAATTTCATGTTCCTTTCAAAATTTCAGTGCCATTTTTCTACATTAGATACAGAATGAAGTCAGTTCAACGTCAGCTCCATTTTCTAAGTCCAGCGTTTTTATGGAGAAAAAAGTTTCCTTTAAGGTCGCTGTATTCAACAAGCGATATTCATTACAATAGGGATCGTTCCACAAAATTATATTCGTTTTGTGGAGCTTTTGAATTTGCTATCTGTCAATATATCAGACTCCTGCCATTGCTAAATTTGGGTGTGGCCCTCCATCTGCTTTATGCAGAGATTTTCTTCCATTATGTTTATTACTAGTGGACAGTTAAATGAGGAGTCAATAAATGTTTGAGAAGGAATGAATAATGAAATAAAGGAATGTTTTCAAAATACTTTTTATTTGGAAAAGAAAAGGATCCTTTTAGGGTGAAATATGATGATGGTTCAAGAATATTTCATTCTGGGATTAAAGAAAAAAACCCTTGATATGTACTGAACATTAGTAATGGTATTAGGGTTCTCCTTAGGGAGAGAATTAATACGATGTGTGTATATATAGAGAGAGGTTTACCGTTTAAAGTTCTTATGTAAATTCCAGTTAGTTAATATACAGCGTGTAATATTAGTTTCAGGACTTAAATCGTTTACCTATAACACCTGGTGCCTCCTTAATCCCCCTCACCTATTTCACCCAGCTCCCTCCTCCCCTCTCATGGCCATCAGTGTTCTCTATAGTTGAGAGTCTGTTTCTTGATTTGCCAAGAGAGGTTTATTTTTAAGGAATCAGCTCAGTGATTGCCGAAGTTTGATAAGCCCAAAATCTGCAGGGTAGGCTAGGGCCGGAGACCCAGAGAAGAGTTGCAGCTTGATTCCAAAGGCAGTCAGCTGGCCAGATTCCTTCACGCTCGAAGGAGGCCTGTCTTTGTTCCTTTGAAGCCTTCAGGTGATTGGGTGAGGCCCACCCACTTTATGGAAGATAATCTGCTTTACTCAGAGTCTGTGGATTTAAATGTTAATCTCATCCACAAAACACCTTCACAGAAACATCTGGAATAACACTGGGCCAAATATCCAGGCATGGTGGCCCAGCCAAGGTGACACATGAAGTCAACTATCACAGACGCTGTGTTAGGGGCTGGTGTTTTTAAAGAGTTTGAGGATCCAATACAACATGGTAGACTCTTTTGACTTCCACTCGCCATCACGTGTCGAGGCATATTTATGGTTTGTCGAATGCCAATGCCTAGGATATGCCAGACATGGTTCTTGCCTATGCAGATTAGTTTAATGGGGAATTATTCTATTCTTGAGAACTACTGTTAATTGTTTTATATTTATAGAGGTTGAGCCTTTGCTCAGCATCAAGTGGCTCATCGACAACAGAGAAACTATTGCTTTGAACACAATGCTTTGTATGCAATTTTGTAGTATCCCAAGCGCTTTAATATCTATCACGTAGTAAAGGTATCCCAGCAGTCCTTGAGAAAGCAGGGATGGTATGTTACCTCATTTGACAAAAGGGATGCATGAGGCAATATCCTCCTGAGGAAAGAGTAATGTCCCAATTGCTCACTTCCTGACACAGACTGAAGTTCTGGAAGTGGGCGCCATTTCCCCAGGGCCATGACAGTTATGAATGAGGAAACTAGGCTTGCGTTTCTTTCTGTGAAACTCTAGAGTTTGTGTTCTCTCAGCTTCTCTCTGTTATTTTCACTGTGTGTGTGTGTGTGTGTGAATATTATGGGTATGGAGTGTGTCGGGACACACTTGGAACTCACACCTGCCCCACCCCGTTCACCATGGGCTGCCCTACCACCTGCCCTCATACCAACTTGCATGGATTACTTCCCACTGGGTATTTTCTAAATGTCTACTTAGGAAGGAAAGACTTTCATTCTCCTCAGATCCATGACAGGATTGCAAAGCATGAAAAGAATAGAATGAATGCAGCGCCTGGGTGGCTTAGTCGGTTAAGTGTCTGACTTTCGCTTAGGTCATGATCTCGCGGTTCGTGGGTTCGAGCCCTGCGTCGGGCTCTGTGCTGACTGCCAGCTCAGAGCCTGGAGCCTGTTTCAGTCTGTGACTCCCTCTCTCTCTCTCCTAGAAATAAATAAAACATTAAAAAAAAAAAGAATAGAATGAACAGCTGGGTGATTAAGAAATGCAATGTGCATTGTAAGACAGCTGAGGCAGCTGAAGAAACAAAACCAGAACAGGAGTTTTACTTATCCTTCTGGCTCTTTCCATGGTCTGCGTTGAGCCCTGCTGGGCCCACATACCCGGCAGTGCTTCAGCCTGATCCTCTCTCGAGCACTGACACATGTGTAAGCAGAGGCAGGGCAGTGTGGTGGAGGGAGCAGACATTCTGCAGTTAGGGAGAACGGACATTTATTGGATGTGTGGCCTTTGGAAAGTCACACAGCCACTCAGGACCTTGGTTTCTTTAATCTGTAAAAAGGGATGAAGATAATTAGGTCTCCGCATTCCTGTGAGCATTAAATTAAGCAATGCCTTTCTGGGTGCTTACAGCTCAGTGGTCTTAGCCCCTTTGACTTAACAAGAACAATAAAGCAAATTATTAGAAAATATCAGACCCTAAGGAAGGAAGAGGAGCAGTCTGGCCCCAGGGTTTATTTGTGGAAGGGGACTGTTGCCGGTCCTTCCCATCACTCCGCCTCACTGACCTACTTGAGGGCTCATTCGAGCCCATCAGCTATGCCAAATGAGTGCACCCATTAACATAAGGCAAAGATAAGGTGTCCCCAATTATTACTTCCACAGACGACTTTGGTTTTATCTAGCGTTTATCTCAATGGAAATACTGAGCACCAGGAACTCTGACAAGCCCGATCCAAACAGCTGCTTTGAAAGGACTTGCAGTTTTCTTATGAAGTTGCAAATTTGCAAGACTCAGTTCTGAAGTTTCTGAGTAGAGCTTTGAGTCACCCTTTTGGTCACAGCTACTCTGCAAAAGGGTTATGTTATTTTGGTAATAGAGAAATCTTACTCTCTACTTTTTCTGCTTTCATATTACCGAGTTCTTCCCATTTCAAAGCCATTTATTATTTTTCTTCTTTCACAGGGAACTATCCCCTTTCAAGTGGTGGAAATATTGTCTTTGTGATACGATTTCAAAGCTACAGAAAAATTGCAAGACAGGATAAAGAAACCATGTGCCCTTTCTGCAGCTTCAGAAATTGTTTACAGTCTCTTTATTTCCCTCTCACATCAGTTTTCAGAAGCATTTGAAATTGGGTTGTATACATGGCTCTTGTTTATGCCTGAATATTTCAGTGTGTCTTCTCTAATGTCTTAAATACCTTATCTGTTCCATTATACAGCACCATGATCTAAGGCAAGAAATTTATGGGACACCTGGACGGCTCAGTCGATTGAACATCAGACTCTTAATCCTGGCTTGAGTCGTGACCCTAGGGTGGTGGGTTCGAGGCCGCCTTGGGCTCTATGCTGACAGTATGGAGTCTGCTTGGGATTCTCTCTCTCTCCCTCCACCCCTCTCCCCCACTTGTGCTCTCTCTCTAAAAATAAAAAAGAAATAAATAAAAAAAATCGGGAAATTTAACATTGATACAATACTAGCATTTGGTCTATGTCTATAATCAAATGTCAGCAATGCTACAGTAGTATCTTTTACAGGCTTTTTATTTTCCTGGATCAGGATCATGAATTTCATTAAATATTCAAGTCTCTTTCATGTTCTTTAATTTGGGTGTTCCTGAACCTTCCATTGTCTTTCTTGACCTTGATGTCTTTACCTGCCCCCTACTTTGAGTTTGGCTGGTGTTTCTGCATGATTGGGTCTAGAGTATGCCTTTTTGGCAGGAATATCCCAGAAGTGATATTCTCACTTCTTGGTACATCACATCAGAAGGTCCATCATTCCATCCATATTTGTTAGCTAACTGTCCACTGAGAGGAATTGTCCCTTCCTATCTACCTACCTACCTACCTACCTACCTACCTACCTACCTACCTATCTATCATCTATCTGTCTATGTATCTACCTATCTATCATTTATCTGTCTATCCATCTATCAATCAATCATCTGTCTATCTATCTCTCTATCATCTATCTAACCAATATGGGCTCATGGATTCTTATGGATTATAATCCATTACTATATTTACTTATTTTGATGCTCAAGTTATTCCAGATTTAGCTTATAGGAAACCCTTCATTCTAGCTCATGTGACTTTTTAGATGTCTTCATTATTTTTGAGCATGTACCGGCCTAACAACATGTCCCAGGCTCATCTTTTGCTTTCCCTACCACAGCCTTGAAATCGGGTTTTCATCCAAAGAGCCCTGGCACTAGGTACCCCCATTGTTACCGGTGTAACATCACGCTAGATCCACTCAGCAACAGAGCTAGTGAATATCTACGGCAATTATAAACCTTGTGTTCGTGCTGACGACTTTAATCCCATGAGATACATGCCAGTCCCTCTCCTTTCCTTATCCGTGACTCCCTTCACCACCACTGAGAGACCTGGCTCTCCCCACCCCGAATACGTTTAGTCGTGTCCTCAAGCCTGAACATACAGAAGGTGGGGGGAAGGGCAGACAACTGCCTTTGGCATCTGGAAGACCTTTCACCTCTGCTGGTCATGGCTTCTCCCTTGAGCAAATTGTTGAAAGCCAAGAAGAAAATGATATCTAAATCTCTCTCCTCTCCAAGAGAGATCATGGGGTGTGAAATGCCACGGCCCTCCATTTGACAGTCCCTGTTTCTGCTTCACCACCGGTTGGTCGGCTTTAGGGCTATAGGAGTAGATAATGGCATTTATCACATTTCCAGCCAGAGCTACACACTTGAGTGACCCTCGGAGAGTGAGAAAGAGAAACCTTATCTGTAGCTACACTGGTAAAACCTTTCAGAACATTTGGATGGGGATCATCAAAGGTTCAGCAGAGTCCAGCGCCGTGCATTTTAATGAAAATTTTCTTAGGTATAATTGTGGAAGGATTTTCTTCCTTCAGCCGAGTTCCTCAAGGCAGTGCCTCCCCACAGGTCTTCCGGGAACTCTCTGAAACTCCAAGACAGTGGTTCTCCAGAATCACCTGGAGGGCTTGTCAGAATAGACTGCCTGGTATATTCTGGTGCCCTCAGAATTTCTCATTGACTAGGTGTGGGTTAAGGCCCGTGAATTTTCACTTTTAACAAGTTCCTTGGTGGTGCCCATACTGCTGTTCCTGGAGCACACTTTGAGAACCAACCTGAGATGGAAGGGTCATTGACTGCTCTTGTCTCAAAGCATCTGAGAGGAATTCTTACATCGTTAACAACACTGTGTTTAGAATCCTGAAAAGACTGGGTGTGGGGGGTCATTAAATATATTCCCCTAGTGCTCATAAGGAAGAACCCTGAAGACTCATGCATTTTTACACCTTGAAATCTTTGCTTAAAACTCCTTCTCCTTCTTACAGCCAGACTTTGTGTTCCTCATTCTCACATTTGCCTGGAAAAATTCCATTCACAATAATGATCAATGCATCAGATATTCAATGAGGCCTTTCTCATAATTTCTCCAACTCTAGGCAGATTTAAGTACATATCCTCTATGACCACCCCCTTCTTGTATGCCTCAACTGTCAGGAAATTTGTGGAAAACTCAAAAATGGGCAAGAAAACATTGCTGCATGTCCTGTCTAGCTTATCCATCAGTTATTCCCCTCTTTCATTATTTTACAACTCTGGAAAATGTAGAAAACTGATAATAATGCAAATGGTTCTTGTCCATAGAAAGGCAAACTCATTGTGTATGGTGGAATACACTTGATTACTGCCCTCTGGAAAGATCTATTATGTATTTGCAAATTTCAGTCTATCTGTCTATCATCTATCTATCATCTATCTATCTATCTATCTATCTATCTATCTATCTATATCTTTGCTCCTTTGAATCATCTATACTATCTTGGTGGTTCTCTTATTAATTAATGAGTTAAATATTTTTAACCTTTGACACATGTTTTTTTGCAATCTGTATGAACTTCACGATTATAATTTCTTTCAAAAACAATCCTTTGGGGAGCCTGCGTGGCTCAGTCAGTTAAGCGTCTTACTCTTGACTTTGGCTCAGGTCATGTCCCCAGTTTTGTGGGATCAGGCCCTGGGTCAGGCTTTGTGCTGAGCAGGATTTTCTTTTTCTCTCTCCCTCTGTGCCTCTCCCCTGCTTATGCTCTCCCTCTCATGCTCTCTAAAAAATAATAATTTTAAAAATTCTTTTTTAAAGTTTATTTATTTTGAAAGAGAGAGAGAGAGATGTGGGAAGGGCAGAGGGAGAGAGAGAATGCCAAGCTGGCTCTTCACTATCACTGCAGAGCCTGATGTGGGGTTCAAATTCACGAATCATGAGTTCATGACCTGAGCCGAAACTAAGAGTCTGACACTTAACTGACTGAGCCACCCAGGCACCCCATAAAAAAATAATTCTTTAACAACAAAACCAACCACTACATTGAATGGCTGATTTAGGGGCCTGTATCTGCAAGCTCCTCCGTCCCACCCCCCTACCTTGCCATGAATTCCCAGAATTCAAAGGCCTTACTCATTTATCTTTTATATCAGATTCTAACACAGTACTTATTGTGGGTGCTGAATAAATCTTTTTCGAGTAAATTAAAAACATGTGGCTTTGGGACAGAACATATATTGTCACATAGAAAAGGAGGTAAGGAGTTTTTCAGACAGAGGAAATAACAAAAAGACCCCCAAACATGAAATAGTGCTAGAATAAAAAGGTCAATGGCAGAAATTCAGAAAGACAGGCAAAATCCAGTTCTTAAGGGTCTGTTTAAAACACGTTCCCCAGGGACCACTGAGGCTCTCAGATGCTCTCAGATGCTCAAATTTGCATTTGAAATTGATCCCCCTTCTGCCACAAGGCATTTAGATTTGAAGGAAAGGAGCCTGGACGCAGGTAGAATCACTGAAAGACATTATCTCCTGGCTGCAGGAACCCTGTTATCATTCTGAATTGTTTTCTCGTGTATTTCTTGGTCCCCCGGGATGGAGTAATCTGGGGTGCTAAAGTCCCAGTTCCATGGCTGTGTGACTATCCTTGAATATCTGTAGGTGGGAGCCACCCGCCTACATCTTTGCAGGTGGCGTTCTTATTCTGTGCTAGATTGTCTGTTGTGAGAACATCCTGGTGTTAAAGTTGGACCCCGTTGGGGGGGGGCAGGGTGTCACTGATTGCTTGACCACACACCTGCTGCTCATCACGTCATTTTCTGCTCACTTTGTCCTGCTTCCATAGCTGGCATTCTGCCCTCAGCATTGGTCCTGTCTCTGTTCAGCTCAAGGTCAGACCATAGGCCCTTCCGTTCAGTTTAGTCCTACGTTGCGTTATTCCATATCTAACCAAATCCACCTTTAAAGAACTCTCCTTCTCAAAATGTGACTAAGAGTGTTGCACTAGGTTCCTCATGGGGATGTGGTTTGGGCCCAATGAAATAACTAGATACTAAATTGTACTAAATCTGTTAAATTCTATACGAGTTTTAAGGTCCTATTGTTAAGAATAATATGCAAAAATCAGATGCAATGGCTGTAATTGAAATGGTGGTTGGTATATTGACTGAAAGCGCGTGTCTGAAAGAGAGAAAATGAAGCACAATGGAAAGTTACTGCCTTTCCTTCTCAAAGAGAAAAATCACATACTGAATTAGCTTGGTTGCTGAAAATTGTCCTAGCAATTTTTACTTCTATTATGGCTTTATCTTCTAAGAAAGTGGAATTCTATTATTTTACTCTTATGAGCAAAGATGGCAAAGTAAGAACAAAATTTATCAAATGCATTTATACCTTCGAAATTTTCTTTTCTCTTCTAACAATACCCTCAATATATCACATCATACTTAATCGTAAGACCTGAAAATTAATATTTTCAATGACATATGCTAGTGCTTTATATGGTCGCTACTCCTAATTTTGTAATCATGTAAAAGAGGCAAAATACTTACCTGCTTGTATGCACCATATCAGTGCATTTCTCCTTAAAATAAGGCTTTCCTTATTTTATTGTATTTTTCATTCCTGAAATGTGGTTTTCAGAAGCATAAGTTACACTCTTGAAATGGGTGCATGATACTTCAAAAAAGGTGATATAGAAAAAAAATAAGATATGTTTTTAGGTTGGTAAAACAGTAAGATATCTCCCAGGAAATATTTCGTTAACCTTCAGTTAAAGACACTAAGTTACTGAAATCAATAAAATTGCATTTTTGAAGAATTAGTATTTCATGATGTTCAGGTAACAGAATTTCAATTTTTTTTGGGTAGAATTCAATTTAAAAAAGCACCCCAAGTCAACCCTACTGGCAAAAAGTTTTTTGAAGAGAGAAGAGAGAGGAGGGCAGACTTGTAACTAATATAGACTTTGCTGATAGAGGAGAGAGAGAGGCGTGAGACAAAGAGAAAGACAAGAAAGAGAGAGACAAAGAGAAAAAAGTAGAAATATAAATTTTACCTGTGCTAGGATAATAATTGGCAAATTTCCATTTAATGTGAATGGAAAAATCAACATAAATTTACATGTTTCATGTAATCAGTGAAAACAGAGAACTTAAACTGTAGGCGGGAATATTAAAAGCAACAAGCAGCCATGTCTGAATCAGACCTGTCATTGTTCAAAATGAGTATCATTCTTGTGGAGATAGTTTCATCTTTCCTACTTTTTGGGGGTAGGGGAAGGAGGTATAGCTGCTAATGGTCAAACCTAACAAAAAATACCTATAATTTAATAGTCATAACTATAGTGATGATGATCAAGCTTTAGTTTTTGAAGTTGTTTTTGGTTTTGCTTTTGGTTTGCTTTGTTTCTAATGGCACCAGAAAGACAAGTGAAGGCAGGCTGATTATGACTACATTTTACTAATTCAGAACTGAGGCAGAACATAAAAAATTTCACCCCTGTGGAGTGTTTTTATGCAATGCTCGGATTTGCTATTTGTGAAATGTTTCAGTTCCTCTTGTAACTTCTAAGAGAGTTCCAAGTCACCTCCATCTATTTTCTCATACTTTACTCTTGTTGATTTGAATTTAATGTATACACATTACTGGATAAGAACCAAGTAATGAGGAGATGTAATAAAATAATTTTCTATTTTGAGAGTTTGAATTTAGGCATTCTAAATTGTTCCTCTCCTGATTCAGATTTGCCTAGGCTCTGAAGAAGTTAGTCAGCTTAGGTAGTATCTTGTTCACTCTCTGTCAAATGGAAAATGATATGTAAGGTCTCTGTAACCATCTGAAATTAATAAACATGCTAGTGGTGACCTACAGTGCCCTTCCATTTTTAGCAGCTCTACTTTAGTAGAGGTTACCAAAAATTTCAACGGACATAATTTTGTATTCTCTTAAAACAACTAAGAGTCACAGAGAATAGGTTCCCAGCCAGTGATCTGCAAGCCAGGAAGAGAAGCCGCACCAGAACTCAACCAGAACTCAACCAGCTGGGGTGCCAACGTTTTGCAGAAGAGGAACTCACTTTTAGGGTCCAAAAAATACTTACCGGAAATATATGTAAATCTGCTACCAAATCTTTTAGTGCTCAATATATATGAGTATATGTCCACCTCTGCTCTTTTAATACATTAAATCATACTTCTTGGACTTTTGAAGAAGACATATTGATGGTACTACATATAGACACAGAGCACCATTTCTTTAATAGAAAAAAAAATAAGGTCTCTACTCATATTTAAGTACCATTTTTTTTTCCTTGGAAGTTATAAAATGCAGTCTCTCATGTAGTAAAAGGGCCCATCCTTGATAATTATATATTTTAAAATGGGCCTTTTTAATCAGACATAAGGTCTGATTATATTGAAAGAAATATCATAGGATCATGTAGCATTCATAAAAATTTTCTAAAAATAAATAGTATATTTGTATTCTTTGTGCCAAAGGCAGTAAATTTTGAAGAAAAAAATTTCACATCCCTACACACTGAATGTTTAAATAACTTCCATATTTATCACATTTTCTTTTCTTTATAAAATATTTTATTCAGCGCCTAATTGAAGTGGATGGATATCCTAGAGAATTTACCAGTATTCAAAGAGAAGTAAATAGTCAAAATGCTTTCCTTCTGAGAGTTTACAAACTAAGAAAAGCAATGCGATTAAATAAATGCTGATTACCCATCCTACTCATTAATCACAAGACTCTGTGAGAGGCACTAGACTACAAAAATTTAAAAAGGTTCAGGGTTGAGCGAATCATTTCTTTCCTTGGTCGCCCTCTGCTGACTTCTGTCATAGCACAAGATTGAAATGGCCCGTTGCCCTGTTGTCTTAGTTCAGATTGTTACATCATAAGTGGAAGAGACCAGGTGATTATAAATGACAGAAGTTTGTTTCTCATGGTTTTGGACGCTTGCGGCCCAAGATCGGTGTGCCCCTAGGGCTGAGTTCTGGCAAGCGCCCTGGACCAGGTTGCACCTCAGCCTACTTCCTGCTTGGTCCCCACATAGGGGTGGGGTGAGAAGGGGTGAGAGGAGGGAGCTCTCTACAGTCTCTCTTATAAGGGCCCTAATTCCTCTGAGGTGCTCTTTCCCTTCATGACATAATCACCTCCCCAAGGCCGGATACCGTCACCGCAAGAGTTAAGATGTCAGCATATGACTTTTGGGGGCACACAAACGTTCAGTCTATAACACCTGTCTCCTCTACTACACAAATAGCCTATCACAAGGTAAAACCTAATACTTTCTCATCACAATCAGTACATCGTCACAAGGGTTAAAATAGCAAAAGAGACCCAAGTGACTTGACATATCTTATCCAATGAAAAACATGGCTGGGGGGGGCGCCTGGGTGGCTTAGTCGGTTAAGCGTCTGACTTTTGCTTAGGTCATGATCTCGCGGTTCGTGGGTTCGAGCCCCGCGTCGGGCTCTGTGCTGACCGCCAGCTCGGAGCCTGGAGCCTGTTTCAGTCTGTGACTCCCTCTCTCTCTGACCCTCCCCTGCTCACGCTGTCTCTCTCTCTCTCCTAGAAATAAAAAACAACAACAACAACAACAACAACAAAAGAACATGGCTGGCTGTAGAAAAAATAAAGCAAGGAAGCAGCATAGATACGACATTCTTCTCCAGAGCCACCTGAACCCATGACGTAGCTTCTATAAAATGTTTCTTTCCCTCAATGAAGTTTTGGTTTTGGGGGACCATTAACAATATGTATAAAACATTGTTCTCGGCGCATCTGTCTGAGATTGGGGCTTCTCAGTATTTATTCTCTCTGAGTCAGACACACAGAAAAAATCACCCTGGTTACTTCCTGTCCTCCATCCAACCACAGCCTACAACTCTATAAATCCCAAGGGTATTTGTCATAAAAAAATCTGGACGCCCAAGTAAATACCACTAGCAACATTTTAAGGATACGTTGCCCTGTTACTGATCCCAATTAGAGTAATAGACTGCTTCCTGGGAGGTCTGGTCAGGGTCAAACACAACAGGGACTGTAAACCATTTCCTTCCCAGGAGGCATGATGATTGATTTTTTAAAAAGAAGGTCCTCTGTAAATAGATATTGATTCTTCTTTGACTTCTCCTTTATTTTTTTTTTTCTTGCAATTTCTACTATGTTTCTTTGCCAAAGTCTCAAGGTCCCTATTTTCTCCTGGATACTTTGGGGAACAAAAACATTTATTCACACTTATTTTCCTTGTTTTCCTTTAGAACCGATGTTGCTTGAGTTCAGAGATCAGGACAAAGAGGTTTCTCTGCTGTTTGTAATGGTCTATGAATTCCTTCTACAGCATCACAATATCCCCCAAATCTCGGTGGCTTCCAAAACTTTCTTTCTTGCTCACATTGCCTGACAGTTGACGGTCAGCGGGGACTCTGAGGAAGCTGGGTAGGTTTGGCTAGTTTTCCGGACTATACACCTCTTATTTTGCAGTCTGGGCTGAAGGACTTGTCACCCTCTGCGACGTGCAGTACTCCTGGCAGGAAGTTAATACACGAGGTCCCCAGCCAAGCTACACCATGGATTCAAACTTCCTACTTGGATGTAGCCAATGCCATGTCTCCTCATAGCTGCATGGACAAGACCAAAGTCATTGTGGCAAAGAAGCTGATAAAGGATAGAGGAGTGGACGAATGATTGTAAATAATTATGTTCTAATACGTATTAGAGTTTCCAGCCTTGGGAATATCTCATATAACCTAAGTCGGTTTATCTCATTTCACATGGCCATTTATCTTTACAGCCCTAGTCCTAAACAGTGAGCCCAACTTTTGATTATATGATACTTAATGAATGCACATTGTGAGCCAAGAGATGATCAGTTGCAGACGCTTTGAATTATCTGTTTATCTTCTTGAAGAGAGGGCAGTAGGATAGAGATGCATTTTGCACCTCTCTTAGGAGGTATAAAGACCTAGAGTTTGGGTTTGGATTAATAGTTTCTTTCTTCTGTCACTCTAAAGCCATCTATGGATAATTGTAAAGTTCCAGTGTTAAAAATAGCAAACACACAGAAGCACACACAGAAATGCACCGGGCAGTGGAGTTTTATACATTGAGCACAACCACACCGTCACACTGTAGACCAAGAAATGGAACATTAGCGGCATGCCAGAGCTCACGCTCTCCCTGCGCTCCATGAAAAATCCTCCCCAGAATAGCTCTCCTCGCTTCCAATTTTGTATAAATGGAATCACACCATACACGGTTACGTGGTGGCTTCTCTCACTCAGTATCAGGTTGTAAGATCCATCTAAACTGATGCATGCAGTTCATTCATTCTCACTGTTGATTCATTGTGCAGCATTTGAACACGTACAACTTATCCGTTCTGTGGTTGATGAGTATTTGTCTTTTTTTTTCTTTTTTACAGTTGCACGGTTATCAGAACGGTGCTTTTATAAAAATCCTTCCACATTATTTTCCTGAACATATGTGTGTTCTTCTGTTGTGTTTTCACCTACGAGTGGTCTCGTTGGCTCAAAGGCATGCTTGTGTTCAGTTGAATAGATAAGCCAGTTCCTTTCAGAGGACGTTGAGGCTGGTTTACACGGTCTCCACCAATATATGAAAGATCCGATTTCTCTTCATCTTCCTCAGGCACTCTTTTGTCTTTTGCATTTCAGTAGGTAGTGGTGTCACTTTGTGGTTTTAATTTGTGCTGTCCTAGAGACACCTTGAAAGACATTTTTATATGTTTCTTGGCCTTTGAAATAGTCCTTCCTTTCTATGACCAGGCTGTGTAAGTCATCTTTATTTATTTTTTTAAAATTTTTTTTAATGTTTTTATTTCTAGGAGAGAGAGAGACAGCGTGAGCAGGGGAGGGTCAGAGAGAGAGGGAGTCACAGACTGAAACAAGCTCCAGGCTCTGAGCTGGCAGTCAGCACAGAGCCCGACGCGGGGCTCGAACCCACGAACCGCGAGAGCATGACCTGAGCGGAGGTCGGACGCTTAACCAACTACGCCGTGCAGGCGCCCCACGTGTAAGTCATCTTTAAAAACAGCTCATTAAAAAGAAGATTTATTGAGGCACGGTTGATATACACTGACCATATGTAAGTGTGCAGTTTGATAACTTTTTATGTATGTGGACACCCATGAAAACCCCACCACGATTGTGTTGACATTTCCATCACCCCCAAAATGTTGTCATCTCTCCTTTAAAGCCCCACCCTTCCTTCCCCTCCCTCTTCTCCACCCCCCTCCCCCACACTGCCTCACTGCCCCATCTTCAGCTCTAGCTTCTGTTCCTCCCTTGGGTCTAAAATACCTTCTTGGTATGATTTTGCTTCCTCATCCTCGGATGTCTCTTGTTCCTAGCTCCGGCTTCTTCAGCCTCTTTCTGTTCACAGTCCAGAATGTCCATATTAATTTTTTAATGTATATTTATTTATTTGAAGAGAGGAGTGGAGAGGAGGGTGAGGAAAGAGAGAGAGAGAGAGAATGAATCCCAAGCAGACTCTGTATGGGGCTTGATCTCACAAACCATGAGATAATAACCTGAGCCAAACTCAAGAGTCAGGTGCTCAACAGACTGAGCCACCCAAATGCCCCAAGAAGGTCCATATTATCTTATTTATTTAAAAAAAAAGTTAATGTTTATTTATTATTGAGAGACAGAGAAAGACAAAGCATGAGCATGGGAGGGGCAGAGAGGGGGAGACACAGAATCCGAAGGAGGCTCCGGGCTCTGAGCTGTTAGCATAGCTGCATGGACAAGCCCTGACACGGGGCTCGAACTCACAAACCGCGAGATCATGACCTGAGCTGAAGTCGGATGTTTAACTGACTGAGCCACCCAGGTGCCCCAAGGTCCATATTATTTAATGTGAACGTGGAGAAACAGTTGCTGTCACTCGGATGGGGTCAGATCAGACATTGGGTAAATCAACTAAACAGACTTGAGATACATTCACCTTCTCGGGCTGTAAGTGTTCTCATATCTGGCAACATCCTGGAATGTGTTTATGATACTTTTAGTTCAAAAGTATCCAGAATGGTGCTGTTCAATCCCTGGAATCCTTTGAGGTCTAGTCATCCCACAGCAGCCTTGAGGGCGAGCCTGTCCCTGAAACCCTTGGAAGCAATCACAGCTCATATTAAATATAGGTTTTCAACAACACAGTTAGAGGTTGTGTTATTTCAGGCAAGTTACTTAACATCTGAGGATCATGACAGCTTTAACACCCTCACACAGCAGTTATCAAGCACAGGGCAAGCAAGCAGCAAATCCTTATTAAATGTAACATTTTTATCACCTCCCTCTACTTTGAAAGTATACATTCTTGGGGCATCAGTGGCTCATTTGGTTAGGAATCTGACCCTTGATTTCGGCTCAGGCCATAATCTCATGGTTCAGTTCGGGAGATGGAGCCCCGCATAGAATTCTGCCCTCTTAGCACAAAGCCTGCTTGGGAGTCTTTCACTCCTCCCCCCGCCCCCTGCTTGCGCCCTTTCTCTCTCAAAATACACTAATAAACATTTTGTAAAGGAAAGTATACATTCTTTACTGTATCAACCATATCAATGATCCTGAATTGGAATATAGTTGAACCTTGTTATTATTTTAGTCCTTTTAATATATATTTTTTAATTCTTTTGAAATGCAGTTGCTTTCTGAAGACATCTCCCATTGGCTTGGATAGTATTAATTTTTTAATTAAAATTTGAAATTTATGATCACAGCTTAAGGGGATGGGATATTCTTTCACAGGTAATCATACAGATGGTTCATCATGGAGATTACCACAATCCTTTGCAGGTGCTGCCTCTTGGTTACATAAAGTAATGGAAAATACTCATTTTTCTCTGATAAAGAGTTGTAGGAAATACTTTGTAATTAGGTAAAGAGATACGCTAGGTCTATTAATTAGTCTGCTTATGAATCCATACAGCTATCTGAAAGCCCTCTGGATTGTCTAGTTTTGACTTCCAAACATCCAGAGATGAATACCTGGGCTGGCACAAAAGGATGACAATATCACTTAACTATTATTTTAAAATTCTGAAAAGAATATTCATTCATTCATTCATTCATTTATTCATGTGTTTTAAGTATCATTCTTACATCAAAATTAGGTTAGTAGAGAAAAAATATCCAGACTTTCTGAGGATTAATATGACATAATATAGGAGCACCTGAGTGGCTCAGTGACTTAAGCGTCCGACTCTTGGTTTCAGCTCAGGTCATGATCTCACGGTTCATGAATTTGAGCCCCACAGGGCAGAGCCTGCTTGGGATTCTCTCTCTCTCCCTCTCACTCTGCCCCTCCTCTGCTCATCTCTCTCTCTCTAAATAAATAAATAAATAAACTTTTAAAAAAATGAAATAATATACACAGAGCCTAATGACTTGCACATAGTAAGTGTTCAATAAATAGTATCGATTTTATCCTTGGGAATAACTATATAATTATGAAATGTTGGCTAAGATGGCCTTTCTTCTGAAAATCAGGAAATTGTTTTTGGGGGTTTTTAAAAAACTTTTTTAATGTTTTTATTTAACTGAGAGACCAAGAGAGACAGAGCATGAGCATAGGAGGGGCAGAGAAAGGGGGAGACACAGAATCTGAATCGGGCTCCAGGCTCTGAGCTGTCAGCACAGAGCCCAATGCCGGGCTCAAACTCACAAACCATGAGATCATGACCTGAGCCAAAGTTGGACGCTTAACTGACTGAGCCACCCAGGCTCCCCTCATTCTGCATACCATGAGAGCCAGTCAAGTCCCTTTAGTGGCAGGGCAATATATCTTCTGATGGCTATCATTTTAAAAAAAAAAAAAAAAAAAGCAAACCCATGCTTTTCCAGAATGTACTGTGATGCCCTGTGTGACAGCTATTGGCTAAGGAGTTTTAGGGTCCCACTTCAAGTTAGACGAGCACCCTTCATGGGTGAATACTTACTTGCCTATCTAACCATGCAGAAGGTGTGGCTATTTGGTTATATATTCATTCTGCATCTCATCGCAGGTAGAGTAAAAACCAATCACTGCAAAAAGGTTGGCATATGGACCTGAGGACATTGTGGCTCAGCACACTGTGGTTATTATGTGACATGGTTTTATGTGAGGTGGCACTCATAGACTTTTTTTGATTGTGTTTTTTAAATTTTGATTATGGTTGTGATGTTTACATTGGTTCAGAATGTAAGAAAGCTGTGAGTTTTGGTTTAGAACTCATATGGCTGGCGTGGTTTGCCTTTTTCCTTTTTGTTTTCCCAGACTGATAACATTGCCAATGGTTTCTTGTTCTCTCTCTGGAATATCAAGATATTAAATAGGGATCTTGTAAAGGGGAGGACTTACTATATCTCCTTAACATTGGTTATCCTGATTTCTACTTTATTGCTGATTTCATAGAGCACTTAACCCTTAGTGGGAGATGGGTAGGTCCTGGAAGACATAAAAAGAATAAGGTCAGTATGTGAATCTGCCACACAAAGCTCGACGAACTGCATGACTTAAACGATAGAAATGTACTGTTTTGCAGTTCTCGGATGACACAGGCCTGGGTGACCCCAGGGTCAAGATGTGATTGGGTCAGCTTTGCCTGAGGACGATGAAAGACTCTCCATTCCATATCTCTTGCCTATCTTCAGGTGGTTTGCTGGCCATCTTTGGCATTTCTTAGCTTGTAGAATTATCACCTCAATCTCTGTCTTCATCTTCACATGGCGTTCTCCATTTATGCATGTCTGTCTCCAATTTTCCCCTTTATATAAGGGCACCAGTCATATTAGATAAGAGCCCACTCTAAGACGTTATTGTAACTTGACGACATATGAATTTGTAGAAGGAGGAGACACAGTTCAATCATAACTACTCCCATAGTTCAGATTTTGAGAACACAGCTCATAATTATAGTCCAGCACGAAAAAGCAAATAGACTCTCTCCATGTCTAGGTGTGTGGGAATGGAGATGGAAACAATTAGAATCCCAAGATCTTTAAGCATGATTTATATTGAGATTACAGGAAGCCAACATGCTGTTTGTTAAATAATAGAAATGATAAATCTCAGTGAGACAGTGCCAGGAAAATGCTAACATAATTTAGGTACCAATGGATATGCCATCGTCTGTTGACTTTTTTTTTTTTTTTTCTATTCCTTAACATTCTTTAAAAATTTTCTCTCCTTGGGCTCCTGGGTGGCCCAGTCGGTTAAGTGTCTGACTTCGTCCCACGTCATGATCTCACAGTTCGTGGGTTTGAGCCCCGTGTCGGGCTCTGTGCTGACAGCTCAGAGCCTGGAGCCTGTTTCAGATTCTGTGTGTGTCTCTCTCTCTGCCCCTCCTTAGCTCCCATTCTGTCTGTCTGTCTCTCAAAAATAAATAAAAACAAAATGAATTTTCTCTCCTTTTCTTTTCTCTCTTCTTTCAACCTTTTATTTTTCTGTCTCTCCTGATTATCTAAAATCATTATAGCAATGTAGCCAGTATCAACGTAAGCATACTGGTCTCTTCACTTTAAATAACTTTGTGGCATAATAAGCAAATGGAAATTGGAGGTAAAATGTCACTTGTGGAGAAATTTGGGGGTACATTAAATTTAAAAAAAAAATCCAAATACACAAAACAAAACAAAGCAGAAAATTCCAGCAAACAACCTAAGCCCCTTCTGCCCACGTTGCATCTGTGAAAAATCTCACCATCCTCCTCAGTAGGTGGGTGTATGAGAAGCGGAAGAAAAGGAGGAAGGGAAGAGGACATCTGTGTTTGTGTCTCGCTAGGTGTTGCTGTGAGTTTGTGACTCATCGCTTCATGCTTGCTTAGCAGAGGCCATTTCACACTTTTCTGGATGGATTTCCACCGAACTGTGGGGTTAGTTATCAGTGAACTCCCAGGTTCGTTTCCAAGCAGTCCCATCAGAATTACTGTTTCCTGAAACAAACAAAAAGTCAATTCAGAGAAATCAGCTCTGATATTGGTTCTGTCCATCTGACAGACAGATGCCAACTCAGCCATGAGTTACAGCGGGACACACACTTCCTTCCTCCTTGACATCTTCCAGCCTAGCATTGAACGCAACCTCAGGATGCACTTGAGATTCTGTGCCTAGTCATAAGGCAGCAATACTTGTAATAACCATGACAAGCAAGATAAATGTGCCTCTTCCATTGCAGTCCTTTGGCCATTCGCTTGTGTGCAGTTCAAAAGAGCCTGATGTCTTGTGTGCTCTTGTACAGGGGAGAACCACCCAGCATGTATGGAGGCCTCCTATCCTGTGATGATGCAGTGGATGTGGGATGCAGTCAAGGATACATGCGCAGAGGAAGGAGACCCCTTCCGTTAGAGATGCCTGGTCTTGTTGCGTGTTTGAAGAGGAAGGAGAATAGAGATAGAGACAGAGAGATTGCTACGAAGAGAATGGGGGAATATCTCATTGAGGCTCTTAGAAACAATTTCATTGGCATAATAGGAGATAAAGCTACACCTCTTTGGAAATTTGGAAAGTATAGCTGAGTTTTGTTATACTGAGATGTCTATTTATCTATGTCTATCTATATCTGTATCTATATCTGTATATGTGTAGTATATATAGATAGATATCTATATATGCCTCATGTATTTCAGAATATGTATAAGAATAAGAAGGGTGTTTAATGAAATGTAAAATGTTTTCCCAAACTTGCAAAAACAACCCTATAACTCTGGTTGGGAGAGCAAGGGGGAGCTATCCACTAGGATTGGAAATTAACTTACGAAAAGTTACCCCAGAGAACCATTATAGAGGGTCAAGGGGCCCTTTGTTAACTGTGAAATCAGCAGCTACCCAGGCTGTTTTAGGGTAGATGCCAATGGACTGGGATTTCTGCCTATAACGTGAGAGGTTTTTTTAATTAACAGAATATTTATATACCAGTAATCCCTGTTATGTAGAAATAAAACTAATGAACCATCATATGTATAAAAATCTAAAAGAATCCAGTAGAACAGGGCTTCTTAATTCTGGTAAGAATACTTCGGGGGCCAACAGAGTGTTTAGAGTCTACAAAACTTCTGGAATTCCCTGAAATGTTATGATCCTGTACACCTACCACCAGCTCCAATCATAGTCCAAAAAACCATGTAGCCAATAAAAAATGTTGGCAAGAATATGGAGGAGGAGGAACACTTGTGCACTGTGGGTGGGGATACCAAGTGGTGCAGCCACCGTGGAAAACAATACGGAGGTTCCTCAAAAAGTTAAAACTAGAACTACTCTGTGATCCAGCAATCACACTACTGGGTCTTTACAGTAGAATGCAAAGGTACTGGTTCAAAGGGATAGATCCACTCCAGTGTTTATAGCAGCGTTATTAACCACAGCCACGCGATGGAGAGAGTCAAAGTGTCCATCGACTGATGAATGGATAAAGATGTGTGTACATATACCCAATGGGCTATTACTTGGTCATAAAAAAGAATGAAATCTTCCCATTTGTAATAACATGGATGGAGTTAGAGAGTCCAATGCTAAGCAAAGTAAGTCAGTCAGAGAAGGACAAATACCATATGATTCCACTCATATATGGAATTTAAGAAACAGAACCAACGAGCAAAGGAAAGAGAGAGAAAACTGGAAGAAACACTTTTAGTTGTAGAGAACAAAATGACGGTTATCAGAAGGGAGTTGGGCAGGTAGATTGGTTAAATAGGTGGGGGGAATAAAGAGAGTACTTGTGGCGAACACTGAGTGATGGGTGGAATTTTTGAATCGCTATATTGTACACTTAAAACTAGCATAACACTGCATATTGACCAACTGGAATTGGAAAAAAAAAAACTTACATTTAAACAACAACAACAACAACCACCACCATGTAGCCAAAATTGGGAAGAAGTTTAGCACTTAGTTTGAAAACCCTGTATGTTAGGATATAGCCTTTACGGTAATATAACTGTACTTAAGCCAGAGCATATCGTGAATGAATGAATAGAAATACTTCACAACCAACCCAGTTATACAGAGATGTTTCAAAGAGGGGGGAAGACCTTTGGCTACTTCCATTCTTCCCTTTTTTCAGAACCCAAACCATACGGATTAAGTTTTATAGAGTTTCTCTTCCTGACTTAACACAGTAGGCCTGTCAGTCTACTGTTCAAGGTGTATAATTGGAAGCTTTTAATCCGCAATCACTTCCTTTTATATATGTGCTGTCTACTGGATGCGTTCACTGGCTCGGCACTTCACCCAGCTAGCCACGGTCCTCTTGAACACCCTGCTAGTACTGCAGAGTGTGTTTTCTAGTCTAAGGAGGTTATGGGTAATTTTTCAGAGACACTTTGGAAACGTTCAAAGTGGGAGTTGAATGTCACTCAGAGGAGTGCCCACAAAGGAAACTCAGGTGTCACCCCTCAATCATCCCATCACCAGCGTGTTATGCTGCAGACACTTAGGCCACTGACTGAATTTCATCTTATTTCCTCATAACACTGAGCTGGTCCCAGTGGGGACCGTTAGGGCACCCGACTCCATCTCAGCATAGGCAAGAAGTCCGGTTTTCTTTTTTTTTTTTTTAATATTTTTTATTTATTTCTAGGAGAGAGAGAGACAGCATGAGCAGGGGAGGGTCAGAGAGAGAGGGAGACACAGACTCTGAAACAGGCTCCAGGCTCTGAACTGGCAGTCAGCACAGAGCCCGACGCGGGGCTCGAACCCACAAACTGCGAGATCATGACCTAAGCGAAAGTTGGACGCTTAACCGACTAAGCCACCCAGGCACCCCAAGAAGTCCAGTTTTCTTGCCCACTATTTACTTCTTGACCTCTCGGTCACATCCGCTGTTTCCTGGTCCCTATAAAAGATAAAAGGATGACATCAGGTTGATCATTCTGGGGGTGTTAAACAGTTCTATTTTACTGGAAGTTCTTGTTCTCTGAGAAACCATGGCATGGAAGGGTGACCAAGGTCCCTGTTAATAAAACCCCAGGGACTGATAATTCTACTCTCTAGTGGGGAATTGACCCCTGCAAAGGTGTGTGTTTTAAGAGGCCTTCTTGCCCTCCTTCAATTAATTTCCTAGTACTTTGGCTTAATGGGAAACTTGATAAATTTAATCTCTCCCCTCCCTTCCTTTCTAACTGAAATAAATGGTCTCACTTAAAAATAGTGAAAGTATTTTCTGCTCTTATGTGCTAAAATGGTTTGCTCTTTGGCCGCTGTAAGAACTGGGATGTACAAGGCAACGCATAACTGGCAGATACACTTGCTGGTATATCATTATGCATCTGTCTTATCTCTTCTTGTAGAATGCATATTCCTGGAGTAGGGATTCCAGATGTCAATCCCTTTACACTGCCCACCTTTGGGGCACAGCGGGCACCTTAGGTACATATAGGATGTGTCAGTTATGGTACTGGCTCAAAGGAAGCCAGAGGATGTTGGAATTTGCATTTCCCCTCCCATCCCCTGCCTGCCCATCCCTTCCCCAGCTCTCCATGATGATGGTCTGTCATCTCCCAGTGCTTGAATAAATAATAATAATAAAAAACCCACATGTGTGTCATGTGGCCCCATATAGTACTGAGCACGGAGTGATGCAAAGGTGATTATTTCAGGGTGCCTATCTGAAACTGCCCCTAGCGAAAAGGGCAATGGGATCCACGTATTTGTACTCAACTAATATGTGTTTTTTCCTTCATACTCCAAGCCACCAAAAGACTCTTCCCACCAAATGAACTTTAAAACATTATCTCATTGGTCAATGAGCCTCCGTAAACTGACTGATCTTAGACCAGAGAGATGGCAGCCCCGAAAGAGTTGAAGATGGTGGGTGTGGTTACAGCAGGTCAAGAGCGTGTGATCCTGAAACAGGCAGGGGCTGAGGGATCCCTGTTCTATGTCCTGAGAGCACGAAGCCAGATTCAGATATGCTGGTGTGAGCTGCAAAGAGCAGAGCCAAACACTGTCAACTAGGTAACAGCCCTTGCAGAAGAAAGACTATTCTCCGAGCCCTCAGTTTAGGGCGAGGAACAGCTCCTGAGTGAGAGCCAGCGACTGCAGAAACTGTGACTTCTCTCATGTCCTCCGATGTCACCGTGCACGTTAAAGTCTATGCTTTTCTTCCAAAGGGAGGGAGGGCTCAAATGCTCTGAATAGATCTTCCCTCAGCTTAAATCCCAAATTATAACCGCACACCCTCCGTAGATTTCCGAAATGGACAGTTCTTCCCTGACAATTGAAATCAAGCATTTATACTCACAGGAGGCAAAACCATGTAAGCTGCCATCAGATATTAAGGATGTATTCTGGCTCTGTATTTCATTTGGCACATTGCATAGTGCCAGTGTCCCATCCTGGCTGTGGGTTCACCTATGTAGTCTTTCAAACACACATGGTCATGGGCAAATCTATAGGATGAGACCCAAACATGGTTATTAATATTTTTAAAAACTACAAACAATAACAAGAACCCTTCCCAATAAAGGAGGTGATGATATTCACCGTAGTATTAAATGTTTTACAAAGGCCTGTTCATATGTCTCATGCACAAACCATTATATATCATTATTATTTGTGTCATTTCTAATAATAGTAACTTCCTGAAACTTCCACATTTGCCTGGTAACCATGTCAGATTTTCCTTCCCCAAATGGTTGCACAGGATCTCAAAATCTAGGTGTTTTAGAAACAGTGAATTTCAAATTTTTGGATCATGATTCCCAATAAGATATTAATTTTACACTGTAATTCAGAATACCTATTTATATCTAAAGTCATTTCAGAAAGTGTTAGGAAGCAGTACTTTTTGCATTTGACATCTGCTTATTTTATTCTTTTCTCTTCTGCACTGCATCCCATTCCATTCCATTCTACATCATTCATTCCAAAAGGATTTTCTGAAAAATCGCTAACTCTAGGGGGTGACTTGCAATTTTAAAATCACTGACCTTTCTCTTTCCCCAGTATGGTTTTTGCCTCGATACACATATTAAGCTGCACTAACTGGAGGAGTAAGGGAGAGCATGACACAAATAGAAACTCAAGCCTGGCAAATAATACCTTGTCTGGACTTATAAATGTGTTGGTGAACTAAATGTTTCCTTTTAACACTCCAGTAGATTTTAGATTTCCCTTTGGGCTATAATGACCAGACAGTAATAAACTGTATGGTAAATGCGAATGGTCATGATCTCCCCAGCTGGGCAGGAGAATACATTTGGCTCCTCTTTGAGGATATAATATTTAATCTTTAGGATTATCATTCTGATTTATGTTCACCAGTGGAGGATGATGGGGTATGAGAGCCCTAAGCAGTCAGATGATGCATTGTCTTATGTGCTCAAGGACATGGTCAAAGTGATCCTCTTAATGCTTCGATTCAGTCTGTCACATGGGTCCCTTGTGTCTCTCTGCCTCAGATCTGTTTTGCAGAATGTACACACATTAGTAAAAAGAGAAGTGCAGTACACCAAGCCAAGGGACATGGACAATTGATTTCAAATTGAAACTCAATGTTGGACAATGACTGGGCAATGGGGCTTGATGCTAACACCAACTCAGATGATGAGGAAAATCGTTAGGTAGGAGAAAATATCACTCTCTTGAGTTCTAATTGTTCCTCACCAATAATGTGGAGGAAGCCAGAAAAGAGATTTTATATCGGGCCGCCCCTTAATCCTTCCGTTTAGCCTCTGGATCATAATATCCTATTCATTTTGTATTTGATAATCCTTGCAAAATCATTCTAACACTGCTTCGAATCTTTTCTGGGGGGGTGACATCAGGGAAGATGACCGAGTGGGAAGCACAGGAATCTGTCTTTACACCTACGAAACAATTGTTCTGGGAGAAAGTGTCTGAAGTCATGATTACGGATATCTGGAGTCTATTTGAACGCCTGCAGCTTGCGGAGAAAGCTTGACTAGTAAATTGCAAGTTGATTACGGTCAATTTCAGCCTTTCTTGTGGTAGCAGTGGTACCCACCCGCCTGCCCGAGCCTCACGGCAGGCCGCGAGGCAGGTCCTGGCGTGGCCTCCTGGAGCCAAGATGGGCAACGAGTGCCTTGCCTTCCGGATGTCAAGGCTCTGTGTTCTGAACGCGGCTTGCGGCTCATGACCGCTCAGGCTTGAGCACACAGGCTGACTGGCATTGTGTCAACTCCTGATGGCTGAGATGCCCTCCAGGAAATTAAGAAAACAGTACCTCTTTTAAAAAAAAATATTTACCCTTTTTTCACCTTTTGGGTGTCAGACATTTTAAGGATTAGGACATTTTTCTTAATGTTTATTTTTGAGAGTGAGAGCACGCGCAAGCAGGGAAGGGGCAGAGAGAGGGGCAGAGGATCCGAGGCGGGCCCTGCATGGACAGCAGTGATCCCAATGCAGGGCTCGAACTCACAAACCTTGAGACCATGACCTGAGCCGAAGTCGGACGCTCAACGGACTGAGGCACCCAGGCACCCTAAGGATTAGGACACTTCAAAGCAGCCACATATATGGAGTCATTTAGGAAGCTACTATTCATGTCCATGGAAGGAAGCAGAAAAGACCTGGAATGATCTTTGGCTTTCACTGCAGGCTAATCCCCAGCTCAGAGACACCCTTCAACTATCAAAAAGACAGCAAACCTGGAGAAGCTGATTTCCAGAGTTAGCACATTATAAGGTTGAAAGGCCTCATTTTCAATAGGAAGAAAAATCACACAACCCACACAAACAGGAAGCTCTGTCCCATTCAAAGGAACAAAGAGGCAGAAAACATCTCTGAGGGTGTCCAGATGTTGGGCTTAATAGACAAAGACTCTGGGGCGCCTGGGTGGCTCAGTCGGTTAAGCGTCCGACTTCCGCTCAGGTCATGATCTCGCGGTTAGTGGGTTCAAGCCCCGTGTCGGGCTCTGTGCTGACAGCTCAGAGCCTGGAGCCTGTTTCGGATTCTGTATCTCCCTCTCTCCCCGACCTTCCCCTGCTCACGTGCTCTCTCTCTCTCGCTCAGAAATAAATAAAACATTTTAAAAAATAGACAAAGACTCTGAGACAACTTTTAAAAATACGGGAAAAAAGCTAAATGAAGATATGCACAACAGGAAATGATGCTTTGGGCTCATCTTGCACATTCTTTTGCTCCAGGCTTAGAATCAGCGATTTCCCCAAGGAGCATTAGTCCTTTAGGGAATTATGTTTGAAATCAATTTCTTTGTGCTCTGCGTGCTATTTGCTTCTGGGGTGTTGATTTTGTTTTGTTTTGTTTTTAGGTCAACTCAGTTGGCAGAACAAAAACTAAATGTGTTTATACTAACTTGTGCATATTCTTATCAGTTAAACGTGAGTTGGTCAAGATGTCTCCAACTTTAATTAATCACTGAATAGATGATCCTATACTCTTCCTCTTGCTTAGCTGTAAATTCCCACTATACTAGTAAGAAATCTGGCCCCTACTTTCTGCCATCCATCCACTTAGCTGTTCCATTCTAGAATGTGTGAAAAGCAGAATCAGAATGGTTAATCCTCACCTGCCCTGGGAAACGACCACATCAACTACTGTAGATAGTTCCTTTGGTCTTTAGTCTTACAGACTCCATTTATTTCCAAAGTGACTCAGGCCAGCACGTTTCCTGAAATTCCCTTTCAGTGAGTGTATTGTATACATTTTGTGCCACAGATTCTCTTTCCCGTCACAGTCTGCATTTCTGCTGGGATCTCCCCACCTCCAGGATTATTCTTTTTTATTAGTACACATCAAGGTTTGTTCTTGGTGCTGTAAAGTTCCATGGATCTTGTCAAATGCATGTCTTTGGATCTACCATTGCAATAACATAAAGGAAAATTTTATTGCCCTAAAAGCCCCTCTGTGCTTCACGTATTTACCTCTGCCTTCCCCTGAATTCTCGGAAACCACTCACCATTTTGCGGTGTCTACAGTTTTACCTTTTCTAGAATGTCATATAATTGGAATCATATAATTTGCAGCACCTTCAATGGCCTCTGTCACTTAGCAGTGGATGTCTGTGTCTTTTCATGGGACGATAGCTCATTTCTTTTTGTTGCAAAATAATATTCCGTTGTGTGGATGCATCACCATTTATTTAGTCATGGGTTTATCGAAGAACATCCCGTCGCCTCCAGGTTTTGGTGAGCATGGAGAATGCTGCTGTCAACAGTCATGCGTCAGGTTTTGTGACGACATGAATTTTCAGGCTGACTGTATAAACACCACGACGCGTGTTTTCTGGATCATATGGTAAAACCATGTTTAACTTTGTAAAACCTTCCAAGTGGTCTTCCCACATGGCTGTCCAGTTTCCATTTGCAACATCAGTGACAGAGAATTTCTGATGCTCCGCACTCGAACGTGTGCTATTGCCAGTTTTGTTTTGTTTTCATTTTAGCCATCCTAATACTTATGTGGTGCTATCCATTGTTATTTGAATTTGCAATTTCCTGATGATAAATGACACTGAGGGTCTTTTCATATGCTTATATGCTACCTGTATATCTTCTTCTGTGATGCATGCGTTAACGTATTTTTCCCATTTAAGAATTTTGTTTTACGTCCTCCTGTTGAAATTTAAGATCACTTATTATATTTTGAATGCAAGTTCTGTTTTAGACATATGTTTTTCAAATATCTTCTCCTTGCCTAAGGCTTTTTTCTTCCCATAATCTTAAAAATGTATTTCACAGAGCAAGGGGTTTTTATTTTAATACAGCCCACCTTATCAACTTTTTCTTTCTTGGATCATGCTCATGCTTTTGGTGTTCTATCTAAAAACTCATTGCCAAACCTGAGGTCACCTTGATTTTCTTCTATGTTTTCTTCTGAGTTTTATAGTTTTGCATTTAACATTTAGGCCTAAGATGTATTTTGAGTTGATTATATATACATAAATATATACATATTTACACATATGTAAATATAAATAATATATATATATTTTGCAGAAGGATGTCCAGTTGTTCCAATAACATTTATTGAGAAGGCTGTTCTTTCTCCATTGAACTGGCTTTGTTCCTTTATCAAAAATCAGTCGACTGTATCTGCATGAGTCTATTTTCTGGAATCTCTGTTTTCTTCCACTCTTTGATGTGTATATTCTTTTGCCAATACCGTGCTGTCTTGATTTGTATGAAGTCTTGAAGTCGGATAGTGCTAGTCCTTCTCTGACTTTGTTCTTCAGTATTATTTTTGCTATTCTGGGACTTTGGTCTTTTCTTATAAATATTTGTATCAGCTTGTTCATATTCACAAAGCAGTTTGCCAGGATTTTGATTGGGATTGCGTTGACTTTATAGATCAAATTGATAAGAACTGATATCTTAATATTATTGAGTCTTTCATCCTATGAATATGGGCTATTTCTCTATTTTTATGTTTTTTTCATTAGTTTTTAATTTTTATGCATACAGATCCTATATTTATTTGTTAGATTGATACCTGGTAGGGTTATCATTGGTAAAACCCATGGAACTGTTTAAGTGGGTTAAGTGGTAAGGTGTGGGAGGAGGAGAAGCATTCTGTAATCCTGTGATTAAGTCTCAGTATTTTATTTAGTCTGTATCCCTGGGCTGTGATCTTCGTAAGTGCTTCTCCATTATCCCCCTTTCTGCCTTAGGTGAGACAAAAAGGTTAGAAGGGGTTGACATTGGGTAATTTTCCTTCTCCCACATCAGCTAAGACTCTTACAAAGTCAAGGGGTGCCTGGGTGGCTCAGTCGGTTCAGCATCTGAGTTTGGCTCAGGTCATGATCTTGCATTGTGAGTTCAATCCCCATGTCGGCTCTGTGCTGACAGCTCAGAGCCTGGAGTCTGCTTCAGATGCTGTGTCTCCCTCTCTCTCTGCCCCTCCCCCACTTATGCTCTGTCTCTCAAAAATGAACAAAGGTTAAAAAAAAATTTTAAAAATCTTACAAAGTCGAATATTTCGATGGGAATGCTGGTCCTTGTTATGAAGAATGCTCTGGGCATATTTTTAAATGGTCACTTTTCCCCTCCCCTTGCCATAAAACAAGAGTTTTTCTTTCCTTTTCATTATGAGAACCTATAGGTGAAACCCATGCACATGTGGTTTGAACATTTTGAACGTGAACATGTAGACTGTGGTTTCTAAGAGTTTCTACCCTTACATTAGCCTAATCTCAATCTCCAGCCATTTGTCAACATAGTTTTAGTGTTCTCATCCATTCATGACTCCCCTGGCTTCTACATCCCATAGGCTGATATTAGCTTCGGTTCTGTTTTTGTCTACCTCTTCAGATTTTGGGGTGGTGGTGTGTTCTGTGGCCTCAGTTCTACAATAATTATAAGAATAGCCATTGATATTGTTTGCTCAGCTTGTATTGAGCTTAAGAGTAGGAATGACAACTTCTAAAGCCTTTACATGTGGTAGATAAAACCAGAAGGGTAGTTCTATTTTTTTTTAAATATTTTTATTTATTTCTAGGAGAGAGAGAGAGAGAGAGAGAGAGACAGCGTGAGCAGGGGAGGGTCAGAGAAAGAGGGAGACACAGACTCTGAAACAGGCTCCAGGCTCTGAGCTGGCAGTCAGCACAGAGCCCGACGCGGGGCTCGAACCCACGAACCGCGAGATCATGACCTAAGTGAAAGTCGGACGCTTAACCGACTAAGCCACCCAGGCGCCCCAGGGTAGTTCTATTTTTAAGAAGACACTAATGTCAAATTCAATTTGTTTAATGAAGATGTTGTTATGTAGATTTTCTGTATCTTGTGATGTCAGTTTTGATACAATTTTTTAATGAATTTGGCATTTCATGTAAGTTATGAAATTTGATGGCCCAAGGGTTTCATAACATTTGCTATTGCGTTTACAGCATCTTCAGCATCTGTAGTAATATTTATTCTTTTTTTCCACATGCTGGTAATTTCTGTTTTTGATTTTTGTTGCCTTAAACATTGGTTTTTCAGTATGATTAATAAAACATAATCATATGATTCTTTCTTTGTTCAGTTCAATCATTTTCTCCATATTTTTGCCTTAAGTCTTTGATCATATTTTGACAGTCATTTGGAAGTCCTGATATGCTAATTATAATCTGTCACCCCTAGATCTTCTATTTACTATTATTTCTCCTTTTGCCTGTGGGTCACATTATCCAACTCTTCATACGTGCAGTAGTTATTGATCACACACTTGACATTGTCAATGTTACATTCTTCAGAGCCTCATTTTGTTCATTTACTTTAAAGAATATTGAGTTTTAGTCTGGAAGATACTTGCTTTACTGGTGACCTACCTTGATCTTGTCGAGGTTTGGTTTTAGGTTATGTAAGAGTAAGTCTAGAGTATTCCTTATCCTTATTCTTGAGCCAGAATCACTCTTCTGTTAATGAGTGGACTTCCTGGGATCTTAACTAACTGCTCATTCTGATCTCTCCACTCTGCTTCATTGTAACTTCAAAGTATATGGCCTGTGTTCTTTGGGAATTTCTGCTTACCTCTCCTGCAGAAGACCTTCTTTGGTAGGCTTCATAGAATCCTGCCTTGCACACATATAAATATTTGGTCAACTCAAGGCTATCCCTATCAGATATATGATGCTCTTTCACTGTATTTCCTCATTATCTTGTATCCTGTCCCAGAAATTCTGGCCACCACTTCAGCCCCAAAGTCTGACCTCTGTCTCTCATACTAGCAAAACAGGAAATACACCTTCAAAGAGTTGCATTACACATTTTGTACATTTTACAATAGCTTATCATCTGAAGGGGAACTGTATAATTTACCATGACCAGAACCAGAAGAAAAAATTGAGATTTAATTTTTAAAGAAACCTTTTTAAAATAATTTAATCCGAATCTCATATCTTATATATATTTTTCTTTAAAAACAATATCGATTTTACTAACCATTTAGATATTTACATTTATGTATGGTATGAACTGGAATATAATTTCATGTTTTACCATATGAATAGTTATCTCTGTAACTTGAATTCAATATCCTTCTTTTATCGATTATATTCCATCCTTTACACAGTCACTGCACATCTAGGCGAGAAGAAGGCAGATTCAAGCTTTCCAAGTAAAGATATTTAAGAAAGGAAAACTTTGGTCCCCTAAATACCACTAATATATTACTCTTGCAGCTTTAAAAAGAAGGGTAACTAAAAATGAATGGAAAATGAGGATGTTTATTTCCTGCAATTTAATAAACTGGAGGCATGATCCAAAGAATGTCATGCTTAGCATTTCATTTCCTCTGGGCTTTTAAAATGATGTTTAATTGCAGATGGTGACCTTCTGGATAAGACACTGTTGGCAAGTGTTAAATTTCAAGTAGGTGGCTTCCATGGTTTTTCTGTAATGTCTCTAGGGAGTAGTATATGAAATCCAGGCAGAGAAATGTAAATCAAGAAAAGGAAGAAAAAAAAATTCCAGATACTTCTGTGTTACCTGATTGCTCACCAGGCTATTCCCAACGTTACAACCAGATTTAAAATTCAAACTGTTCCAGAATGAAATTTTTATTCTCAGTGGTGTCTGATATTACTTTATTTTTAGAGGTAGTAGATAGGAATACAATACTTTGGTTTCCTAATAAATGTTAAGTGTTTGAACTGCTCTTGATACAACTGAATTATAAAATGGAGAAACCTTTAAAAAAAATCTCTACTCCAATCAGCATGATTAAATTAAAAATAAAAGTATAAGTTGATCATCAAAAAAAAAAAAAGAATACCAATTTAAATACTATATGACCTTAGCAGAAATGAATATTTGGCCTAATAGAACTCTTTGGGATTCTACATTCCGCTCTCTTGCCTTGACTCATGGAAGGATGGTTTATATACCTGTCCACAGTCTGTTGCATAAATAGCTGGCATGTATCCAGAACATATTAGGTTTTACCTTAAAAGGGACACTCTTCTGGCACACCTGGGTGGCTCAGTTGGTTAAGCATCCGACTTCAGCTCAGGTCATGATTTCGTGGTTCATGAGTTCGAATCCAGTGTTGGGCTCTGTGCTGACGGCTCAGAGCCTGGAGCCTGCTTCAGATTCTGTGTCTCCTGCTCTCTCTCTGACCCTCCCCTGCTCACGCTCAGTCTCACTCTCTCTGAAAAATAAAAACATTAAACAAAATTTTAAAAAAGTGATACTTTTCTGGTGGGAAATGATGATAATGGCTGCAAGAAGGGTGAGATGGAAGAGTCAGCTTATCCACTTTGTAATAGTCACTGCCCATGCCTCTAGCACTTTCTCTGGGATATCAACAATCATGTGTTACCGCTAACTATTCATTTCTGTCCGCGACCATTCTGAGCATATCAATAGATTACAAAAAGATTCAAGGGAGAGGTAGAAGTACTAGAGGTACCTAGGGAGGAGTACTTTTCTTATATATCATGGCTGCTTTTGTTCATGGTGCAGACGCCTGCTAGCGAGGGCAGTGGAAAGGTTAAGGTCAGGAGGTGAGTTGCAGAAAGGGGCTGGGAGCCTGCAGTGATAAGTTCTTTAGCTGTTTCTCCCCGGCTCCTACCAGCCTGCCTGTTCATACTCATGCCGCAAACAGCAGACCTACATTCTCAAGGTGCTGCCGGAGGAAGACACAGGGAGACTGGCTTTCTCATTAGGGATTTCTGTTTTCACAGGAGAGGAGAACCTGCAGGAATTGCGACTGTATGTGCACCTTAAACTTCATCCATCTTTTGTGGCTGAATTTCCTGTGGCCCTCCGTGAAGAAGCCAAGGTTACATTCACAGTGCCTACTGAGAGCAGACATGTTTTCACCTTTTCAGACGCTAGGCTTACGTAAGTGAAAATTTTTATGGTTTTCTATAGTTACGTGGAACTCTGGTTAAGAAAAAAGAGGAATGTGCAGAGTTTATCATACCAGCTAACACCTACAAAGCCTGAATGCACCCTTGAGAGAAAGAGTGGTTTTACAGGGAAGTTGACATCTCTGCCATTACAAAGGGGCTTGAGAAAATGAAGCAAAAGCCAGAAGTTGAATATCTGCCTGTTGCTGATAAGACTATACCATCCTGCCAAGCTTTTATCTGTCTGTCTGTCTGTCCATCCATCCATCCATCCATCTATCCATCCATCCATCCATCCCAGTGACCTCTTACTATGGTCAAAGGCAAAGACGGTAAGTTCCTTGTTTTCCCAAGACATGATCAAGATAAATGCACTCAGTGTAACAATACTAATGAGGCACTTGGTAGCTAGTTAAAAACCACAGTGAAATATATGGATATAGCCTTTGACCTGCCTGAGGTAAGTGACATCTTGGGAAACAAATAATTTTTTAAATTTTAATCCCGGTATTAATTCCATATTAATTTCAGGTTTACCATATAATGATTCAGCAATTCTATACATTACTCAGTGCTCAGCCATGACTAGTGTACTCTCAACCATCAGTTGACCAGTTAGCCATCAGTTCATCAGTTTATTCTCAAGAGTCCTTTTTCTTTTTTTTTTTTTGGCTTGTCTCTTTTTTACTTCATTTGTTTTGTTTCTTAAACTCCATATGAGTGAAAGCATATGGCATTTGTCTTCTCTGACTGACTTATTTCCCTTACCAGTATACTATGTCCATTCATCCGTGTTGTTGCATATGCAAGATTTCATTCTTTTTTTGTGGCTGAATAATATTCCATTGTATGTGCGTGTGATGGACACTTGGGTTGCCTCCCTAATTTGGATGTTGTAAACAATGCTGCAAAAACCATAGGGGTACATATATCTTTTTGAATTAGTGTTTGCGTTTTCTTTATGTAAATACCCAGTAGTGGAATTATTGGAGTGTATATAGCAATTCTGTTTTTAATTTTTTTGAGGCACCTGCATACTGTTTTCCACAGTGGCTGTACCAATTTGCATCCCCACTGACAGTGTGTAAGAGTTCCTTTTCCTCCACATCCTCACCAACACTTGTTGTTTCTTATGTTGTTGACTTTAGTAATTCTGACCCATGTGAGGGGACATCTCATTGTAGGCTTGGTTTACAGTTCCATGATGATGAGTGATGCTGAGTGAGCATCTTTTCACGTGTCTGCTGGCCATCTGGACTATCTTCTTTGGAGAAGTGTCTGTTCATGTCTTCTGCCCATTTTTTAATTGGATTATTTGTTTTTTGGTGTTGAGTTGTATGAGTTCTTTATGTATTTTTGATACTAACCTTTTATCAGATATGTCATTTGCAAATGTCTTTTCCGATTCAGAAGGTTGTCTTTTAGTCTTGTTGATTGTTTCTTTTGCTGTGCAGACGCTTTTATTTTGATGCAGTTCCAGTAGTTTGTTTTTGGTTTTGTTTCCTTTGCCTCAGGAGACATCTAGAAAAATGTTGCAATGGCCAATGACAGATAAATTACTGCCTATGCTCTCTTACAGAATTCTTATGGTCTTACATTTAGGTCTTCAATCCACTTTGAGTTTATTATTGTGTATGGTGTAAGAAAGTGATCCGGTGTCATTCCTTTACATTCTTTACAAGTTTTTTGATGAAATCGAGCATTTGTGTATAAAGCAAAATAGTTATTAATAGACTGTAGAAACTAATTAAATATTGTTTAGTCTCATCAGATAAAGGTGAAAAGTGGTATGAATTACTCTGATTTAGTACTTTCAATATAGAAACAGTAAAGATGAAAGGTACAGAATACTATATTGATCAAGAAAACTCAAACAAAATTCTTATGAAGCTCATTATTAGCAAAACAAAACCAAAAGAAATGCCATTTTAAGCATCTAGCAAGATGATATAAGACATGGTAACAGTTTTCCGAACATGTAAAAAATCTATTAAATTTCAGTCAAAATAACACGGCAGCAAGCATTTGGGAAAAATATATAATTGAAATATCTGAACTATAAATATAGTGAAAATGCAAATTTTGGGTATAACAGCTTTACTGAAATATAATTCATGCACCCTACAATTCAAGCATTTAAAGTATACAATTCAGTGGTTTTACGTATATTTGTGGATGTATATAATCATCACTACAGTCAATTGTAATGCACTTTTATCCCCTCAAAAAGAAACTCCAAACACTTTGGCCATCATCTCTCAGCTCCCACTTTCTCTCCCTGCCCTGGCCCTACAAAAGCACTAATCTGGTTTTAGTCTCTACACGTTTCTCTATTCTGGACATTTCATATGAATGGAATCATATATAATACATGGTCTTTTGTGACTGGCTTCTTTCACGTAGCATAACGTTTTCATGGTTCCTTCATGTTGTAACATGTATCAGGACTTCATTCCTTTTTTTTTTTTTTGGATGAATCATATTGTGTTGTATTGGATGTACCAACTTTGCTTATCCATTCTTCATCCGGTAGACATTTGGGTTGTTTCTACCCTTTAGCTATCTATGAATAATGCTGCTGTGAACATTTATGTACAGGTTTTTATGTTTTCATATGTCTCAGTTCTAGGAGTTTAGCTGCTGGGTCAAATGATAATTCAGTTTAACCTTTTGAAGAATTTACAGAGTATTTTTTACAGTGTGTGTATGATCTTACATTCCTACTGGAATGAGGGTTAGAATTTGTCCTAATGTAGAATATAAGGAATCAGTTCTACTTTGCTTTTCAATGGTGCTATTCAGTTATCCTAAAAATACTTATAAAAAAAATCCTTCATGTCAGGCTAGGAGGGTTCTGGACCCTATGCATCTTCACCATCCCTTATTATTGCCTGACTCTGATTACAGCCATCCTAGTGGGTATAAAGTGCTGCCTTCTTCCGGTTTTGTTTCTCTGAGGACAAAGATGTTGAGTATCTTTTCATGGGCTATTTATGTATCTTCTTCAGAAAAATACCTATTTAAAGCTTATGCTCATTGGATAATTGGGTTGTCATTTGTTGAGTTTTGAAAGTTCTTTATATATTTTAGTTAAAAGTCCTTTATCAGGTATATAATTTTCACATATTTTCTTCCATTCTGTCTTCTCAGAGTTTTATAGTTTGAGCTACTACATTTTGGTGTTTGCTTCATTTATAGTTAATTTTTGTATGTGATGTGAGTTAAGGATTCAACTTCAGTCATTTTTGTGTGACATCTAATCATACCAATGCCACTTGTTGAGAACATTATTCTTTCTTCATTAAATTTTCCTGACACCCTTGTCAAAAATCAATTGATCATAGACACCTGGGTTTCTTTCCTGGAGTCAACACTTTATCAAATCTAAATAGATTCACCTTAGAATTCTAATAGTTCTTTAAAAATCAAGTAATCTTATTATTTCTTAAACTTCTCCAAAATATAGTAATAGAAGGAATACTTGCAAATGTATTTTATAAGTTGAAGAGAAAATTAATTAAATTGTGTACCAATATAGTTAACAACAATGCAAACTAGTTCTTGAATATCAATGCAGAAGTCTTAAATAAAATGTTGGAGCCAATTTAACAATACTTTAAAAATAATGCATGGACTCAGTCGAGTTTATTCCAGAAAGGAAAAGTTGTTTTTAATAGCCAGCCATACGCTAATAGTACAAGGAGAAAAATTATATAATCAACTCCAAAAACACAGCAAGTTATTTACAAAAATTTAGCATGCATTTATGTCAAGCACACTCACACAAACTAGGAATAATGAATACTTATTAACATAATCATACATTTATGATTGTATGTTATATAAATATACTTCCTCTTTATCTAAAAACTAAATGTTTTCCTGCTAACAGTGGGAAGATGTGTTAAACGCATAAAAATTGGAGAGCAAAAGATAAAAATATTTCTGTTTGCAGATCATATGACTATATACATGGAAAATCTTAAAGAATTAATTTAAGAAACTAAAAAAATAATAAGAGAATTTAAAGTAACACATTTTAGGGGCGCCTGGGTGGCTCGGTCAGTTGTGTCAGCTTTGGCTCAGGGTATGATCCCGTGGTTCACAAGTTCGAGCCCCGCGTCGGGCTCTGTGCTGACAGCTCAGAGCCTGGAGCCTGCTTCAGATTCTGTGCCTCCTTCTCTCTCTGCCCCTCCCCCACTTGTGCTCTGTCTCTCCCTTAACAAGAAATAAACATTAAAAAAAATAAAATAACACATTTTAAATTAACATACAACAAGTTTCCACAATATATGAAAGCAAACAGAAATCACATAGAGGATAAAATGGAATAGAAGAGGCAAGTTATGAGAGGAAAATTGCCAAAGTGAACATTAATATGAAATTTACATGGAAAAACCTGATGAAAACTATAAAATACTTCTGAGCAGCATAAAGTTAAACTTGAGTATATGGAAAGGAAAGCATACTCTAAAATAAAAAGGTTCAATACTATAGCATGTCAGTCCTCCATATTTGAATTTAGCCATGTAATACAACACCAAAAAAATATTATCAAACTTTTGTTTTCTGAAGCTAGGTAGCTTGATTTTCAAGTTCATTTGAAGGAAAAAGTACGAAGAACCAGAGAAATCATGAAAAAGAAAAATGATAAGAGGAATATCGGATATTAAAATATTTTTTAAAATTTCTACATGTAAAATAAACGCCTGCCCATGAACAGAATACAATGGATAGAGGAGAATAGCCAAACATAAATCTTGTGGCATAGAGAAATTTTGTACAAATTAAAAGTGATATTCTCAATCTGGGGGTGAAATGATGGATTTTTTATAGGTGTTGTTAGGATAACTGGTTAACAATATTGAAAAGAAACGTGGAACTGGTTCCTCATGTCATACATGCATCAGGACAAATTCTAATTTAATCAGGCATTTAAACATTGAAAAAATAAATTATGCAAAGTACCAGACATAGATCTAAGTAAATTCCTATATAATGTGAATCACGACACAAAATTCAGAAGCATTAGGTGAAAAGACTGATAAATCTCATTAGCTAAACATTAAAATTTTGCATACCAACAACTTAAAAAGCAAATTAAAAAGATGAATAACAAACTGAGAAAAATATGTGTGACTGTTAAAGAAAAAATATCTATGACACTTGTGGAAGTTGGGAAGGCAGACTTTATTCAAGGGGGTAGTTACCACGCCAATGGGGTCCTGCAGCGGGGGAGAGAGGTTAAACTCAACTTTGAATACAGCACTGGGAAGTGGGGGTTTATAGCCAAGGAGAAAGGTGGAGGTGAGTGAATAGAAAATTACTACAAGGAAACATTAAACATCACTAAAAGGGAAGGAGATTCTGGCTCAACTGTCCTGATAGGATTCTTGCTGAAGGCAAGTTGGGGTGATCGGATGTCACTGGAGGGGCAGTGGAGAGGTTGGGGAGTTCTAGGAGAACCCTATCAGATATCAGAGTGGTCAGATATGAAGGAGGAGGATTCTGGTTAAACTGACTTATCAAGATTCTTGCTAAAATTGGACAATGCAGAGAGGAACCAAGAAGTGGGCCTAATGATAAATTCAGGGGAATCCGTAGAATCTGGTCTAGGAGAGAATCTTGGCCATTATATTGCAGAAGAACTGTTGCTCTTTTTAACAGAAAAATGTTGAAGTAGGTGGTGAAGTCATTTAAAAGGAGAGCTTCATAAAGTAAAGATGAAGATATTTATAACCTTGGAGAAAGATGGGCCAGAGTCATAAAAAGACAGTCTGTACACACAAGGAAATACGCACGCTGAACTATATGAAAAGATGTTCAATCTTTCAATAAAACAAATACAATTAAAACTATCTTGAGATACTGTTTCTCACGTGTCAGGTTAAAAAAGCCCAAGAATCTGACAAAACACTCTCTAGGTGAGACAAAGGAAAAATACACATTTTCATGGGTTGCTGGTGATAAAGCAAGATGGTATAATGATTGTGGGGGATATTTGATGATATCTAACAAAACCGCATATGCATTCACCCTATGATAAATCAACTATCATGTTCAGCAGTCTGACCTAGATGTACATTTGAAAAAAATGCAAAAAGTTTTAGGCACAAGGTTATTCTTTATATCACTGTTTTTAATATAATAACTTAAGAGCGACACAATTTAAGCCTCAATCATTGGAGAACCAGTTGAATGACTTTATGTTACGTGTATACAGTGTGATAGTAAGAATTTATGAAATGGAATGAGAAGAACCCTTGAGACCGCAAGAAAGCAAAACTTGCCACCCCAAAATATATCTCTTTGGCATAATAATTATTTTAGGCTGATTGTATTTAAGAAACTGCAAACACAAGAGAAACTATGGAAAAGGAGGTCTCGTTCTTTTATAAGAGACATTCACATTTATACTGGAAAGCTCTATTTGTAAGGATGTCTCTCTCAGTACCAGGAAGAGGGAGATGACTCCAAATCTCTAGAAACTGTTATCAGTTCAACAGGCATGGACTTCAATCTGCGTAACAACTTTACTCCTGCTTACTGTGCTCTTCCTGCCCTGTCCAGTCGTGGGCCTCTTTGCCGCCAACGCCTTTTGTCTTTAGCTAAAGCTGGTATGCAAGGTGATGGCTTTGGCCATTCGGGGAGTTACCCCATTTTCCTAGGTCTTTCCCTTGTACACAGAGGAATGCATGTCATTAGTTGTTTTTTTTTTTAATGTTTATTCATTTTTGAGAGATGGAGAGAGACAGAGAGCACGAGTGGGGGAGAGGCAGAGAGAAAGGGAGACATAGAATTCTAAGCAGGCTCCAGGCTCTGAGCTGTCAGCACAGAGCCCGACACAGGGCTCGAACTCATGGATCATGAGGTCATGACCAGAGCAGAAGTCAGATGCTTAACCAACTGAGCCACCCAGGCACCCCTGGAGAGATGCATGTCATTCAACCTTTGATTTTCTCCTGTGACTCTATCTCATATCCATTTAATTTTTAGACCAGCCAAAAGAATCTTGAAGGGTAGATAAAACTTTTCCTCCCTGACATAACCCACTGAGGACTTCAGAATTAGTACCAAGATTATTTTAAAGTGAAAACATTTGCAATAAAGGAGATGCAGAACGAAATCTTATATGAACTTTCTTTATCTGAGAAAAGCAGAGCCTTCAAACAGCTGCCATCAACCTCCATCTGAGGGAGTTTCCAGTGAATTCTGCGATGGAGATGGAATGCCCATTTCCGTTAGCAGCAAGAAGCCCAGTAGAACCTTCCATACCTTCTCACTGAAACCCTAAACCACCCTCTTTCCCATTTGTTAAGTTTGGTATGTGAGGTCACTTAGGTGTACACTTAAAGCAACATTATCTTGGGGCCCCTGGATGGCTCAGTTGGCTGTCCGACTTCAGCTCAGGTCATGATCTCGTGGTTCGTGAGTTCGAGCCCCACGTCGGGCTAGGCACTGACAGCTCAGAGCCTGGAGCCTGCTTCGGATTCTGTGTCTCCCTCTGTCTATGCCCCTCCCCGGCTCACGCTCTCTCTCTCTCTCTCTCTCAGAAATAAATAAACCTTAAAAAAAGATACAAAGGCAACATTGCCTTTTCTCCTCTTCATCTGTCTATTAATCAGTTAACTCGTAAGCTCCAAACCACTGAGACCAAGTTGGAAGAAGAAAAATTCTCCTCTTATCCTCTATATAACATGGTGGGAATTCTATGAGATAATGCGATAACATAAAGATGGACAAAGATGTCTACTTTGCTATTGATATTCCAAGAAAAAGAATATATGCTTTCATATGTTCCTGTATGAAATATAAAAAGATAAAACATAAAGCTGAAAAACTGTGAAGACTCTCTGTGGGGGAGAAAATGGGTTGAATGGGATAGGGAAAGAAGCAAAATCTCTTTGCATGCAAGTCATTATGCAATTTAAACTTTGGCACAAGGCAAAATGTTTACATACTCACAAGCAAAATTCAAAAAATCAATATTATATTAAGAGTACTATACCTCTCGGTAACCAAAAAGTCGATGAGAGCAAGTTCTCTTGTTAGAGTTCTCAGGGAGGAAAAGTTCTCCTAAACCCCTTGGGGATCCCTGGCTGAGTCTGAAAATTACACTGACAGAGACAGATTAAGAGGAGAAAAGCATCCAATTTTATTTAGCATAAGTTGTGTGTGCTACCCGAGCCTTGCTAAGGAGACAAAGACCCGAAGAAACAGGTGGAGCTGAGTATTTTTATGTGAGGTTTGGTAAGAGTGGACAGCCCTGTAGAAATATGATAGGTTGTATGAAGTCAGCGTAGGAAACTGAGGGAAACTTCAGCAATGCCTGATCACTGAGATTTTTCTGGACATCCTTTTTTCTTTAGAGATAGGGACGCTCCTTTTCTCGGGGTACAGAGAGAGCACCACTTACCTGAGGATTCTCTGTTCTGTTTTAGGAGAGAATGGTGGGTGAAGGGTCAGAGTGACCTTTCTCCATCTGCCATTTTACTTTTTTTTTTTTTTTATAAATGTTTATTTATTTTGAGAGAGAGAGAGAGAGAGAGAGAGAGCATGCACACACTTAGGCAGAGGAGGGGCAGAGAGAGAGAATCCCAAGCAGGCTCTGCACTGTCAGCACAAAGCCCAATGTGGGGCTGCATCTCCCAAACTGAGATTATGACCTGAACCAAAATCAAGAGTCAAGACACTTAACCGACTGAGCCACCCAGGTGCCCCCCTAGGTGGACTGTTTCAAAGGTAATGCCATGCTTTCACTTAGGAAAAGGCAACACCTTTCTTTCTCTGACTCTGTCCCCCCCAGGTTAAATTGTTTGCATTGTCTTTTACCTCCTCTTACAACTTGCTATGGATATCTAGATCAACATCTTTCTAGAGGAGAAGAAAAAAATGAGAAAACCCTCTCCTTCAGGGCACAATTTTAACTAAAATAAATACAGCATGGGTTGTTATCAAATACTAGAGAAAGCGGTTAAGGGGGGCTTTGCCATGAACGAGAACTGAGAATCACAGGGTAGATTGAGCTGAATAATGTTAATGTATTCTTCCTGTCTGCTCAGGTTTCTATAAATAACACACACTGGCACAAGACACATCCTTCATGATTAGCTTCTCCCTCTTGACTTAGTTCATCAATTGGTGTCATCAGGCTCTTTGGAAAGTCATTGCTTCTGATTAAGAGAAATGAGCTGGCGCGCTCTCTCTCTCAGGGGCTCCCAGAGCTGGAAACAAGGTGGGAAAGCCAACCCTGCCAGGCTCCGGAGTGTCTGCAGGGCATGGAGGGGGGTGTCCCTTATGCCCAGACTCCCCAATGCATAATAGAGCCACAGCTGTCATGAGAAGCTGGTAATGGGGCTTCTGGAAGAGAGGTTAGCCACCCTGAAGCCACTCTGCTCTCTGGTCCCCTGGGAGTGCATGCGTGCGTGTGTGTGAGTGCATGCACGTGCCTGTGCACAGACTCTGTATGAATAAGTGAAACTTGCTCACGTTGCTAAGTCAGTTGACAATCTCTAGCCTGGGATGCTGCTTCGCCCGCCATGTTCCTCCAGTGCGCATGCCATGCCAAAGGAGGGTACCTGAATTTACGATTCATGGGCTGTGTTATTCAGAAAACAGGTCAGGATTGCCTCAACTGAATTGGTACTAGTCTTTGAAATGGGCTGAGTACTATTCCGTTCTCTACTTTGTTCCGAATTCAGGCGGAACCAACAATTTCAATGCAGTGAGGGAGTGGGCAGCCATGTATTACCAAAGACAGGGCCCACCCTCCCTGCTTTGCCGTGATTGAGGGGGAAATTCACTCCTGCTTCGTGTGGCATATTTACAAGGTAATATTTTTTATACTAGAAGCCTTGGAGCATAGCTTCCACTAGAAAAAAATCTGTTGTTCAACATAATTTCAATTTAATGATACTTAATATTTTAATTTTTCTAACTTTATTTATTTTGAGAGAGAGAGCACAAGCAGGGGAGGGGCAGAGAGAGAGGGAGAGAGAGGATCCCAAGCAGGCTCCACACTGTTAGCAAGGCTCCATCCTATGAACCGTGACATCATGACCTGAGCCATAATCAACAGACAGACACTTAACCGACTGAGCCACCCAGTCGCCCCTCATTATGGAATTTTTTGAAAGCTATATCTGGTCTGCACCCCCACCTCCTATGGCAGGCATGGTCTCTGCATATGGAATTGAATTATTAATAAGAATTTCACACTTATAATGAGCACCCAATGTCTTTTTTGGGTCAGTACATTTTTATCATTTTTAAAAGAACATTAAACATACTTGCCAAATTACTTTGTGGCTTGATATATTGCTTAAAAAACCCTTTGGAAGTAATAATTGGAACTAATATTTGCAATTAATTTTAGACTTACAGAGAAGCTGCAGGAAATAGAGAGTTCCCATATAGCTTTCACACACAGCTTCCCCTCATACCTAGAGTCCATACCTAGAGTCAGGGATCAATCAGAAAATTACCTTCCATACAATACTATTAACTAATTGACCCAGCTTTTCCAAACCAACAAAACTGGAAATGATGAAAAAGGAAATATCTCAAATTTTATTTTATTTTTTTAATTAAAAAAATTTTTTATAGTTTTATTCATTTTTGAGACAGAGAGAGTACAAGTGGGGGAAGGGCAGAGAGAGAGGGAGACACAGAATCTGAAGCAGGCTCCAGGATCTGGGCTGTCAGCACAGAGCCTGATGTGGGGCTTGAACTCACAAACTGTGAGATCATGACCTGAGCCGAAGTCGGACCCTTAACCGGCTGAACCACAGGCTCCCCGAGTATCTCAAATTTTAAAAAATGATGCAAATAGCAATAGATTGGTCCTAACAGGTGAGATTTAGTAAACCAGAGGGGAGACCATAAAAAATATGCACACTCTATCATGGAAAAAGCAAAAGGTAAAAGTACAGACAGGAGAGTAAGAGGTAAGCATTCCATGAATGCATCTAAAAGACATTTCACTAGAGCCCAAATATAGATGGAAAAGAGAAAAGGCAACATTTGCAGAAAGAGTAGCTGAGACTTTTCCAAACGTGTTGAAAGACACCCAAGCCTACATATAATGAAAAGGAAATCGTACCTCGTTAAATGTTATTGACTTGGAAAAACAAAATAACACAAAGACAAAGAGAATATATTGACGACAGGCAGAGAAATAAGACAACCTTGAGGACTGGCTGAATAACTTCAATAGTGACTACATAAATTGGAAAATAAAAGAAGGTTATCTCCAAAATGCCAAAACAAAGTAAGCAAAACCTGAAATCCTAGAGAAAATAAACTGCATGAATGGAAGTCAGATGTAAACATTTACAGTAAGTGGATTAAAGGGATTTGTCAGTAGCAGATTCTCAAGAAAGGAAACCTAAAAGGATGCATCTCACGTGGAAGGAAATGAATGCAGACTGCAGATATAAGCTCTGGAAAGCCAAAATGTGTGGGAAAATGAAAATGAACATAAAATATGAAAAAAAGAAATTCTTTGGAAAAATGTCTATCCATGTCTTCTGCCCGTTTCTTAACTGGATTATTTTTCAGGTGTTGAGCTTTCTAAAATCCGTATGTATTTTGGATATTAACCCTTTATTGGATATATCACTTGCAAATATCTTCTCCCATTCCATAGGTTGCCTTTTAGTTTGGCTTATTATTTCCTTTGCTGGGCAGAAACTTTTTATTTTGATGTAGTCCAAATAGTTTATTTTTGCTTTTGTTTTCCTTGCCTTCAGGGACGTGTTGAGTGAGAAGTTGCTGCAGCCGAGGCCAAAGAGGTTTTTCCCTGCTTTCTCCTCTAGGATTTTGATGGCTTCCCATCTTATGTTTAGGTCTTTCATCCATTTTGAGTTTATTTTCGTGTGTGGTGTAAGAAAGTGACCCAGGTTCATTTTTCTGCGTGTCACTGTCTAGTTTTCCCAGCAGCACTTGCTGAAAAGACTGTCTTATTGCATTAGATATTCTTTCCTGCTTTGTCAAAGATTGGTTGGCCATACATTTGTGGTTCCATTTCTGGGTTCTCTATTCTGTTCCATTTATCTATATGTCTGTTTTTGGGCTAGTACATACTGTCTTAATGATTACAGCTTTGTGATACAGCTTGAAGTCCAGAATTGTGATGCCTCCAGCCTTGGTTTTCTTTTTTCAGGATTGCTTTGGCTGATTGGGGTCTTTTCTGGTTCCACACAAGTTTTAGGATTGTTTGCTCTAGCTCTGTGAAGAACGCTGGTATCATTTTCATAGGGAATGCATTAAATGTGTAGATGACACTACTAGGTATTTACCCACAGGATACAAAAATACTAATACGAAGGGATACATGCACCCCAATGCTTATAGCAGCATTATCAACAATGGCCAAAGTATGGAAAGAGCCCAAATGTCCATTGACTGATGAATGGATAAAGAAGATGTGGTACATATACACAATGGAGTATTACTCAGCCATTAAAAGAATAAAATCTTACCATTTGCAATGACGTGGATGGAGCCAGAGTGCATTATGCTAACAAAATAAGTCTGTCAGAGAAAGACAATATGATTTCACTAATATATGAAACTTAAGAAACAAAACAGATGAACATGGCAGCGGGGAAAGAGTGGCAAACCATGAAAAAACTCTCAACTATCCAGAACAAGCTAATGGTGACTGGAGGGGAGATGGGCGGGACAGTTACATAGGTGATGGGGATTAAGGAGGGCATGTGTGTTGAGCACCAGGTGTTGGATGTAAGTAATGAATCACTAAATTCTACACTGAAACTAATAAAACACTGCACATTAACTAGAGATTAAATTAAAACTTGGAAATAAAACTAGTAATACTAATGTCTAGTGAGGATAAAAAATCAAAAAGTACAATAGACTGAAATTCCCAGAAAAAAAGGGACATAGGGGTTGAGAGGTGAGAAATGCTTTTTACACTGGAATGTTCAGCAGGACGATAACTGTTTGGATTCTCTTCTAATCGGGGACTCCCCACTTCATGCTACATGAAAACCAACCCCAGGTTAATGGAAGAGTTGTCTCTGGAAGGCTTTTATTAAAAAAAAAAATACAGATGAAAGTCTTTGTGGCATTGAGATAAAAGTAGGATTTTGTAAAACAAGACACTGAAAGTTGTAATCGTGAATGAAAGATGATACATTCAACTTTAGACCATCTGAGACTTATTATTCCAAAGATACAATGAAAAGCCAAGCCACAGAGTGGGTGAAGACACTTCCCACACAGATAGCTGAGGAAGAACAAGTATCTAGAATATTTACAGAATTTCTACAGATCAGTGAGGACAAAACAGGCCATAAAATACAATCAATCAATCAATCATCAAAAGCTTCGGGAGCCATTTTCGTAAAGAAGAAACCTAAATGGTAAGAAACAGATATATAAAAGGTGCCCAATTTTATTTGTAGTCAGGAAGAAATCACAATGAAATACCGCTACACACATACTAGAGTGTCTAAAACAAAAACTGAGGGTATCAAGTATTTGTAAGGATGTAGATTAAGAAAACTAGCCTACCACATAAATTCATTACCTCTACTTTGGAAATTTGTTTGGCAGTGTTTACATATGTCTGTTCTATTAGCCAACAATTCTACTGTTGGATATGTACCCCACATGTTCACTAAGTATTCATCAAAATAAATGCACAAATAGACAACATATCCATTTGAAATAGACAACATATCCATCAATAGTAACATGGGTCAATGAATTGTGATATATTTGTGGAGTAAAATTTTGTACCACAATGGAAATAAATCAATGTTTTTTTTCCAATGACATGAAGGTATCTTATGTTCATGATGTTGGCCAAGAAAACAAAATGTGCCATCAAAGAAATATAAGAAGAGGGTTCCATTCAATGTAAATTTCAAAGGCAAACAAAACAGAAATGTGGTGTCTGTGGATATAAACACCAGCAATAAAAATATTTTTAAAAAGCAAGAAAGCGATTGGTATAAATTCACAATTATGATTATCTCTGGGGGAGGGGGTAGATAGCAAGTAGCAAGGCAGAGGTAGAGAACTTTTGACACCAATAATATCTTTCTAGACTTGGGTAGTAGTTACATGAATTTTTTTGCTTTGCCATTATTCATTCAACTTATATACTCATTTTCTTCGCTTTTTGGTCTCCTTTCTTTTTGATAAAATAAAAGTATTTTAACAATCTGAAATTAAGTATAATAAAATGATCCATAAGTATCTGGACCACAACCTAAAGAAAAGATTCAGAGAGGAGAAGGGTTGGCTATGTATGAAATGTAGAAGTTTTGCTGAGAAAAATATGGATACAGTTATATAAAGGGTATTTTATGCTTTGTGAATAAGTGAGTGGGGCATAAAAAATAAGTGAATTTTACTTTACCTAATGTCATTCACAATTTTTTTTTCCATAAGGAAATTTCATCGTCTAGTGGAGAGAATAACAACACTGATTTTAAATCTTGAGAGAGGAGGGGCTTAAAACTCTCTACAGACTCTGTAGAAGGATGCAAATGAGTAGCTTAACTTATTGGAGCCAGTTTTTTTTTCTAAAATTCGGAAAACAGTGTGGAGTTTCCTCAAAAAATTAACAATAGAACTCCCCTATGACCCAGAACTCACCCTATGTACCCAAGGGGTACAGGAGTGCTGATGCATAGGGGCACATGCACCCCAGTGTTCATAGCAGTGCTTTCAACAATAGCCAAATCATGGAAAGAGCCTAAGTGTCCATCAACGGACGAATGGATCAAGAAGATGTGGTTTATCTATACAATAGAATACTACATGGCAATGAGAAGGAATGAAATCTGGCCATTTGTATCAACATGGATGGAACTCGGGGCTGTTATGCTAAGTGAGATAAGTCAGGCAGAGAAAGACAGATACCATATGTTTTCACACATGTGTGGAACAGGAGAAACTTAACAGAGGACCATATGGGAGGGGAATAGTTAAGGAGAGGGAGGGAGGCAAACGATAAAAGACTCTTGAATGCTGAGAACAAACTGAGGGCTGATGGGGGTGGGGGGAGGTGAAGGGGGAGATGGGCATGGGGGAGGGCACTTGTTGGGATGAGCACTGGGTGTTCTATGGAAACCAACTCTATATAAAAACTTCAGATAACATAATTTATCTCAAGTACAAAGTTTTGAAGATTAATAAAGCTCACATTTAAAGTGATGGCCTTCGGTTGACATCTAATAATGGTAACATTGGGATAATGTAACAATGGAATAATATTTCTGTTTCTAGTTGGTGGCAGATATAAGAAAGAGCTGCCCGTCTTAGAAAGACTCTCCAAAGAAATCCTCATGGAAATGGAGATAATGGGATAGTGGCGCCTACATTGCCGACTTGTAGGGGCAGTTAAATGAGATCATGTGGCAGGTTCTTCGATACTAGATGATTCTTCAGAATGGTGTAACCAACTCCCAAATCTGGGCTGCTGTGCCCAAAGGACAGCGAGCCAATCTTTGAGTCAGCAGGCTTGAAGCAGAGAAAAACTTTTGTAATCAGAAGGGCAGCCCAAAAGAAGGCAGAGGATCAGCCCCCAAATCTGCCTTGCCCTGCGGAGCCTCAGAGCAGTGTGTACATGATCAGCACAGAATGTGGGGGTAGGGCAGGAACCGGATGAGTCTGGAAGCTTCGAGGGGGTCTTGTAACTTCTTGAGGTTATGCAGTGTCCTTGGCCTCGGCCTCATGGAGCCCTTGGGGTTCTGCCTCCTTACATGTTAACCTCATGTCTGATCTTGGTTCTATAAACAGACATATCAGCTGGCCTCCCACCCCGGTCCCTGTAATTAACTTCAGAAAAAAAGAACAAAGGACAACACTCATCTTTCTTGAGAGACAGTGAAGGAATGTGTGTTCGTTCAGCACATGAATTTACTACGGAAGGAGCGCCTAGTAAAGTTGAAGTGAATTAAGAAACACATACCCGGGTACATTGGGAAGAAGAAATTTATAAAGGAGCTGTTTTCAAAAGTGTAAACAGTGAAGAGAAATCAGAAGTAAGACCAGAGACGCTTGGGGCCAGAAAGTGCCGGGCAGTGAGGTCGCAGTAGCAGGAAAGAATGTGACCTCTGCATGAGACATGCACCCGCCCACAGTTGCCCTGCCAGGGGGAGCCGCGTAAAAACTACCCTGGTCTCATTTTCCTCTCCCCCTTTAGTATCCTGCTTCTTCTGAAGTCAACAGCAAGGGAGGTCTGCAGGAGCACAGAGTCAGGAAAGATGGAGAGGGGCTGCAAAAGCAGTCACGAACTCGCCAGTACAGTAGGGTCTTGTCTGTACGGTGCATGTCGTGTAATAAACACTCAAAAAAAAAAAAAAAGCAGTACCTATTATTATCTGATGACATTTGCCCTTTCCACTGTTATTTCATATCATTGTGTAGACGGAAAAGGAAAAGTAAATTATGATCTTATGACGCTTTTCCCTTCCCCTGGTCTATCTGGAGAATGTTCACTTTATTGAAGCCTGTATTGAAGTAATAACTTCTCCGTGAACTCCTCTGTTGTCATCAAGGCAGATGAGGAGTGCCTCTTCTATTGCTCCCTGGCACGTCTCCGGTGGGGCCCCTGGGCGCAATGCATTGTAATTACATTTTCGGGTATACGCCTCCCCTGCGATTCTGTGACTCCTGAAGGTCAGGTGAGCCATCGTCACTTTTTAGTGGGGAGAAAATCCCCTTGTCTGTCCAAGTGCCAGCCCTCCTGAGGGCAGTGGCCCTCCTCAGTCGCCAGCAGAGGCCCCTGACCGTGATTACTATGTCAGGGGTAGACGAGGTCGGGGGGGCTTGGGGCAGGGCAGAGAAGGGTCACCATCACTGCCTGCAGTGAGCAACACGGAACTTTGTGTGTAGGCACGCGAACGAGTAGGAAGTGGCAACGAACGTACATTTTGGAAAAACTCTCCCTGTGTGATTGAAGGGACCCAGGGACTGTCCCTGTGTCTCTAAGGGACAGTGTGATCCATTTCCCATCTTGGAATTGCGGCCGCAGTGATTCATGCACAGGCATTGTTCTTTATTGAATTAGGTCCCTGCTCTGTGGATTTTCTTCGTACATCCTCCGTACTTGTGGTTTTTCCAAATGTATAAAAGATGTCTCGTTCTAAGGTTTTGTAACGTCCCTACTTCTTTCTCTTTTTCCACAACATATAGCGTTCTTAATGCTTTAATGAAAACTTATAAAATAGACATGAATTTTCCCTTTACTATCAAACTTCAGAGCTAGAATAATTCCATCATGGCCCTCTCATGACTGAAAGTTTGGCTGCTTCTGTGCAGCTGTTTTTAAAGCACTTATATAAAGAAACACACTGAAAATGATGCTAGCAGTGAAAAGATACAGTTTATTGAAAAGAGAAAGTGCATCTTCCTTTTTTATAAATCTATGTATGTATTTTCATTTCATACATATAAAATCTGTAAATGTACTCAAAATACATGCTAACACATAAATGGTGGTTACTTTTATCTAGTTACAATCATTTACATCTTTTCTTTTTTTTAACATATGTTTTGTAAAAAGAAAAAATGCAATACAATTTTACTTTTAACTGGTGATTGGCCTCTACTGTCTGTTATAGCATTTCTGGAAACCTGAAGACACAGAAACTCATACAGCCAGGGGCGCCTGGGTGGCACAGTCTGTTGAGTGCCCAACTCTTGATTTCAGCTCAGGTCATGATCCCAGAATCATGGGATCAAGCCCCGCGTCAGGTTCTGCACTGGGCGTGGAGCCTGCTTGAGATTCTCTCTCTCCCCAACTCTGCTCCTCTCCCCAGCTCATGTGTTCTTTCTCCCTAAATTAAAAAAAAAAAAAAAAAAAGAACCAAAATAACACACCAGAAACTGATTGTCAACTTAAGTCTAGAATGTTGAGGAAAATACCAATTGGTATTAAACTATCTTCCCTTAAGAATATAGGAAAGGGACATCAAGACTCATCTTTGCTTAGGGTTGGCACGAATCAGAAAAGTGAGGTAACCTCACTCTATCATGGGGGCATCTAGTTTTGGAGTTAGCCATGACACTCTTCCTCTTTCCCTTCCCTCACTTGTGCCTTTTCCCCTTTTTATTCCTCATCCATCGTGCCACAGTCAAGAAACAAGAATCTAGATATAAAATGGTGTGCACAGAGGATTATAATTTCTCGTAGTTTTCATTGGATCAGAGTGTCAGAGAAACAAACTGGAGAGGTGAAGAAGATCCCTCAACTCCAGCAAGCAGAACAGATGCATGAGAGATGCTGTGAGCATCAGCCTGTCCCTTAGCTCTACCCATGCCATACATTCTGAGCCAACGGGCAGGGAATTGACTCAGTGATAGAGGGTGTCTCTTCTATGTTGCTAATGTTAAACCTGGAAAAAAAATCAATGAAAAAGTATTAATTTTTAAAACACTCCACGTATCTCTAAAAGATACTACAGAACAATGGATATGACTCATGATTTTGGAGACACAGATATTTTAATTACAGTGCTGCACCATGACAGCCAGGATCCAATTTTAGAGAACATGGAAATTCAGTTCTGTTATGCTGAAACCAGCCTCTGTTGTTGGATTGGTTCAATGCCTCCCTTACTCTTTTCCTCCGATACTCGGTTGCTCTGTTACCTTACACACTGTGCCTCAGGTTCCTAATGTGGAAATGTGGACAATTACAATACCTTCATTTTACACTTATAGTGATGGTTATATAAGTTAATAAAGACCTCAGTATATAGTTAGCATGTAGTGGATTATTATTGTTATTCTCAACAGATGGCAAACACAATGTTCTGCGATAAAAGATTAGTCTGAGATACAAATGGAGCTAAATAATATAAGGGAAAATATTTAAAACCAAAAATGCAGGAGCTTTTGCCTAAACTTGATTTTGACTTAATAGAGAACCAAATAGGACACCAGCTAAAAGTGAATGGATGGGATGCAGGGCAAAACTGGATATTTTTGCAGAATACAGGAAAAAAAAGGACAAAGAATCAATGACAGAAAAGAACATCAATAATAAATAAAGAACAGATATCCAACCTATAGAAAACTAGAGTTACTGAAGTGATTTTATACGGAAGGATAACAAAATCATTTATATTTTATAACAAAATATTTTTATATTTATAGAAATAGAATATTTATAGAGAGATAACAAAATTATTCAAAACTGAATTTAAAAGAATTCTCATTTGAAGAAAAACGTACGAAGAATGAAATAAATGACCAAACACTAGAAAAATTACTGAAAAGGAGGCACATCTAGAATAAAGCAGGTCAAGCTTGATTTATAAAAGCTAGAAAGAATCATTCTACATTCATCCAGGACATTGGAAGAGGATTTAAGATGACTTAGGCTTCTGCTCTGCAACGCTACTTGTGAAAAATATGGAAACCATATAAAGAGTTTTTTTGCAGGTGTAGGTACTGGTGAAGGAATGATGTTAAACTTAGTCAAATTGTTTTTCTACTCTACCTCTATTGCTAGAGTAATAGGAAACATTTACAGATGTGTAATATTGCCTAAAATATAGTACTAACTAATCATATTAAAATATTTTAATGCCAATGAGCTGGGAGATGAAAAAAATAAATTATGAGTAGCTGTGAAAGAAAAGGATTAGTGGGTAAGTATCAAAACCACCTTTGAAAGATTCAGGTCCAGAAAACTGGTGAAAATATGATGATTTAAATCAACCACTAATTATTGAGAACATTTTTGGAGTAACTGTTAAAAATAGAGATGCAACAGGGAACAAAACTGAAAACAGTGTAAAGATAAAACATGAATTAAATGTCATAAAATAAAAAATAAATAACTAAGCCCTAAAACTCCAGATTAACTGACAAAGATTTAGAGCAGTGTGATGAGATATTTTAACATATGGATGACGTCATATTGGACGTCATATTGGATACAGTCAATTTCTTTCAAACCTTTAGAAGACAATTGTAAATAGGATAGAGGCCATATTAAAATAATAAAATGATAAACACTACAAAAACAAATGCAAGAATAAAAAATCAATAATAAACAAAAATTATGAATTATTACAATAAATATAAATGGCTTTAAATTTCCTATTAAATTAAAACAAGTAACTGTACGATTCTAAAGGAGAAACAATTAAATGCAATGTTGAACCTATATAGGATCATGGAAGTGACATTAACAAAAAAACAAGTGAAATTCAAATAAGGTTTGATGTTTAGTTAACAGACTTGCACCAATTATTTTATTTATTTATGTATCTATTTATTTACTTATTTTTGGTCTTGATAGCTGTACTGTTCTTTGTTCCATGGTTTTATACGATATTAACACTAGAGGGAGTGAGTGAAGGGGAATCTGTACTATTTTTGCAACCTTTCTATGTGTCTAAAGTTATTTAAAACAATTTTTTAAAGTGAAATAAAACCCAACTATATGTTACTTAAAGAAAAAAGCAGACCATATCTAAAATGCTATATAAAGGAGGTTTTCAATTTAACAATGGTTGTTGGGTCATGACCTTCAATACAACTTGTTAAATTACTTTTAAAAGAGGAAAAAAAATTATAAGAAATCTAAAAAACTAAGACTGATGACCAATTTATATGTTGGGTTCCACAAATATAAATTGCAATGGAAAAAATTATGAAAGTGGGAATTTTGTACTTGGGGCACCTGGATGGCTCAGTTGGTTAAGTGTCCAACTTTGGCTCAGGTCATGATCTTGTGGTCTATGAGTTTGAGCTCCATGTTGGTCTCTGTGCTGACAGCTCAGAGCCTGGAACCTGCTTCAGATTCTGTGTCCCCCTCTTGCTCTGCCCCTTCCTCACTTGTGCTCTGTGTCACTCTGTCTCTCAAAAATAAATAAATGGTAAAAAAATTTTTTTAAAGAAAAGAAATTTTATACTTAAAAAGAGAAAAGACAGCAAAAATTAAATAAAAATATTAAAAAGTAATGAAAAATGACAATAAATGCAAGAATTACTAATCAAAATGGAGTTGTTGAGGAAAGAAGTCTTTAAGGCAGAATTTTTAAGGATATGAGAGAGACATTATCTAATCATAAGAAAAATTCATCAATTTTCAAAATTATAATATTGAAATTATACTTTTGAATCTGTATGTACCTAACATTATAAAATCAAGATATGTTAAAATTGATACAATTAATTAACTGATCATTAAAATGATAAAAGCATTTGAGTGGCTATTATTAGACTTACAAGCAGGAAATACCTTCTGAAAAAGTATATGTGGTAAAAGCAAAGTAAATAAAAAACTCCACTACAAGAGCCAGAATTCAGGGGATACTTCAAGGGAACAAGATGACAAAAGTCAAGTAAAATGTATCTATTATAACATGTAAATAGCTTCATCTTTCTTATTAAAAAATGTTTAATGTTTATTTATTTTTGAGAAAGAGACAGAGGTCAAGCAGGGGAAGGGGCTAAGGAGAGAGAAAGACACAGAATCCAAAGGAGGCTCTGGGTTCCAAGCTGTCAGCATAGAACCCAACACAGGGCTCAAACCCACAAGCCGTGAGATCATGACCTGAGCCAAAGTTGGACTCATAACCAATTGGGCCACCCAGGTGCCCCTCAGCTTTCTTATTAAACAAAAGACACTCTTAATGGGTCAAACACAAAACTGAATTATTTCCTGAGCATTAGACATAGACCTAAGAGTATAACAGCAAGTAAAAAAATGAAAAGAGAGGTATGTCACCAAATGTAAAAATAGCATTATATTGTAATATTATCACCAGGTAGGCTCCAAGCAGAATGTTGTAATTCCTGGGTTGTTGATGTGTGGAATAACTTTTCATATAATTATTTTCAGAAATGTAATCAAACTGGGAAATTTTAGAAGACCACTCTGTTGACAGATGATGTAATAAAAACTCAGGAATAGAAAGATCAAGAATAGAAATTAATTACAGCATACATATTATGACATATATGCACACACATATATATTAATTATGATGTATATGTACACACACACACATATATACACCTTCATTTATATGTGCAGAAGCTAGTATAATCTGCTTCAGTGAAGTGGGCTTTTGTTAACTAGGTATTCTCAGTGTGATAACTGAGCAGAAGGGAGCATACTTGCCAATTTAGGCTGAGAGTTTTCTCATGAGATTGAGATAATAACATAGATTTCAACAATGGAGCAGATTCCAGAGCTGGTGATACTCCATTAACTTCTCTTCAACTTTTGAGAAAGGTTATATCTATCTGTATTGTGGCAAGGATCATTCCAAAGAAGTGCTCTGTGACTGAGTCAGTTTTGCCCTCCATGGGATATTTGGCAACGTCTGGAGAACTTTTGCATTTCACAGTAGGATGGGGGGTGGGGGTGTGATTGTTGCTGCCATCTAGTAAGTAGAGGCCATAGATACTACTAAACATCCTACTATGCACGCCACAACAAAAAATTATCAGCCCCAAATATCAACAGTGTCAAAGTTGAGAAGCCCTGAACTAAACCAATGTACATAAAAGTCCTGACACAAACTAGAATCTAATGGAGTCAAATAGAATTTTGTTTAAGGTCGTGGTATGAGAGAGAGATTGACTATGCATTTTCATTTACTTGAGGCACTTTTGAGAGAGTATATATCAGGCAACCTCTTCATGAAAAATGAATTTCCTCTTTGAAGACTACTCAATATATTCTATTTGCCTATTCTATCCAAGTGTGAAAGAATTTAAGAGGGTTTTGATCAAAGAGTATGAACCTTCAAAATTGAATTTCAGTCAGGTGGAGAGGGAAGTCTTAATAACATCTACTAGCAGTTCCCACTTACAAATACACTTTTAGAAACCATTTGTTCATTCATCTATTCCGTATTTATGTTTCACATTTCTTCTGTGCACAGTCATATCTTTTGATGATAGAAATGATTAAGCTGAGACCTTTTCTCTCAGCTAAGTGAGAAGTGGGAGAAAGAAGGATGCAAATGTTGGCTGGGTCGCTAAGCTAAACTCAAAAACGTTTTTAAACTCACAATCAACCTGATTGATACAAAGCTGAATTGAACACACCAATAAGGACCCAACCTGCTTGGATAGCTGAATATTAAGAACTTAAACATGGGAAAGAAAATCATGCAAATTAAGCATTTTCTTTAACATCATCTACCACAGAAAGTCTCTAATTTAAGCTTTGCAGTAGCTCAATGATACAGCTATTGTTAATCCATTTACAAATGAGGGGCCTGAGAATCAAAGGCTTTGCGTCATCTGTCCACAGAATTTGGGACACAGCCTTAGTATTTCCTTTATAATCTCTTTTTGTCCCATGGGTTATTCAGAAGTTTTAAAATTCCAATATTTCTTATTTTAAAAGTTCATCTGTTAGGTTATCAACTTCTAATTCAGTTCCATTGCTGCCAGAAAATGTGATTTGTATGATATTTGTTAAAATGTACTGAGGATTGGGACGCCTGGGTGACTCAGTCGGTTGAGTGTCTGACTCTTGATTTTGGCTCAGTCATGATCCCAGAGTCATGGGATCGAGCCCCATGTCTGACTTGACACGGAGCATGGAGCCTACTTGAAATTCTCTCTCTCCCTCTGCCCCTCTCCCCTACTCATGCCCTCTTTCTCTCTCTTTCTAAAATAAAAAGTAAAATATATTGTGGATTGATTATGAACTAGCATATGACCAAGTTTTATAAATATTACATGTATGCTTCAGAATACTCTGGAGGCCTATTTGTTGGGTATATGTATCTATTATGTGATTGTTTTTGTGTGGTTCACCTACCAATAGTGAAAAGTGTGGCGAAATCTACGTGGTAGAGACATCTTTCTCTAGTTCAGTGGTTTTTTCTTTATCTGTTATGAGGAATGATGTATGGAAGTTTTTAGAATTGTGTGTTTTTAGCGAATTAAACATTTTAATCATTATATAGTGTTGCAGCCATTAAAATGGTCTCTCAGTTTTCTAGCTGCTGGGAGTATAACTGACCTATCACCCCAGATGCTATATCGTGAAATCCACCACTGTGTCCGTACAGAAGCCTCTCATCTCATGGACTACTCTCAGCCAAAGACTGAGCGCAGCAGGGCGACCAAAGCAGCACTGTTCTTGGAAAACACGGGGCTCCTATAACAGGTGACTTTGGCTCAAGACCTCCCCATCAGATTTACCAAACTTTTCTGACAACCAAACCATACTCTGAGACATAGAATAGGTCTCTATGTAGATTTTTTTTCATATTTTTCCTGCTTGGTGTTCGGTGAGTTTCCTGGATCTATGGGTTTGGTGTCTGTCATTAATTTTGGAAAGTTTATGGCCATTATTATTTGAAATATATTTTCTCTGATCTTTGTTTACCTTCCGCCATTCTAATTATTGCATACGTTACACTTTCTGATATTGTTCTATCATGCTTGGATGTTTTGGTCTGGATTTGTTTGTTTGTTTGTTTCATTTTGTTTTTACTGCTGTTTAAAATACTTATTTCTCTGTGCATTTCAGTTTGGGAATTTTCTACCGACATCTCTGAAAGATCCTTGATTCTTGCCTTCATCGTGCCCAGTCCACTAATGAGCCCATCAAAAAGGCATTCTTAGTTTCTGTTACAGTTTTCTTTCGTCTCTAGCATTTCTTATGAATCTTTCTTAGAAATTCCATCTCTATTATGTTACCCATCTGTTCTTGCATATTGTGTACTTCTTCCATCAGGGTTCGTACCATATTAATCACAGTGATTATCAGTTTTCTACATGATAATTCCCAAATCCGTGTAATACCAGAGTCTGGTTCTGATACTTGTTCTATTTCTTAGGACTCTGCTTTTTTCCTTGCCTCTTAACATTTTATTGTTGTTGTTGAAAGTTGAACATGATTGTGATAGTGGGATTTATTATAAGAAATACATACTTTGGTCTTCAACCTTGTTCCCGGCCAGAGCTCCCAAAACTGTTGTAATGCCCTAAGTAAAAAAGTATCTAGGGGCCTCTTTTGTTCTAATACTTGGTTTTCGACCCCAGTTCCTGACACAGAGCTCCTAAATCTGCTAGAATTTCCTAAGTGATACAGGTCTTGTTCTAATGAGGAAAATCTTGCTGGGCTCTTGGATAACTTCAGAACAGTAGGTTCAAGATGAGGGGATTGAGTTAATATTTAATCATGTGTATGTGATGAAACCTTTATAAAAGTCCCTGAACTATGGGTTTCGGAGGGCTGCCGGGTCAATGGACACATGACATACTGGAAGGCAGCTTGCCCACAGAAGGCATGGAAGCTTTGTGCCCCTTTCTCTGTACCCTGCCTTATGCATGTGGCTGTTCCCAAATTATCTCTTTTTATAATAAGCCAATAAAACTGTTTCTCTGAGTTCTGTGAGCCATTCTAGCAAATTATCAAACACCAGTAGAGGGTCAAGGGAACCCTGATTTATAGCTAGTCGGTTGGAAGTACAGGTGGCAGCCTGGGACTTGCCATTAGCATCTGAGGTGGGGACTGTCTGGTAGAACTGAGCCCAAAAGCTGTGGAATCTGACACTAATTCCAGCCAGAGGGTGCCAGAACGGAATTGAATTGCAAGGTACCTGGCTGGTGTTAGAGAATAGGTCACTGTGGCAAAAATCCTGCATTTGGTGGCCAGAAGTACTGAGAGTAGAGCAGAAGAAAAGGTGAAGTTTGTTTCCTTTCAAGGACTATTGGTAACAGGAAGCGTGGAACAGAGATTGTATGCTAATCTAGGTAGGAATTGGCTGTGTTTGAACTTCAGTTTCCTTTCGTCTTTGTTTTATTTTCTTTCCTCCCATTGCCTTCGGGTTTCCCAAACAACTCCTTCAATGAGTCTGTGATTTTAGCTCTTTGGGTTTTAATTCACTGTTACCTTACTCAATCTCTTCGATGTGTTGGTAAGGTGTAAGGAGGGGAAGCATTCTATAATCTTATAATTAAAACTCGGTCTTTTATTAGGTCTGTGTCCCAGGACTGTGACCTTCATAAGTGTGTCTCAGGTTCTTTTACGTCCATTTTTAGGTAAGAAAGGAAGGCTCCTGGGCACTGGAGTTGGATAATAGCTCTTTCCCCAGGTCAGATAAGGATGTGATGAAGTCTTATGGAAAATGTTGTCCACAGTATTTCAAAATGGTAGCTTTTCTCCTTCCTCCACCAGAGCCACCAGGACATTTTTCTCCAGTCTTTATAATGAGAACTTGATGTTGCTCCTGAAAGAAAATCTCTGAAAATGTGGGGTCTCCCTTAAGATTAGGTACCCTGGAGTTTTCACTTTTAAGCTCCTTTGCATTCAACCTCCAGCAACTTGTCACAGAATGACTATTTAAGCTTTATAGCTCCAGAGATTTCTGATCCATAAACTGAAACTTGGCTGTGATTCTCCATTTCAATTGAGGCTTTCTGTGCTTCTCTGTCTTTCCAGATTTTAGGGTGGCGCTCTGTCCTGTGACTTCACTTCTCTGATGGATCTGAGCAAAGTTGTTTATTTTCAGTTGGTTAAACTTATTCTTGTTCAGGGGCGCCTGGGTGGCTTAGTCGGTTAAGCGTCCGACTTTCGCTTAGGTCATGATCTCGCGGTTCGTGGGTTCGAGCCCCGCGTCGGGCTCTGTGCTGACTGCCAGCTCAGAGCCTGGAGCCTATTTCAGAGTCTGTGACTCCCTCTCTCTCCCCCTCCCCTGCTCACGCTGTCTCTCTCTCTCTCTCTCTCTCCTAGAAATAAAATAAAAAAAAAACAAACAAAAAAACTTTTTCTTGTTCAAAGGATGAGTCATCGTTTCTAAGCTCTTTACACGTTAGAACTGAAACCCGGAGCTGCCTCTTACATTTGAAGTGTTTTTCACTTGAGAAGAACTAAAAAAAGAAAATGTATATTCACTATTGGCTTCCTCATTGATTTGGTTCAAATCATATTGTTTTGATTGATGTAATTGTGGTCTTTGTTAAAATGTGAACGTTTGTCTTTTGTATCAATGCAATATGAACTGTTTTAAAATATGGCTGTCACATATATGTTATATATATGATTTTAGAGAAAGAACATTATAAGAGTCCATTTACTTTGAAAGGAAAATAAAAGAAGGAAAAAGAAAAAAAATAAAGCATGGAGCAGTGTTTTAATAACCGGAAAGAGATTTGATGATCCAGTGAATTAGTTAGTTGTATTTGAGTGTGTCAGAGACAATTTTAGAAGCTTCATTTACTCACCCTGTGAGCCCAATAATGTATGATGGAACAGTCACTTTCTTTGTGGAAGATTAGTGCTCTGAAATACCTTAAGAAGTACATCCATCTTGATGTTCAGAATGTTCCCTGAATATAATTTATGAGCTTGGAAAACGTTGGATAAGTTGCTATTTTTGAAGCCCCCTTTTTTTTTTTTTTTGGTGCTTTCTATTTTAGTGTATTTCCAATCATATATCATAAAATGTTACGCCTGGAAGGACTCTCACAGCTTCATTCTCCAAACCTCATCATCATGTAGGGACCCATGGAAGACACCCGATTGACGCTCCTTCCCAAGCAGAGTAGGGGTGGGAGCCTGAGTTCTTCTCCCAGCCAGACAACACTGCCACTCGATGCAAGGAGCTCACAGACATCTCTCTTTCTTATCACAAGCCAGTAATCTCTGAGTTTGCCTGTGAAACAAAATCAACAAGAGGTGGTGAGGCGTGTCAGTTTTTTGTTTGCTTGTTTATTTTGCCGTTTGTAAATTTTATAAAAGTTCTGTTTTTTCATTGGTTTTCGATGGTAGAAACAGTCAAGAACACTTTAAAATTTTTATTTATTTTTGAGAGAGAGAGACAGAACACAAGCAGGAGAGAGGCAGAGGGAGAAAGAAACCCAGTATCTGAAGCAGACTCCAGACTCTGAGCTGTCAGCACAGAGCCTGACGTGGGGCTTGAACCCACGGACTGAGAGATCATGACCTGAGCTGTCGGATGCTTAACCGACTGAGCCACCCAGGTGCCCCAAGAACACCGTCTGACTATTGGGATAAAATCTCTTTAAACCGAACTTTGCAAAAGGCAAATAAATATTCTATTCAGGGTTCATACATTTGAATAATCATCTTTCAGATAACAAATACTAACTTCTGAACCTAGTGTGGCATATTTTTAATTCAACAAAGGGGAGAAAAAATGAAGTAGATTAAGCAACAATTGACATAAATGGAGCCCATCGGTAGTTGAACCACCAAAGTTAACCACGCATATACTGCTTCACAATTGGGCTATTTATGGGCTAGTTGGTTGCCTCAAACTTTATGAAATTTAAATAATAGAGAATCTATTCATAGTGGGCTTATTTTATTTATCATTAAATTAAAGCTAGATTTTATTTATGTGCATTATGTCATGGCAAGGAACGTAGGGTATTCTTTTAGAGTTCCTGGGTTTCTAGGTTATCTGGAGTCAGGACATAGGCCAGGGCCAAGGGCATGAAGATTGAGGCATAATGATTACTAATGACAATTTCAGAAACTGAGGGAAAAGAACGAGGAGCATTCAAATGTAATTCCTTTAGGTTCCCAGGGGAGCTGTATAACCTTGTCAACACAGCCTGGTCTGATGAAGGAGAGCCAGTTCACAGTGAATCAGGGTAGAAGGGAAAGTGGGACTGGTCAACAGAGCAGGTAGCTGGGGCTTTGAATATATATATGTGTCACGTAATCACCCACCTGCTTTCACTTTCACCAGACACATAATTATTTCCCGGGTTACAGAGCCATTCTACTGCCCATATAATTTTTACAGATTATTCAGCCACCCATGAATTGATTTAATTGCTGATTCTGAAATTCTCTCGTTAGAGATTCATTTATTTGGCTTTAGGCAAATCCCATGATCAGTTATTCATACATTAGTGTGAATAATTATAACATCTTGATTAAGGCTGATTAAACTTTCCATTCATCAAAGAAAAATGCAGACACTCTGGATATTTTACTTTGCCTTCCAAATATTAACTCTAGAAAGCTAACTATTAGATGACGTTTACTCAGGGCCCAATAGCTAGATAGTTGGCAAGGTTAGAGGGAGAATAAAGAAAACAAAGGCTCTGTTGTCTAGGAAGATCTATTCATTTGTTAGGTAATTTTAGTGAATCCTCAATATTTTTATTGCATTTATTCTAAAGACTTTTAAAGCAATATGATTACCCATAGAAATATTCCATAATTCTGGGTTTTGTTAACTTTTAAACTCTTAAGAGAACCTTAATGGTTGGATTCAGTTTGCGAAATACGTGTAGATCCCAAGTATCTGTACCTTTTTATTATTTGTTACCTCTCATCTATTATGTAGCCTTCTCCTCAGGTATCTTTTAAGATTCTAGTGTTGGATTGAACTAGAATTGTGGTTTCACTATGAGAGGAAGACGGGAAGAAATGGACCAAGGGACTTGGGAGGCACATATTGTCAGTGAAGTTAAACCAGGAAGGCAGAAGTAGTATGGTACATATCATCATATGTATGTATGATATAATATATCATGCATATGTAGGGCATGATACACATGTATGTATGTGTATGTAAATCACATATATTACATAACCTATGTAATATATATATTTCATAATTTGTTGATATATATAATGAAGAATATATATAACAAAGAATGCATATATATATTTAATAAGGAATCAGTTTATGTGATAGTGAGGTCTGGCTAAGCAAGTTCAAAACCCACAGGGTAGGCAGTCTGGAAGGGAAGATTCTGGGCAGGCTGGAATCCACGACACAAGCTGAAGCTTTTGTCCACAGGCAGGAAGAAAGATTTCATGGTCCAAAGCTGCTATCCGCAGGAAGAATCTCTTCCACATCATGGAGAAGCATCAGTCTGGTTTTCAAGGCCTTGCTGTGGTTTCATTCAGGCCCATTCATATTATCCAGGAGAGGGTAGCTTACCTTGGGACTTTATTTACACACGCACAATCTTCCACAGAAACACCTGGCTTAGTGTTTGATCAAATAACTGGGGACTGTAGCCCAGCCAAATCGATGTGTCACAAAGGTCATCATGTCCTGTAGAAGGGAGAGGTCATGGTGATGGACCTTAGGAACTTACATGGTGAACCCTAAAGGGACAACAACTTCTTTCCAACACCTTCAACTCTTTCTCTTCTGGACTTTCTCCCATTGACATTTTATTATTATCAAATCTATTAATTAAAAATAAGCATCTCTCTTACTTGACACTTGAACACTGTGGGTGTTAAAGGTGCCTGCCCCATGTGGTTGGAAATCTTCATATAACTTCTGAGTCCTTGGAAACTTAACTACTAATAGCCTACTGTTGACCAGAAGCCTTACTGATAACTAAACAGTGGATTAACACATACTTTATACCTTATATGTATTAGATTCTGTATTCTTACAATAAAGCTAGAGAAAAGAAAAAGTTACTAAGAAAATCATGAGGAAGAGAAAACACATTTATAGTACTCTATTTATATAAAAAAAAAGTCCATATATAAGTGGACCTGTGTCATTCAAACCCATGTAGTTCGGGGTCAACTGTACTCTTATCTTCTTCCTAAGTTTTCCCTTTATTTCACACGAAATCCTCTTTGTTAAGTTACCTACTTAATATTAATTACTATACAAGCCAGTGCAGCCTTTGAAATACTCTCCCTCAGCATCACAAATGCTATCTTTCTTTAACACAACTGATTATCAACTCCTGTCACCAGAAAACAAATACATAGCATCACTTGGCCAATTCAGTGACCCAAGAGTCCCTGTAACATCTCGTTTCTCCCCAACACCCCTCCCTGCATTTAACCAATCATCAAATGCTCTTCAGTTTACCCATGACCCTGTTTTTATTTCCCTACTGTTTATTCATCAGTAAATCATGCTGTGGAAAACCAAATTAAGATTTTTAATCCTCACAACAATTTATGCATTATATAAAGAACAAAAGAGACAGATGTGTAATTCCAAAAATATGATAATGGAAAAAATAGTTAGAACAAAGGATCTTTCTAAGTGCTAGGGAACGATTGCATTAACATCAAAGTACAGCAGAAGGAAAATATATAAAAACATATCCATACATTATCTTGTAAATCACTCTGTAATACATGTTTTCCGCTAACATTATTTGAAATTGTTAAATACATGGCATCACTGTGCGAACTTCCTGAAAATATGATTTTTTACAACAGCAACCTGTTATTGATAATGGCAAAAATATGATAGATAAACATAGGTCAAAACCATGAATTAAGCAATTTACTTGCCCTTAGAACTTGCTATTGATAAGCTTTTATATACTTTACTGTTTAGATTTACTTTCTAAAAATGTTTGTTAATGACATATGGTTGGTCTTATGAAAACCTCAAATTTCTGCCCCTAATTCCTCATAGAATATTTGTTCTTAAATATGTGCTTTGTAAAAGATCCCCTCTAAGTTAATAATGGATGAGAGGAAATAATAACTAATCAAGGCAATAAGAAATGCATAAGAGAGAAAGGTATTTAACATTTGTGAAGCATCTTTTATGTACCAAGACTCAGTTAAGCTATCCAAATGATGGCATTTAATTTTTACAAAGCTTTGGGATGCTGGTTAAGCGTCGGTTAAGCATCTGACTTCGGCTTAGGTCATGATCCCACGGTTTGTGGGTTCGAGCCCCATGTGGGCTGCTCTGAGTCTGCTTCACATTGTGTGTGTGTGTCTCTCTCTGCCCCACTGCTGCTCATGCTCATGCTCTCTCTCTCTCAAAAATAAATAAATGTTAAAAAAGTTAAGTTTTACAAAGCCTTCTGGGGCGCCTGGGTGGCTTAGTGGGTTAAGCGTCCGACTTTCACTTAGGTCATGATCTCACGGTTCGTGGGTTCGAGCCCCGCGTCGGGCTCTGTGCTGACTGCCGGCTCAGAGCCTGGAGCCTGTTTCAGTCTGTGACTCCCTCTCTCTCTGACCCTCCCCTGCTCACGCTGTCTCTCTCTCTCTCCTAGAAATAAATAAAAATTAAAAAAACAAAAGTTTTACGAAGCCTTCTGAAATAGACATGCCCAATTTACAAGTAAGAAAAATGAAACATGAGAATTGGATTGGTTGGTTCTATGCCTGTTTCCTCAGTTACTTTTGCAGGTTATGAAACGACTCCAAACTTTGAACAACAATAACTTTATAAGACCTCCCTCTGAAAGAGCATGTCATGATCACAAAAAGGGAGAGAGGAAAAAAAAGAGTAGACTGAATAACAGAGCCACTGGACCCATAGAGTTTATGCACAGGTGGTAGAGCAAGAAAGGTGGGGAGAAACTGAGAATGGAGACCCTACTCAGATTTCCTCAAGGTCATCGGAAATTGTGGGAAGCTAGTAAGCATGGGCAGTTACAGGACGACAGCCATATTCCAGAAGGATAGCGCCAGAGGCAATATTTGTGGGAGCCTGGAAGGGCAAGGTGAGCAGGAAGAGGAACATTTAGGGAGTTGTTGCCAAACTGAAGGAAGAGTGAGGCACGGCAATAAAATACGACAGAGATGCTTGCGTTAGTGATTGTTGATAATAACATGGAAGTAGACTCTACACAAAAAAGTGTGGACTCTGTTTTAATCCAAACATAAAGAGGGCATCACATGTGGCTTAAGCAGTAGATTTCTAGATTACAAGGCAAGTAGAAGGGAACCCCGAGCTCCTGAAACACAGATGGGCTTTCATGTGCCTGTGGTTGCCTATGTGTCACTAGAAGACACTATAGGTTGATAAAGAATATTTCATGATCAACTAATCTTCCAATTTTAGGGATTTACACCCATTTTCATGCCAAGAGACCATCTTCCTTTCTGAGCTTTTGGCACATGATTCACCTAAAGGGATTATGTATAAACCTCTTTTTTTTTTTTTTCTAGGAGAGAGAGAGCGAGACAGCGTGAGCAGGGGAGGGTCAGAGAGAGAGGGAGTCACAGACTGAAACAGGCTCCAGGCTCTGAGCTGGCAGTCAGCACAGAGCCCGACGCGGGGCTTGAACCCACGAACCGCGAGATCACGACCTAAGCGAAAGTCGGACGCTTAACCGACTAAGCCACCCAGGCGTCCCTGTATAAACCTCATTTGGCGGTAGATAGTGATGGAAGTCATCCCATCCCCAGACCGAGATTTTCCAACTTGAGTAATGTAAGACTTCTAATGTCTATGCGTGTCTGTTTTATTACCCTTTTGATTGCATGGACAATTTTATTTTTCTACCCTTCTTGCCTTGCTGTGGGATCTTGTGAAAGTTCTGGCCAGTGGGTGAAGGTCAGATGTGGAGTAGTGTTACTTGTGGCGTGGATTATTTAGTTTCCAGTGAAAGAGGCACCAGTGCATTTTTCCTCCTGTCACAGTGATTAGCAACATCCATCAGTAAGTTATTAGCAAAGTTAGCAGTAAATTATTATTAATTATTTTCAACCGTTATTAATTTATGATCAGTAAGTCATTAGCAACATAGAATCTCCTTTCACTTGGGTCCCTGAAAACTGGACTTGAGCCCCTGACCGACCCATGGAGAATTTCTAGCAGAAGCAAGAAATAAGACCTGGTGTTAAAAGGCTGCCAGATTATGAGTTTCTGTTACCATTGCAGAATCTAGTGTCTTCTGATTGACTCCCTTTATATCAGTTCTGACATTGATAGAGCAAGACATAAAGCAAGAGATTGATGACCTGCATCAAGGTTCCTAGACTTACATAAAAGGGACATTTTATGAGAATCGGCATTGCTGGATAGTTCCAGGTACAAACCAACGTTTCCCCCCTTCACAAGGGAGCAGTACTCTAAATGTGTCACTAGAAATGTTAATTGTCTATATGGTGTGTCTGTAGTACCTGTCAACTCATATATCCCCTGGATTGTGACCTCTTTTCCAAAAGCTCTCACATTTCTCAAAGTAAAAGTGTGTGTGTGTGTGTGTGTGTGTGTGTAAATTTGACACAGTGCTAGTGGAGATACAGAGGAAGAAATGGATGAAAAAGTTCTTTCAGAGAAAAACTCAACAAGTATGGGCAGAAGGGATGTAAATGAGTAAATAATGGATGATAAAACATAGTAATATAAGAGACTTCAATAAAGGCATAGCCAACAACATGAAATATACCAGTAGATGAATACATTTTGAGAAGAAAGAAGTGATTTTGCTTTACTTGGATATAATCATAATATTTAACACTTATTGAGTGTGCTGGTCACCTTTCTAAATGTTTTACATGTATGAACTCGCATAATTGTTCTGACACAGTGATGTGGGCATTTGTATTAGTCCCAGCATATGTGTGAGAAAGAGATCATATCCTAGTATGAATCCAGGTTTATACCATGGTGCTGGCAGAATATACCAAGAAATCAGCCCCCTGACTTGGGCACCTTTGCTGTTTTCCTAGTCATTTGCCTTCCTGTAACATCTGAAGGGTCAGAGTATTATGATTCAGAAAATTGCGTTCCATCCTGAATCTCAGTTTACCCAACTGAGAAACAGGGTACGATCCTTCTCCTCCCTGCTTCCTGGCACTGTGAGCAAAAGTCCAATAAATTGGGCCCAGTTGACAAAACGAAAAGTGAAGCACAAAGAATGATAAAAAGAATCAAGATGATATCTACACACAGTGCAGTAAGAGACAGTTCACAGGGCCAGAGAAAGGGGTGAGACTGGGGGAGTGATGAAGTTGGAGGGGAAAAGAGAATCAATAAAGGTTAATAAGTTCAAAGATAAATCGTAGCCGTTTGTGCCTGGTCTTGGCTGGCAGAATGTTATCAACTGCAGAAAGGTCAAGGAAAGTGGTGAAGGGAAGGGTAACGGGCATGTGTACAGTCAGGAGGAGACGGGCATCCTTGGGTCAGCATTTTTGTAAGAAGACAGCATGGGTTGGGAATTCATGTTTAGCAGATAGTCTGAGCAAGTGGAGTGGCAGGAAGAGATTTCGGGCAATGTCATGGGTAGTTGGGGACAAGAAACAGGAGCGGCTCAAAAGGAAAACAGACTGGAAGCAAGAGCCTGTCCCCCAAATGCTGAGGAGGCAGGTGCACTGCCATGGCCAATGCCAGGCAACTGTAGTTCACCGGAGAATTTGTGGTGACTGTTAAAGTCGTGCCAAGAGAAAAAAACCAAACCAAACGAAACCAAAAAACCACGCTTCTAGGGATTACACTGTGGATTTAAGAAGCTAGATCAAATTCCGTCTCCATCACTCCCTTGTACAACTAGGTTGTCAATATAAGGCAAAAAATGATAACCTGCAAAAACGAAACAAAACACCACACACACACACACACACACACACACACACACACACACACACACTTGAGCCATGTAAACAATCCCAGTGAAATTGGCTACCTGACTCACTTTGAATGAGTGAATGTAAGCATGAAATGAAATTTCGAATCCTGGCTGATGGAGGACAGGCTTAACCAAATACTCTGTGCTTTTTCACTTAGAAGATGAGAAGGGATTTATTTTGTAGAGAAAAGAAATGAATCTGCTACAGATTTTTTTACTGGTTGTTGCCAGGATAACAGTGTTTGAAATAGGGAGGACAAAGACCTTTACGTATCTTCTGTAAAATTGGATTGAAGGTTTTGGAATACGAAGCTATATCTATATTAAGTGAAGAAAAAAGAGAGACAACAAGCCCTGGATCAGCCTAAAGAATACAAAGTTAAGGAGTAGCTGAAAACCACTGAGCCAGTATTATTCAGTATTAGTTATCCAAGATGTTCACGGAAGGCAAGTAGGGTATTTAAGCAGGACGCTCATAACTGGGTATTTCAGAAAGATTGAGAATCCAGCAACAACAAAAAGACATTCAGGTGACCTTCAGATGGTGATAGAGAAGACAATAGAGAGAAACAAGTGTCCGGGCAATAAACCAGAAAATCGCTTAGAAACACTTGCGAGGCGGTGATGGCCTCTTCTCAGGAAGGCAGAGCTAACCTCAGTGGCCTGGCTGGGACTCAGGGCTTAAAGAGAGCTTCATGCCCTGCTCTGCAGGGGACGACACATTTCCATAAAGCATGTGATTGTTTTGTCGGAAAAAGTGGGTAGAGTCCATTTTGGATGCCGTTCACAGAGAAATGCCATTTTAGAATACGGGTGTAAACAAAGCTCTTTGGGAGGTCCGTGGGGAGGAAAACAGGTTTGCTTGGCATTCGTGAGGGAAGGGCTGCTGGCAGAGCTGGGCTTTGACAGAGAACATGCTTCTGTCAGACTGAAGCCAGGCTCTTTGCTATGGCGGGACCGGCACGAGAACATTTGAGAAAGCAGAGAACGTTTTGTGTTCGTTGCCGTCTTTTCACAGTTAGTAGAACATGTACAGTTTGTTGTCTATTATTTGGGCAGAAAAAGGCTACCATTTCCAAAGAATGAGGGGGGTATGAAAGAGTTAAGAGTACCGCAAAGGCCTTGTGAATAAAAGCTACATCCAAGAGAAAACAGCAATAGCTTCTGAATGTTTTGTTCCCTAAAGCGTGTGCCTGTGTTTGAATCCTGGGCTCCTCAGTTTATGAGCTATGTGATCTACATAAATAAAGTAACTTCCTGACTTTATGTGAGCTGAGGTTTCATATCCAGTACGCTGGAATTAAAGGTACATATGTCATTGTGAGAGAGAATACATTGTAAAGCAGAATAAATGAGAAAATACGTATAAATGAGATGATACACATAAAGAACTTAGTATAGCTTCTGGCAGATACAAAGTGATCAGTGATAGGGGCTGGTAAGTCTCCAGGGAATTGAATTGATCAGTTGGAATAACGAGGTATCTCAGGCTTATATTGTAATTTTCTTGCCTCAGTTCCAGAGTGGGTCATTTCTCTACTATCTATCTTTCTATACATCACATGTAGCTAAGTATGAACAGGCTAATTAGTTAATTAGGTTTGATTGAGATAAACAGGTTTAACTAATTACTTCTAATTAACTTGGTGGTAGAAGTCCTGCACAGAAATAGGTAATAAATATAATAGAGGAGACACCATAGAGATAAACACATGGGTTCCTTAAAATTGAGTCAAGAAATAAAGAACTAAATTATACAAGGATAGAAAGGTAAACTCTATACTGTCACCATCCCAAATGTTATAGTTTTTCATCTGAAAAGGCTTGTGAATCTAGAGACAAATAAATAGAATTAATCTAGATCTTAGCAAAATTTATCAAGATAAAATGGCAACCCCCAAATTGATTGCATTTATATAATCCAGCAGCAAATGTTTTGAAAATACAATGTTTTAAATGACAGCCTTTCCTAAAACATCAAAGAACTAAAATACTGAAGAATAAATTTCACAAGTGAAGTGCAAGATCTTTATAGAGGTTGTACAATTATGTTAAAAGAAACGTTAAGCAAATGGAGAGATAAATTATGTAAGTGGATAGAAATACTAATTATATAAATATGTCAATTATCCTGGAATTAAATATATAAAAAGGTGCTATCCAACTTGGTTCCCAATGGGAATTTTTGTGGTTTGGGGTTCTTACCACTATAAGATCAAAAATATCTTATTTTAAGATAAGGAAGAGTAAGCTGTTCATTAACTGAGGAGTTGCATTGATTTGTTTGCCTTTGGCGAGCAAGGGTTAGGGAGTGATTTGATAGAGGATTGAAGACTTGTCAATATACAACAAGTATTACCTTGAACTATATGAAATTGTCATTTTTGTTTTTCAACAAGGTCTCATATTGACAATTTTGTATGCTTCCAACTAATACCTATTTTGTTAAAGTTTACTGGGAATCAATCAACAAAATACATGCTTTTAAAAGTCAACAATGGCTCAACAAAATTGGGATAGAAGGATCTTACCTCAGTACAATAAAGGCAATATATGAAAAGCCCACAACTTAACTTAATAATCAATGGGGACAACGGGGAAGCTTCCGCTCTAAGGTCTGGTACAGGCATGGATACTCAACCTCACCACTTCTTTTCAACATATTACTGGCAGTCCTAGCCAGGGCACCTAAACAAGAAAACAAAATAAAATGCATCCAAATTAGAAAGGAAGTAAAATTAACTGTGTGCAGAAAATATGATCATATATGTGGGAAACCCTAAAGACTCAACAAAATCTGTGAGAACTCATAAATTTGGTAACATTGCAGGATACAAAATCAATAGACATAAGTCAGTCATGTTTCCGTAAATAAACAATGAACTATCCAAAAAAAATGAAATTGAGAAAATAATACCATTTGAAATAGCAACAAATAATAAAATACTTAGGAACAAACTTAACCAAAGAGATGAAAGACCTGCACGTTAAAAATTGATGAAGGAAATCTAAGAAGACACAAATGGAAAAACATCCTGTGTTCATGGGTTGAAAGGGTTAATATTAATAGAATAGCCATACTACTCAAAGTAATGGAAGGATTCAGTTAATTCCTATCAGAATCCTGAGTGGTCAAAGTGAGCTTAAGCAAGAAGAACAAAGCTGGAGGTATCACACTTTCTGAATTCAAAATTTATTACAAATCTACAGCAGTCAAAACAGCATAGTGCTGGTATACAAACAGACATACAAACCAGTAGAACAGAACAGAGAGCCCAGAAATAAATCCACACATATTCAGTTAACTAATCTTAAACAAAGGTACCAAGAACACAAAATGGAGAAATGGTGTTAAAAAAAAAACAAAAAAACACCTGGATATCCACACGTAGAAGAATAAAATTGGACCCTTATTTCACACCGTATACAACAATCAACTCAAAATGGATTAAAGACCTAAATGAAGGACCCAAAGCCATAAAGCTACTGGAAGAAAAAATAGGCAAAATGTTTCTTGATGTTGATCTGGGCAATGATTATTTTTTTCTTATGCTTTGTTGCCAAACCACAGGCAACAAAAGCAAAAGTGAACAAATTGGACTGTATCAAACTAAAAAGCTTTGATCCAGCAAAGGGAAAAACGAATAGAGGGAAAAGGCAATCTATGGAATGGGAGAAAATATTCTCAAACCATATATAGGATGAGGGATTAATATCCAAAATATACAAGAACTCAATCAACTCAATAGCAAAAAACCAAATAACCCAAATTTTAAAAAAAAGGACAAAGAATCTGAATAGACATTTCTCTAATGGAAACATACAAATGAACAACAGCTATATTAAAAGGTGCTCAACTTCACTTTATTAGGGAAGTGTAAATCAAAACCCCAAGGAGGCATCACTTCCCACCTGTTAGAATAGCTATTATCAAAAAACAAAACATAACAAGTATTGGTGAAGATGTGGAGAAAACTGTCGGTGAGATGTAAATTGGTACTGCCACTATGAAAAATAGCATGGCATTTCCTTAAAAAATTAAGACTAGAATTCCTTGATAGTCCTGCAATCCCTCTTCTGGTTATATATCCAAAGAAAATGAAATGAAGATCTTGAAGATTTATCTGCACCTCCCCTGGTCATTGCGACATTATTCACAATAGTTAAGACATGAAACAAACTAAATTGACAACATGTGGATAAAGAAAATGTGAATATATGTATATGTAAATCTAAGATATTTATGTAATTTCAACCTAGTAGAACAATATAGTAAAATAGAATATTCTTCTTCAATGGAATACTACTCAGTCTCAAAAAAGAGGGAAATACTGTCATTTGTGACAACAAATCTGGAGCACGTTATGCTGAATGAAATAAACCAGATGCAGAAAGAGAAATAAAGCACGATCTCACTTACGTGTGGAATCTGAAAGAGTTGAACTCATAGAAGTGGAGAGTAGAAGATTGGCTGCCATGTGCTAGGGGAGGAGAAAATGGGGGAGATGTTGATCAAGGTGCACATAGTTTCACTTATGCCAGAGAAAGTAGTTCTAGAGATAAGGTACCAATGTGACTAATCAGCAATACATTAAGGTATACTTGAAATTTGCTAAGAGGGTAGATCTTCAGTGTTCCTACATGTTAGTTAGCTTGATTGGAGTGATTATTTCACAATGTTTCTGTGTGTCATCGAATTGTACCCCTTAATATATACAATTTTAATTGTCAAATATTCTTACATAATAAAAACATCATCTTTGGGTTCTATGACTGTGAAACCATGCAATATGAAAAAAAATCTGGTAAAACATGGAAACCTTTAATTCCACATCTTCATGCTTAATCTACAGAGTAACTGTTTCAAGTCATGAGAGCAATAAGGATTTAAAAGGTCTTCCACCCAACTATATACGCTTCTGTTCCCAACTCTTTTCTTCCCCCGTTAACTTTCTGTAATTTCTCTTAGAAATGAGAAACGAACAAGGAATGCTAAATAGCGCCCCTGGTGGCAAGCTGCATTGCACAGCAAACCAGCCATCAGTGAGTAGAACTTCATTCACTACTTTTGAGCATATGGCCCATTTTTTTCTTGTCATTTACTGTAAGTTTAGAACATGAAGATGTGCACATTTATGTGAGAACTATTCCCAAATGTCCATCTAATATACATATCAAAGTCCATTTGTAAAAACCTGATTATGCAGTGAGATTTCTTGGGAAATTATTAAAAACTTTTCAATTATTCCCTTTGTATATGATCTCCTAAGCAATATTATAATTATTAAGAAGAAACTACACTAAATTTGAAACCTCCTCCTCCAAGTCATTTTACAGGGATAAATCTTTTATAATTTTTTCTTCTGGGGGGAAAATGTAGCTATGGTATAAGAATTTAAAAGAAAATACCAAACATATATTACTTACATAAGGTATACCCATGTAAGGTTGCCTGGAAACCGAAAAATAATTATACACATCACTTTGCATTAGAATGTTGGAAAAGGTACTAGTACTCACACCTTATAAGCACAGCCTTGCAGGTAAAGAGCAATCTTTTCCCAGCCTCGATTCTGAAACCAAATAGCTATATAACATTGGCTAAGATGCTTGGCATTGTTCATCTCACACTGCCTTATATAAAAGCAAGAGAAAATTTTTTTGTCTAGTTTTGCCCAACTGATACTGCTTGAGTCCATGCAACAAAAAATCATGGAAGTTCATTGTTGATTCTGTCACAGTCAACTTCTAATGTTCAATGAATAAGAGCAGTATAATCTTTCCAAATGCTCATTCAAAGTCAAGGAGTTGTTTGAAATTTAACATCCGGTTAAAAAAAAAACAAAAAACCTCGGGGCGCCTGGGTGGCTTAGTTGGTTAAGCGTCCCACTTTCCCTTAGGTCATGATCTCGCGGTTCGTGGGTTCGAGCCCTGCGTTGGGCTCTGTGCTGACTGCCAGCTCAGAGCCTGGAACCTATTTCAGAGTCTGTGACTCCCTCTCTCTCTGACCCTCCCCTGCTCATGCTGTCTCTCTCTCTCTCTCAGAAATAAATAAAACACTAAAAAAAAAAAACAAAAAAAAAAACAAAACCTCAAAATGGGGCACCTGGGTGGCTGAGTCAGTTAAGCATCTGACTTTGGCTCAGGTCATGATCTCACAGTTTGTGAGTTTGAGCCTGCGTTGGGCTCTGTGCTGATGGCTCGGAGCCTGGAGTCTGCTTCAGATTCTATGTGTGTGTCTCTCTCTCTGCCCCATTTGCACCCTCTCTGTCTCCCTCTCTCTTTCAAAAATAAATAGACATTTAAAAAATTTCTAGACGTGTCATAGGCCTTCCCTGATTTCCTTTCTGCCGACTCCATCTTACGTCTTCTAAACTTAGGCAGTTGCTTAAACCTCCTTTTAATTTTTTTTCCACCATCCTGTCTACGGAGTTCAGACATATATCTGTTTATGGTTCCTTGTGCCTTAATCTCAAAGTATTATCTTTTAAAATGGCTTTAGTTAGACATATTTATTCATACTTTTTTTCCCACTATACAGTGATGAAATTTGCCCATGATATAAATAAGACAAAAAGTCTTGTCTTTTTTAAAATAATTTTAAGCACAGAAACTCAGAACTTCAAGCAGTTTGTGTGATTTATACACTTTGGTTCAGCCTCAGTGAGTTTTCTGTCTTGTGGCTCAGATTTAAGAGCCATTACATCAACCACTAGGTTGAATCTCCTGGATTCCTGAAATAGGAAACCAGAGACATTTCTTAAAGAATTTGTTCATGGCATGGTTTGTGCAATAAATATTGCTAGAGTATATTGAACATAACCAAAATTTAACCCACAAAATTCAGGAGAAGGTGATATTGTGGAAAGATCTCTGGGATAGGTATTTAAAAAAAACAAGTATTCCTCAAATAGTGTATTGATTTCCTAGCAAGGTGATTTGGAAACGCTTCATTTCTCTGCACTTTGGGTCCACCGTCAGGAAATAGAGATAGTAATATCCACTTGTTTTTCGTAAGATTCTTGTGCAGCTCAAAATTTTTCTAAGTCATGGGGCACCTGGGTGGCTCAGTCGGTTGAGCATCTGACTCTTGGTTTCGACTCAGGTCATGATCTCATGGTTTGTGGGTTTGAGCCCTACATCAAGCTCTGTGCTGACTGTGTGGAGCCTGCTTGGGATTCTCTCTCTTCCTCTCTCTCTCTGCCTCTTTACCCCCTCTCAAAATAAATAAACTTAAAAAAAAAATTAAAGCCATCACCATATAAATACAAAAGTACTAAATGGATTTAAAAACGGAACACTTGAAATGCAGGGAACCATTTTCAAAAGTTAATTGCCCTTTATTTGAAAATGGCATAGCCCTCTATGTATTTACTAGGATAGCTAATTTTTTAAGTGTTTGGGTTTGTAAAAGTTGGGCCTACTGTAAAGAAAACTTAAAAACAGAAGGTAAGGTAGAAGTGCTCCACTATGAGTGTATTTCTGTTCACATGGAAATGAAATATGAAGCCCGTCAAGAAGATAGAGGGCAGTTTGGAGTTAACGGACTGAGCACTAAAGAGAATATTCTAAAACAACTGCTCTCCTAATGGATGCCAGAGAATGAGGAGAGGAAAAAGGGGAGTGGCACAATAGAACTTGCTAGAAAGAGGCCAGGCCTACATCAGAGAGTCTTACACTGAATGAAATAGAAGATTTTGCCTCTATATCACTCCAGTGAATTAGAATTCGCTTTCCAATTAGAGAATGGGGTTTTACTCATGATCTTCTAAAAGCAGGGAAACCTCCAAATAAACTCAGAAAACAAAATGGAAGCTGGCAGGGCTCAAAGGCAACTATACCCGACTCTGTTCACACGCTTGTCTGATTGGAAGTCTCTTGCTCCCAGAACCCGACGTTAGTGGATGCTACTGGTGACCCACTCCGGTTACATTTACCAGCATATTGTATTAGTCTTCCAGTTGCTCCAGGTTGTAGCTACTAAAGGCTCATAGCTACTCCTTTCTCTCATGTCTAAATCGCCTTCTATCAAACGGAAGCTCCCAGCCCAAAGATCAGGCCCGCCTCACCTTGGCCAATGACGTACTTACGGGGGTGTTTAAAAACAGACTGGCACCCCTGCTTTAGAGTGGGATCATTTGTGTGGTACAAGTCATGTTCCGGAACTCCTTCCCTACCACACCTTAGCTGCTTTCCTCACGTTCTTTCTCCGGGGTAGACTTCTCACTAGAACGCTCGATTGAGAGTGTCGTTCTCAGGCCTTGTTTCTGAGGAATCCAACCTCAGATAATCATATCAAGGGCGACCCTGTGCTATTTAGCATCCTAAACTTCTCTAGAATCAAGTTCAGGAGTTCCCGGATTCAACACGCTTTGTGAACTTTTCCATAATGGAGGTGACTATCCATCAAAAACTGATGGATGTTTGCCAAGTGGGTGGTCTTTTCTACTACATTGCAAGTCTCATATAATTGAACAAAACCTATTGCAAAGCTGCCTTTCAAGAGATCAATGACATCACATTTTTATGATGGTAACTCTTCTAGAAAAAAGAACATTCTCCTGAACAATACATTGAGCACCGTGCCTTCACCAAAGATGTATTTAATGGGTATTCTGTACTGATTTTATGAAGTTTATAATATATCTAAGTACTTGCCAAACTTAAAACTCATGACCTGCCCTCTCTTTACACTATCTTGTAAAGAATAAGATATAATAAATCCTTAGCAGTAACATTTTCCACACCATTTTTCTTAAATGCTAGGATGACTTTGTGATTGGTGACTAGTGGTTTAAAATTTGTGTTTCACGCACATCTCTTCCCTTAACTTTCTAAATTGCTACGGTTAAAAGTCAGTTCAACATTTCAGGGTTGAAATTTCCTCAATTTCCTTATTGTACAGCACTACTTGGTTTCAATTTTTAAATTGTATGTTTATATTAATTATGTATTGATTGTTCCATATGTTTTCATCAAATACACACATGATTTTTAAAAAAATAAATAGAGGGGTGCCTGGGTGGCTCAGCTGGTTAATCCTCTGACTCTTGATTTCAGCTCAGGTCATGGCACTGAGCCCTACCTTGGGCTCTACGCTGGGCGTGGAGTCTGATTAGGATTCTCTCCCTCCCTCCTTCCCCCACTCCCTCTCTCTCTTTCCATCTGCTCCTCCCCCACTCACACATGCTCCCTCTCTCTCAAAAAATAAAAAACAAGAACAAAACAGAAAGAAATAAGATACAAGGACATATAATGAAATCAGTATTGCTCCTTCTCTTTCTTTGCCTTCCCCTTTCTCTTCTGACCACTAGTATCATTCCTAATGGACCACCATTTCTAAAAATCATAGCTTATCATTCAGCAAATTATCTCAACATATTTACTCTTTTCCCCCCCAATTTTGCTTGTTGTATATCAGCTTCCAGGAATTACATATATGAAAATAAGGCAAAGTTTGGTCATGTGATAATAATGATCACATGACAATAATTCTTAACACTGGGCCATAGGTTTATATCCTATATCCTCTTATGTGGGTTACTGGTACAATTGTACTTTTTCCCCCATAGCTACTTGGAATCCCATCTACTAAATAGATATTCCTCTAGTGTCCTGGGAAACACCTTCTTGGGGCCCCGGACTTACTACTTCAATATTAATTAGTCTGATTTTCTTTTGTTCTTTTTATAAGTTTTTCAAATGTTTATTTATTTTTGAGAGACAGAGACAGAGCATGAGCAGGGGTGAGGCAGAGAAACAGACANGAGGCTTCCCTTCATTGTTTTTCTGATTGAATCTAACCCTAACTCCATAATCTTTCTTTTTTTCTCTTTTACTGTGTTTTACGTGTGTAACTTATTAAGCAACTTCCAAAGAAATTATCTGCTATTTTCATATTTCGTTGAGGATTCACCTGTAGTTGGGGGTAAAATAGTTTCTGCCAGAATTATGAATGGCATTCTCAACTTTTGTATAATGCTGCCAGTAAGCTGAGCCTTTGGTGCATTTTTGTTGATAACATTTTCTCTTATTTAAATATTTGAAGTAATTTTTAGTCTTCATGCTCTGAAGTATTGAAATAATGCACCAACGTATGGGTATAATTTTCAATTATTGTGCTGGTCATTAAGTGGATCCCTTCAACCAGGAGATGTGTATCCTTCAGATAGGGAGAATTATCTTTTCTTTAAGTTTAAAGAGTTCTCTAATATTTTCTCTCTCTTTCTTTGGAATTCCTATTTATTGGATAATGAACCTTCTGGAATGGCCCAGACTGCCATGTTGTAGTTGGATTAGTTCTCATCTTTGAGCGATTTGTTTTTACTTAGACTTTTAATCCCTCAGCTCAATTTGATTTTACACATTTATGTTTTTAATTTTCTTTTTTTTAGTTTATTTATTTATTTTTGAGAGAGAAAGAGTGGGGGAGGATCAGAGAGACAAGGAGAGAGAGAATCCCGAGTAGGCTCCGTGCTGTCAGCGCATAGCCTGACTTGGGGCTCAAACTCACAAACTGTGAGATCGTGACCTGAACTGAAATCAAGAGTTGGACGTTCAACTGACTGAGCCACCCAAGCACCCCAACATTTACATTTTTAATTTTCAAAAGTTCTTTCTTTTTCTCTTTCCATGGTATTGTATGTGTGTGTGTGTGTGTGTATGTGTGTGTGTGTGTGTGTGTGTGAATTCAAGCAAATATCTTCTTACAGTAAATAGGTTTTTATAACCGTTGTTTTCTATTCACCAAATTATCTCCTCATTCAGGCTTATGTTTTCTATTTGTTTGTCAAGTGCTGTTCAAATAGTGATTTTACTGTTGGCTAAGCTTGAGGATAAGGTAATCAGCTGGGTTCAGGGCCCTACGTACATGGATGGGAGATTTGTTTGACTGGACACTTTAGCCATGGTCCATTATGTTGAGGCTCCTAAATATCTGAATTTTGAAGCCCTTTCTCTGAGGCCATTCATTTCCTCTAGAAATAAATGCTTTGCTCTTTTCTCCTCTGATATGGGGTGTGGATACCTGGTTACTGGGAATTCTGCATCTGTGGAGAAGATAGAGTTGGGCTATCAATGATTTCATATTTGTTTTTCAAAGACCCTCTCTGATTTCAGGTACATTTTCCACTTCTTCCCATTGTCCAAACAAGTGTTTCCAAGTGTCAAACCTCCAGGNTGCCCCTCCCACTCCCCCGCCCCTCCTGATCTGGCCTCTCTGTCTCCTACTCTGGTCCCTGCACTTGTTACCACTTTCCTCCTTGCCTAAGTCTGATGGTCTCTCTTGTCTGCTAATGTCTGTTCTCCTGGGCTTAAGCATTTAAAGTTTATCATTTTAATTTCATTTTAGCAAGTTCTCAGCCATGTGAAAGAACAGCAAGTATTATCTATTCATTATCTTGAATGCAATAAGACATTTTATAAGATCCCTTCAAAACCAGAAGAACAAAACAGAACGTTTAAATCTATAAACACAATCAGTAGTCGAGGTCTTCATAGGTCTAAGCACTAAATTTAAATTATATTTTGATGTTTCTAAGAACATGGTGTTTTAGAAGGGACTTGAAAGCCCAATAGAACAGTGTTGGATCCCACTCTTCTGTTACCTGATTGAACGTAAAGGAAATAGATGGGCTCCTTGATTATCCTGAACTTGTAGTGCTTTCTCTTTTTTTAAAAAAAATTTTTAAATGTTTTATTTATTTCTGAGAGAGAGAGAGAGAGAGAGAGAGAGAGAGAGGCAGCATGAACAGGGGAGGGTCAGAGCAAGAGGGAGACACAGAATCCGAAGCAGGCTCCAGGCTCTGAGCTGTCAGCACAGAACCTGAAGTGGGGCTCGAAACCACAAACTGTGAGATCATGACCTGAGCCGAAGTCAGACGCTTAACCTACTGAGCCACCCAGGCGCCCCTTTTGTAGTGCTTTCTTAAGGAGATAAGGAATCAAACACCAGGAACAGTGCCCAAAATAGAGTAGGTACCCAATAAATTCTAGAGCCCTTGCTTAATCTCTTAAGGTTTTGTTTTTATTCTCCAAAATGCACAATTTTTCTTATGACCCTTTCTATCCAGTCTGAAGGAATTGCATAGGGTCTTGTCTACTTTCCCTTTAGATGTTTCCATGACTATCTTTTCACACAACAGCCATAAGTTAGGACGCATCTATTTGCTTTTCCTAGGTAACAAACTACCCCCAAATTTAGCAGCTTCGACAGCTATTTATTTAGCTCAGAAATCTGTGAATTGACAAACTGGGCCAGACTCCATGGGTTGGTTCTGTGGACCTGAGCCAGCCTTATCCCATCTCAGTGGGACTTGCTGACCTGTCCTTAGTCAGTTGCCAGTGTGACCGGGGAGTGGCAAGTCTACTCCACATTCCCTCATTTGCCATGAGGTGTCTCATCTCCCAGCAGACCTGACAGTGATGTTCCTGTGATGGCCCATTCTGTGACTGAGGGCAGAGGTGGGCCAACACCAGACCCAATTTGCACAACGTGGCTTTTGCTACATTCTTTTGGCAGAAGCAAATCACGAGGCCAGCGTGCCTGGACAAGCATATGGTCCCTCTTTCGTTTCCATCTGTAGCAGAAGCTGTGAAGACCTGTGGCCTTTTACCAAGCTGTCAGAGTCAAGGCAATGAAAAGTCTGAGGCATCATGGTTGGGAACCAGGACACGGTTCCTACTTGGCAGAATCCCTGCCTTTTCCCCACATCACTCCGGGTGACAGGGTTACGGAAAATGTCCTGCTGCCCAGCTCTTGCCTGTGTCTGTTTTGTGCGGGTTGCCAGGTAAGGATGATTTGTATACTTCTAAAGGGTTGAAAAAGTATCAAAAGAATATTTTATGACATGAGAAAAACCTATGAAATTCCCATCTTCGTGTTCACAAAGTGTTATTATCAAACAGCCACCCCTACCCATTTACTCATCATCTATGACTGCTTCGAGGCTGAAATGGGCAGATTTGATTAGTCACACAAGGGACTGTATGCAGCCCTCCCAAGTCAAAAATATTTACTCTCTGATCCTTTACAGACCAGGGTTGCCAACTCCCTGATTTACCACATATGCCAAGTATCTGGAGATAGGTGTGCCAGCCACACAAGGCTACAGGGAAAAAAGAAAACACACACACACACACACACACACACACAGAAAAACTATGAGGAATGAAATTTAACACACAGGAAAGCCAGTGCCTCCAACCTATCCTCTGAAACATTAATATCTAAGACCCCTAATTATCTAAAAATAATCTTGATAAAGGAAATTGGTTTCCTGAGGTTTCTTTTTTACGAGGCATAAATAGGAAGACCTAACAGATTTATCATGTAATTCAAAATACACAGCAGGAAAGTGTTGATTTCACTGTTATCATTTTGATCAGAATAAATGGCTTCCTACAGCCATATTTAATCTTTTCAAAATGGAATGCCCAAATGGCTTGAGTTTCTAACCAAACGTCAGTTGGAGATTGTTTCCAAATCGTGGGGAGATGCAGTGGAAGGAAATCGGGAAGATGTGACGGAAGAGGCTAGGGGCAGCACAGAAAATGAGAAATTGACAGTGAGTAATAAAAATCTAATTTTTCCCCCATGAATTAAAAACGAGAGTGGAATTCACAAGAGGCAGTAATCCTGAGAGCTTAAACGGCTTCAAGCTAGGTCCTCCAGCTCCCAAAAGTTAAAAGCACAGCACTTTCAGAACTGTACATGTTTTTTTCCTTTTCCTTTTCTGCCTTGTAGCCTTTAAACGCCTCCATCATTTCCTTTCATCTATTTTTCAGTAAGCGAATTCTTGATTATTAAAAAAAGCATATTCTATGTAGAAAAAATTGGAACATACAGAAAAAAATTTTTGGAAGTAAATTTTTTAATCCTCATTACACAGAGATACAATAGCGATTATTTTGTCTTATTTTGTTGTCTGCTTTTTAACAGTGAATATTTGGGTTTCCCAATATTATACAAATTTTAATGTCTGCCTAATGTTCCATCAAGTTGCCACATTTTAAAAATAGTTTCTTTTTTCTTCTTGTTAATTTTTCAATATCATAAATAATAGCTTTGAGAATTAGACCTAGCGTTATTTTCTTCTGAATATTTTTATTCTTTTTAAAAAAAATTTTAAACATTTATTTATTTTTGAGAGACAGAGAATGAGTAGGGGAGCAGCAGAGAGAGAGGGCGACACAGAATCTGAAGCAGGCTCCAGGCTCTGAGCTGTCAGCACAGAGCCCAAAGCAGGGCTTGAACCCACGAACCAAACTGTGAGATCATGACTTGAGCCAAAGTCGGCCGCTCAACTGACTGACCACCCCGGCACCCATATTTTTATTATTCTTTAGGAAAGATAATAGGTCATCAAGTGTGCCTGTATGCTGACTTGAAGGCTCTGGGTTTACGTTGCCAGATAACTTTCTAAAATTTATTCTTAAATAAGGACTAAGATAGCTCTCTATGGAACAAAATGACTCTAAAGAGGATTGAATCCCCTACATTCCATTTTAATTTTCTAATGCGCAGCTGGGTAGACTGGACTGAGCTTGGTAGGTGCAGCCTTTCTTAGCAAGGCCAGATGAGATGAACAGAGAGGTGGCTGGATATCATGTGGCTGAGAAACAGCAGACTCTCATGAGTGAGGAAATGGAGTTCCACTTGTATGAGCCCACTTCTGTAGCAGTGTCAGTGTAAACTACGATGCGATTGTGACTAGAGCTAACCAAAGCTGCATTAATCCTTCAGCTTGCATTATATCGCAGTTCCCAAATGCTTGGTCGGTGATTTGTGTGGTTGAAAACAAAAACCCAAACAAGCAAACCAACAAAAACCAATGTTCCCAAGCATTCCAGTCCTTCTCCGCTATGGCCCATCTGGGTGATACAGGGAAAGTCATTTCATTTCTTGATTCTTCAATTTTCTCATATATAAGAAGAAATTAATTGGACTTGATAAATTTCAAGACCCTTCAAACTATTTTATTTTTATTATTTGTATTTTAAAGTAGTAGGGTCCACGTCTGGCGTGGAGCTGAACGTGGAGCTTGAACTCACGACCCTGAGATCAAGATCAAGATCCAAGCTGAGATCAAGAGTTGGATGTTTAACTGACTGAGCCACCCAGGTGCCCCTTCAAACTATGTTTTAAAAGATATTATTCTCATCACATAATTAAAGTGTACATATTGGTATTTTCTCTCCCAGAAAGCCCTTGAAATTCATCCACATTCTTACTTGGATTCAGACTTGGCTATACGGGTGGCCATGAGGAAAACCAAACAAGTTTCCTAATGGGCTTCTATCCTCCTTTTTCAGTCTCTTCTCCAGCAAAGGATGCCTACAGCCCTGCATCTGGGGACCCACTGGAGTGATTCTTCATGGCCAATGATTGTGGGCTTCACAGTAACTTTCAGATCATATTTCTATTAGAAGCAGTTGACAGTCTCACTCCCTATTAAAGAAGAAAAATGCTATCTTAAACTCAGTTTTAACAGGAGCTCATAGTCCTATTGTTGAAATTTAAATAGACTACAAATGGAGTAATAATGGAAGGTAAATATATGGAACACTGAGCTAATATAGACATTGTGATTAATAATAAGTACTTTATACAGCCATGTAAAAGGAAATAATTATAGATTACATTATTATATAAGATGGAACACATACGTTTTCAGGAAAGATAGCTAATTTTCTTCTACGATGTTCTAAATGAACCACATAATATAAGCCTTATTTTCACCACTGATTAAACAGAAAATACCTCGTATCTCCATAGACTTCAAGAGCACAATGTTAAAATGTACTCCACTGAACACATTCAAAAGCTTCTTTTCAGGGTCACAGTTTAATTTTTTCACAGAAATTAAATGAATTGCAACCAACAAAATCTTATTTTCCTCATTACTGTCTATTAGAACCAAGAAATGCCATCAACTTGAACTTAACTGGTCAAATCTCCACTTTGGGAGTTTCCTTACCAACAGGACTGACAGGGCATCAGCTGTAAATTGTTACCAGTGGACTCATTTTTGGGCACAGGATACATTATGTGCATCTAGAAAGGGTACTCTGCGTGATTAGTTTCCAAAAAGCATCCGACTTTGGCTTAGATCATGATCTCACGGTTTGTGGGTTCGAGCCCCGCATCGGGCTCTGTGCTGACAGCTCAGAGCCTGGAGCCTGCTTTGGATTCTGTGTCTCTCTCTCTGTCCCTCCCCTGCTCATGCTCTGTCTCTCAAAAATAAATAAACATTAAACAAATGAATAAAACTGCAACCTGGATGTTATCCTCATCACTCCAAGGATCTTGGAGACCCAAAGAGGCACCAAGGCTCTACTACTGTAAATAAAATTCAGAGGAATAAGTCTGCAAACCATTCACGAGGGCCCTGTCCATAACAGGACTGGGGTTGAGCACTAGGTAGCAAAAGCGAGCACGCCAAAAGTTGTCCGCTTCCATGTCCCCAGCTTTAGGATTCCATACTCCACCAGCACCAAAGTCCTTCTAGCTCCTTCCTTCATACCTCTGTGCCTCTCCGCTGCTGCTGCCTCTGCCTGAGACATGTCCCCCACTCTTGCCTGCTTGCCATTTCTCCTTCCCTTCCTGTCAGCCTCTGCCCCCCACCCCTTTCTGCCCTTCCAAATCCAAGTTTCTAGAAGTCTTCTCTGACCAGTGCTGACACAGCATTAGCATTCCTTCCTTGCCAGGCTCCTCGGTGCCTTGTCGCACTCTGCAAAAACTTTGCATCATGTCTGCGTGTGTGTCGCTTCTGTTTCCCTGCAGACTTTTGACCCTCTTTTGCATAGGGTCAGTTTATAGGGCAAGACAATCTCCTGAGTAATTTTATGAAAATATATGTGGCTCATCTAGCATTATGGGTTCTGTGCAGTGAGTGTGTCTTCCTTTAAGGAAATCACCCTGCCTTATCGCCTTTTAGTGATTATAAATAGAGAAACTATCAAGCCATTTTTCCCTAGGCTTGCTGTGTCCCCAGGACACAGAGAAACTCTTGGGGGCCTCTCCTGACCCAGAAGGAAAGGAAAGAGAGCGCTGCCCCCAGAGGTTGCAAAAAGAGAAGGGCTTCATGGGTTCAGAAACCCAGCAGTGAGGGGAGTACTGTTCATGGCTGCCTGGCTACGCACGTTGAGTCTCTCTACCTGGGGTTCACTAGCATTGTAGACGCTGAGGCAAGATGTGAACAGGGACCCAACCTGCATCCTCCACCCCCATTTATAGCCTCACTGGGGTTCTGTGGCTGCTGCTGCTTCAATCGATGAATGTATTAGGTGTAAAATCAAGGATGAGCGCCTAAGTGCCAATTCCAAGCCACCCTATGGCCAGAGAATTGCCCAGTGGGAACCTCCCAAACATCCACTTTGAACTGTAATGGCTTCAGGGAAGATGTCGTGGATTCGTTTCTTAAAGAGGATTATGCTTCGATGTATGGGGGATTAACTGCCACAACCCCCACTGGACTAAATGAAGGAACAAGAGCTCAGTGAGCCCACACCTTCAGAAGGACGAAAGAATTTTGTCTTCTTAGAATTTTGCCAGAACGAGTAATGATTACAACTGCTCTTTTGCTTCCTTCCCATGAATTGTGAGGGGTTTTCATTTCTAACATTACTTCCTACCATTTGAACGGAATGAAAAGGAAAGGGGATGGGGGAAGTTCTACCTAGAACAAGACTGAAAAAGCAAATTAGAAATAAATATTGAAGGAAAAGAGAACATTTAGGAGGGCATAAGCAGGGGAAGAGGGGGACTTAATCCTCAAAAGTCAGCAAATTAAACGAACAGGTTTCAGTGGCCTCTGTTATTTCTATGCAGAAGGATTTGGGTAGACTGAAAGAAAGTAACATTTCATTTACTTGAGATTAGTAATAACAACTGTCCATGTAAATGGGGACCAGGGTGGAGGCACCTGGGTGGCTCAGTTGGTTAAGCGTCCAACTTCGGTTCAGGTCATGATCTCACAGTTTATGGGTTCGAGCCCCACATCAGGCTCTGTGCTGACAGCTCAGAGCCTGGAGCCTGCTTCAGATTCTGTGTCTTCCTTTCTCTCTGCCCCTCCCCCACTCATGCTCTATCTCTCTCTTGCCTCTCAAAAATAAATAAACATTGAAAAATTTTTAAAAAAACAACAACAAAAAAGAGGACCAGGGTCTTGTCTTCCTTTGCCACATATATACACATGCATGCACACGCTCTCACACACACACACACACACACACACACACACACACACACAGTAGGTCCATCATCTTCTGACAACACTGCCCACAGAGTATCCTATAGTATAGGATTTGCTTCTGTGAATCTCACAGTCCTGGGACCCAGGGTTTCCTCTCCACGTTCTCATTTTTTTGAAGAAATAGATCATGAGTCCGGAAGGACTTTGATTCCCCAAACTGGATACTTTCCAACATAAGTAACAGAAAATCAGGGGGAACTGAGGCAGCCCTGATTTCTGGGCTTCTGGAGTTGTTGGACTAAAGTTAAATGAGGTTAATCCAAAAAGACTGGAGGCACCTTGAGTTCGTGTTAGTGAAGAGCTCCATCTCCTGTTCTGTGTGGGGATCTTCTCGAAATGACTTCCCCCAGCCAGTGGCTGCGGCTCCCACCGGAGTAATCAGAGAAAACAAACCAGTCTGTAACCCGTTTGCAAAGCAGACTCTTCTGTTCCTTCACCGTCCCTAAAAATGAATGCTTTTGGCATTTTGGTGGGACCGAGGGAAATACAGAAGGGAATACGCTTTTACATGTTTAACCTAATCTAAAGGACAGACAGGCTGCCAGGAAATTTAGAGCTTCTCTTGAATTAATTTTACCCGTTCACTTAGAGAATTCAATTTTGTACCCTCTGGAATAACAGCAAGAAAACTTTTTCCTCAGCTCTGTAAGACAGATGAGGTGGAATAGCCTCAGTACAGATCTGGTTCAAGAAACATCTTTCCTGGCTCATAAACTGAACCAGGTTTGATCTCTTTGGCTCTATGAAAACTCTTCTACGTTGATTTTAACCGTAGTCCCCCTCACTGCTCTGCCTTTTGTTACTAAAAGGAGCTCACAGGAGAAGAAAATGAAAGGGAATGTGTTTATTATAAGACAAAAATGCTAAGGGTCCAATCAATGTGATCTACAGGCTCAAAACTAGATGATTCTAGACAACATACATTTTTCTTTGGTTGTTCTATTGTAAGAATGACCTTTTGGGCAGCAATTCGGTGCTGGTTTTTGTTTGTTTGCTTGATTTCCCCTGTTGCATTAGGAAAACAATGAATCCATACAATTAGGCAGCTTTTCCTCTACAATTGTAATGGGCGCCTATCTAATTTGGAGTAAAATGCATCCGACTGTAAATCAAAAAAGCTTAAATCTATTTCTATATCTGAAACCAACTGAGACTAACAGCCTCTACAGACTTCAGTTTATTCCCTGTGGAAGGAAAAGTTGCCTCAAGCAAATCCTTTCTTCTCATATCTGAAGATGTTTTTAGTATTGTGTCATCTACCAATAGCGTGTCAAACCTTAGAAACACATTTCCTGTTATGCTTATAAAAATAGTGATTTTGAATCAATATAGCTAAGACGTTTCTGTATAGAAAAAAATTTTCAGTAGAAGCTCATGATCCTTTAGCATTCTTAATTGACTCACTTAGGAAAAGAGTAAATTAAGCTTACTCTTTTTCTGCATTAATTGGCCTAATGTTAACCCTAGCTAATAATAACATGACTAATGTGCCTTTTGTATCATTGTTCCCGGATGATTGAAACACCACAAAAGCTACCATATTAACATTAGCCCTTTGTGTTACTCAGTAAAATCAGACCTAATACGCTGAAATACTCGATTATAATTAGTATATGAATAAATATTTAATATCCAGAAGACAATTAGTGTGAAATACTAAAGTGAGAAAATTGCTTATTCCATACTAATCCACATATACTGAGTCAAATGACTTATTTTTTAAAATCACCATCATCAATCACAAAGACAGGTTTGTATCCCCTTGGATATTAAGATAGTTTAGCCACGCAATCAGTGAGCATTCACTTTTAGGTTAGGACCCCAAAATCTATATGTGAGGCAGCGTTAAAAGAAACTAGGATTGTTTCTGCAATTTTTGATTTTTTGTGCATTTTGAAGAAAAAGTTCTTGAAAGTAAATAAATATTTGATATGAAGGTAAGAGCCTTCCTGATATCTTCCAAATCATTTGCAAAGTAATGACCACGAGAGAAGTCATTAAAATTAGTTTTTCTAAGATTAGTTTTTCTCTTTAAGGACCTGATTTCATGTCTTTTGAATATGTGTCCAGAAGTGGGATGGCTGCCTCATAAAGTAATTCTAGGTTTCATTGTTTGAGGAACCTCCATAGTATTTTCCATGAAGACTGTACTGATGTCTCTTCCCTTCAACAGTGTGCCCTGTTTGCCTTTTCTCCACGCCATGTCAACACTTGTCCTTTGACTTCTTGAAAACAGCCATCCTAACAAACGTGAGGTGATATCTCACTGTGGTGTCCACTGCATTTCTCTAATGATGAGTGATGTTGAGCATCTTTTCTGTGTTTTTATGTTTACTTATTTTGAGAGAGACAGAGAGAGAGAGAATGAATGGGGGGGAGGCAGAGAGGGGGGAGGGAGAGAGAGAATCCCAAGCCGGCTCTGCACTGACAGAACAGAGCCTTGATGCAGGGCTTGAACGCATGAACCGTGAGATCATGACCTGAGCCAAAACTGAGTCAGATGCCTAACCGACTGAGCCACCCAGGCGCCCCATCTTTTCATATACTGTTGGTCATTTGTATGTTTTCTTCTGAGAAATGTCCATGCAGGTCTTTTGCCCATTTTTCAAAAATTTGAATTATTTGTTCTTTTGCTATTGAGTTGTGTGACTTTCTTACATATTTTGGATATTCCATTATTGGACACATGGTTTGTAAATAATTTCCCATTACGTTGGTTGTGTTTTCACTTTGTAGTTTGCCTTCTTTGCTGTTAGAAACTTTGTAGTTCGACGTAGGCCCAGTTGTTTATTTCTGCTTTAATCTGTGCTTTTGTTGTCAAATCCAAAAAGAACATTGGCCAAGACCAATGTCAAGAAGACCTTCCCCTATGTTTTTTCTTCCAGGAGTTTTAAGATTTCAGGTCTTATATTTAAGTCTTAAATCCATGTTTGAGTGGATTTTTGTGTATGGTATAAGGGTCCAATTTTCATGCTTTTGCATGAGGATATGCAATTTTTCCAAGACTGCTAATTTAAGAGACAATCCTTTCCCCATTGCATATGCCCGGCACCTTGGTCAAACTTGACTTGCCGAATGTGCACGTGTGGGGTTATTTCTAAAATCCCCATTTGGTTCTGTTTGTCTATCTGTTTTTATGCTAGTGCCTTGTTATTTTGATCACCATAGCTTTGTGGTATATATTAAAATGAGGACGCATGATGCCCTTAGTTTGTTCTTCTTGCTCAAGATTGCATTAGCTACTTGGGGGCTTTTCTGGCTCCATGTGAATATTAGAATTTTTTTTCTATTTCTGTGAAAAAGCCCATTGGACTTTTGATACGGATTCAGTTGAATCAGTAGATCACTTGGGGTGGTGTTCATTAGGAACAACATGCTATTTTTTGTGGGGTCATGACAGTTCTGACACTTTAAATCATCCCTCAAAGTGTTTTTCCTAGTCCACCAAGGTCTCTTTTAATTGGATGGTGCCTAGAAAAGTTACTGGATTTGGTTGAAATTACTAAGCATAAAGACTGAGAATGTTCAATCAAGTCTAGCTTTTTCTATTTACTTCCTTAGTATCCAAAGACCCTCACCCACCACAGAAAGCTTTAATCAATTTGGAAGTTTGACATTTTAAATTAAAACAGAATCTATCTTGTATTTACCCCACCATCAAGAATATCCTCTGGTTTAGGGAGGGAAGCTTTTAAAATATTCAGATATCTTCTCATTTGTTCAACTAATTACCTAAAGAGGAAAGTTTCTGGAAGATCCTATGTCATCTAGGTACATACTAAGTTATGATTTCACTCTTCAGTTTCCTTTCTTGAATATCCTACTGGGAGGAAGAATAAGGAGACAATGAAAGAGGTTAGAAAAAGCCAAAGTAAAGAAAATAATGTATTCTCATATATCTGATACTTTTCTCAGGTATTTCCATTCCTAATGACAGATGGTAGGCAAGCAGAAAATACAAACATTTGAAATTATCGATGTTAACAATAAATGGGCACCTCTCTTTGCCAAGCTACTTTCATGTATAGAATTTACTCAACATGCAAGGCAGCTCTCTGAGGTCAGTAGGACAGGGAAATCCCAGAAGAATGGGTTTCAGTGATTCTGTTCACTTTCCTTCCACAAAGCTACTCAATGTGTTTAGGCATTTAGTGTCAATTGTGAGAATCACAGCTGTCTGGGACTGAGATGATTTTCATCGGACATCCACCAGGACATGAAGAGTCTGAATGAAAGTTGTTGCCAAGTCAATTAAAGACACTAACACCTCTGAGAATTTCCAGTGAGCATAATGGGAGCCTAGAGCTGGTTGAAGGAGAGGCCAGGAGAGCAATTTTTGGGGTACTCACTGCATAAGAAGCATAAGACCACGAATGATATGAATTTGGGTTTCCAATTAGTATTCCTAAATAACTAGTGAAATGTAATCTGGACTTAGTTCTGCTAAAGTAAACAGGATTCCAGAGTGTGAATAAAAAAGGAAATGTCCTCCTCACCAGCAATAGCCAACTTCTGGGGAGGACATTTACATCAGGATGACCCCATCAACTGCAAGCGGGCCTTTGACTTTCCCTTGAGTTCAGTGATCATGATTCACTGATACCCTCAAACCACATGGCTCCCCACATGCTCTGGCTATATTTTCAGGGGAAAAAAGAATTTATGGTAACTTGCAAAAGTCAATATTGTTCACTGGATTTCCAAAGTGATGCCAGGTTTGGCAAGTCACTAAAAAAGAGGAAGAACAAGGTCTTCAGAGCCCTAGTTTCCAGTGTGTAAGCCAGAAGGAAACTTTGAAACACAATCTGAACATGATTTTAATAATTATATTTATGTATGTTAAATTAATTTTGTCTGATTGTGACAGAATCACATCATCCAAACACAAATGGTGAAAACAACTGAAAAGGAAGACAAATACAAATGTTAGAAAATGTTTTATATCTAACACATGTAAACAATTGTTGTTTCTTAAAAAAAAAAAAAGAAAAGTACACAATGTTTTGTTAATATAACAGCAGATTCCTGGGGCACCTGGGTGGCTCAGTCAGTTAAGCATCCGACTTCGGCTCCGGTCATGATCTTGCAGTCCATGGGTTCGAGCCCCGCATCGGGCTCTGTGCTGACAGCTCAGAGCCTGGAGCCTGTTTCAGATTCTGTGTCTCCCTCTCTCTCTCTGCCTCTCCCCAGCTCGTGCCCTGTCTCTCTCTGTCTCAAAAATAAATAAACATTAAAAAAATTTAAAAAGCAGATTCCTAATATACCTTCCCAGAAATGCTGAATGAGTAGCCAAAGAATACTGTTCTAATGGGGTTTAAATTATTAACTTGCCTGGGTCGCCCTGATTGTCATCAGTGTCGTCTATCAAGATTCACTTGGTCCTAGCTCAGTGTAGCAGGCTTCATATCACTGGAGAAAATCAGGGATGGAACACATCATCCAGAAAATAGCATCACATATAATCGCTATATCGAATCTCACTGAAGTTCAAAATAAGCATGGCCCCAAGGCTTAGAGGAATGTTAGATAATGGAGCTAAGAAGAGAACCTTCAACTGTAGAAAGTTTCTGTAAGATCAGTTTTCTGATTTATTTTCATAGGAGCTTATTTAAAACATGAAAGGTAACCCTTTCATTGCTGGCTGAAACAACATTGTGAATCCCTCCCCCCCCACTTCCCTGCCCAGGGAATGTTCCTTTGCTTAGGCCCTGGATTTTCTCTTGGGAAGAGCTTCCTTGTCGACTGTTCTTTGTGATCGTTCCACTCAGTGGGTCCTTCCTTGACCTCTTTCTTCCTTGGCCATCTCTGAAGGGGCCACTGGGTAACCAAACCTTCTTACATGTAGCACATTGGTCTCAGCCCAGGCTCTTCTCATGATGGCTGAGTCCAAGACTCAACTACAGGACTTTTAAATACAGCCACGTGATTTATTTGACAATATAGCGTTCATAAAACGTAATAGATTTCTTACCTATTTCATCCCAGCAAGTTTCATGTGCCAGAGATCTTTTTGAAAATATGATTTTCATGTTATGCTGGCCTTCTCTTTTTGGTCCTAAAAGCTCTCTAGCTTTAAATTAGATCAACTTGGAGCTCGTGGGCTATTTTGGAAATGCTACGTTCTTATTTTTGCTTTGCGGCATCTTAATTCACTTAGATATTTTAATACTAGAGGTAAAGACTATCCTTAAATTGGTCTCTTCCAACAGATTCAATTATAATGGGTCTTACGGCTTTCTCAGTTTTATCTTTTATGTTTTCAGTTCAAAAGAAATTAGCTACTCCAACTCCACATTGTCTCAAATTTCTGAAATTTATGATCTCTTTTCACTTCCGCTTTCAAATTAGCCAATTATTTTAAGTAGCTCCTATCTTTCTTTGAATTCCTTGCCAAATACACTCAGTTGCTTTTCCTTCAGTACTTAGATGGTCTACCCACCAAGCCACTATTTACGCAGGTTACTATTTATAAAATATTTTCCACCATTACATGGGTTTGCATTTCTCCAGCCCCTAATATCAGCTTCCTTACCACCCCAAGCTGACTGCTAAGCTGATGCCACATGTTTTATATTGTTACAGTTGTGTCGTCCTTCTACCGCTACATTCATTGGGCTAGCTAGGCTGGGCGAGGCTTTGCCTACATTTCAGGGCCTAGATGAGCTGCAAATTATAAAGAGTTGGATCAGATAGGTTGGCATTTTCACCTCCGGGAATATTTCACAGATTTTCTTGATATGGTTCAGGGTTTGTGGGTTGGGTTGTGGCCATTTCCTTATTTCTTTAACATCTTGCTCGATATTTAAAGTATTCAGTGACTATAAGGAAGATTTGGGCAAAAATCATTTTACTTCATTGTGTTTAATCAGGTCTCAAAGGACTAAAAATTTAAAGGCATAAAGGGTGTGTATTATGTCTCTCACACTAATTAGTAGAAAAGGAGACTCTTTCTAGTCAGACCATGATTTTCATCTTAAATAGAACTGTTAAAATTTACATTGCACATCTCTCCAAAATCTGTAAATGCTAGTGATAGAAGAGGAATAGAAAATAGAAAAAAAAACTGCATACATAAACAATATATACTATATGTAGAGTACATAAATATCGACTTTTATAGAAGTATATAAATATTTTAAAAATAAAAAAATATATTTTATAAAAAAATAATGTGTAATCTCATTGTAAATATGAGATGCATTTAAAATAATTTTACATCCGTATATGAGTAGTGCGGGCAGGGGGTAGCAAGCAATGCAACGCAGTGGGTTGGAGAGTCCAGTGATGTGGGGGGGATGGGATCTAAATAGGAGCCAAAGGAGAAAGCTAGAGTGGAAAAGCTAAGCGCCTAAGGAGGGAGATCTCCCTAGAAGAATATAACCTGAGAAGCCCTACATATTTTCTAAATTTAGACGTACTTGTTTCTATGCAAGTTGGGGTGGGGGCAGGGGGCGGGCTGGAAACAGGGATGTAGCTCTGGGGCTGCGGTGCGGAGGGCTTCTGCTCGCAGCGTCCTAGCTGCTGTGCACGCCCAGTGATGGCTGCCCTCCCTGCCTCCCACCAAAGTAGGAGACTCAGGCAGCGAACGAAGAGAAGCTTCTGACTGAAGGGACACAGAGAATGGTGGAAATGGGGTGAGATGCAAGGCTGAAAACGGCGGGAAGTGAAAGCCTCACCTTTTCCACTCTCTTCCCAGACTGTTAGCAGCCAAGTGTACACTTGGGACAACGTACAAGAGGCTTCTCCCATGGAGATGAGCAGCCCTATGTAAAAAAAAAAAAAAAGACCAACAGAAGTTGATATTTTCTTTCAAAGCCCAAATGCTCTACAGTAAATTGTACCAGTAGAGGAACCTCTTCCAGGCATGCAGAGATGCAGAGTTTTTTATTTTGCTTTCTTTTTCAACTGTATTTATTTATTTTGAGAGAGAGAGAGAGAGAGGGAGAGAGGGCAAGTGGAGGAGGAGCAAAGAGAGAGGGAGAAACAGAATCCCAAGCAGGATCCATGCCCAGCACAGAGCCCGACGTGGAGCTGGATCCCATGAAATGAGGTTCACGACCTGAGCTGAAATCAAGTCAGAGGGTTACCGGATGGAGCCCCCCAGGTGCTCCCATGCACAGTGTTTAAAGCACCTATTTAATATCTCACTCTCAAATAAACACGGACACACAGGGACACTAGGCTCACATGACATTGCAGAAGAGCTTCCAATGTGAAAATAAAATCTAAACAAATACATTTTTTACAAAATGAAAAAGAACCCAGAGGAAACAGAGACCGTGAATGGGACAGAGGAAAACACGATGCTGGTAAGAACACCACCACTATCTCTAACCCCCCCAAAGGATGAAGAGAGGACGTTGCACCCATATACAAAAATATAAGGTCTTTATAGAAGCATCAGAGGAGAAAAATGAACCATGGGGTTACTGAATTTTGGCATTAAAAATAATAGACATTGCTTACATAAAATTGAGGCAATGCCTGAAACATGAACAAAAGGCCAAAGATAGAAAATAGAAAAGAAGTTCTAAAAACAATTCAGGAGATTAAAAAAAAAAAGTATAAGCACTCTCCACAATAGCTAAAACATGGAAAGAGCCTAAGTGTCCATCAACGGATGAATGGATCAAGAAGATGTGGTTTATCTATACCATGGAATACTACATGGCAATGAGAAACAATGAAATCTGGCCTGTGTAGCAACATGGATGGACCTTGAGGGTGTTATGCTGAGCGAAATAAGTCAGGCAGAGAAGGACAAATATCATATGTTTGCACGTATAGGAGGATTAGGAGGAACTTGACGGAGGAACAAGGGGGAGAAGAAGGGCGGAAATGGTGGGGGAGAGGGAGAGAGGCAAACCATGAGAGACTCTTGAATGCTGACAACAACTGAGGACTGATGGATGTGGGGGGAGGGGGGATGGGCATGGAGGAGGGCACTTATGGGGATGAGCACTGCGTGTTATGTGGAAACTAATTTGACAATAAACTATTTGTAAAAAAAAAAAAAAGTATAGTGAAACTGTTAGAGAACAGGGTGAACATGGAGTGGAATTTAAAGAAATAACAAAATACTTCAGGATTTCAAAGAGCCCCGTTTCTGCCTGCGTATCACATGAACAGAAACACAGCCCCTCGAGGCATATTAGTGACATTTTAGAACATTAGGAACTAAATTTAAAAAATTCAAGACTTTATAGGTAAACAGTAGGTAAAATGCAAAAGATCAGAAATAATTTTTTTGGTGTTTTGGCAGCAGTATTGGAAAGTAAATGACAGATGCATCCAAAATTTTGGAGATAAGTAGTTTCCATCCTCGTATTCTATACCCAGTCAAACTACTCAAATTTAAAGCTAAAATAAATAGAACGGTAGACTCAAAGAGTCCATTTATCTTCTAAGTGCGATACTTCTTAGAAAACTTCCCAAGGATACACTTTATTAAAATGTAAGTGAACTCCAGGCACCCAGTGGGTTAAGCGCCAGATTGTTGATTTCAGCTCAGGTCAAGGTCTCATAGTTTTTGGATTCAAGTCCTGCTTGGGATTCTCTCTCTCTCTCTCTCTCTCTCTTTCTCTCCCTGTCCCATCCCTGCTTCTGCTCTCCATCTCAAAATAAATGAATAAACTTAAAAAAAAGATGTAGTAATAAATCAAGAAATGGGAACACAGGAGCCTGGAAACAGGGGATGGACATTAGATAGTACAGAACTTTTTGGGGACATTATAAGCTCAGAAGCCTAAGGAACAAGCAATCTGGATTAGAGAGAGAGAAGGCAACGTGGGCTTCAAAAGGCCAATCTCCAGGAAAAGTAAAATGCACTGATGAATTGCCTGATGTGTGTGATTAGAGAGAAAGTGAAAATGTTCTGAAAAATGTACATACAACAGAAAGCAAAATGGCTTTGCAAAATACAAACCATAGCCATATTTCCATAATTGTTACTGACTATTCAAGAGTGTGTTTTAGTGAGGTCAGTTATTTACAGCCATAAACATAAACATTGAATATCGATTTAACGAGAGAGAGTATGAAATAATAATATTTGCAACATAGAAGAGAGGTAGTGGGATGGGCGTGTTCTCCAGCTCAAGTATAATCCACCATAGTAATAAATCAGTAGATAATATCTGAATGGCAAAGTCCACAAATAGCAATATAAACATAGTATTTAGAACTATCAGTATAAATACCTGAGCAAGTAGTCACAGAGTTGAACATTTTTGCTTCTGGTTAGTGGGACCCAGGTAGAAAACAAAATAAAACAAACAAACAACAACAACAAAAAAACAACAGCAAATAGATGGGTATATTCTTTACTTTGAGCCATTTAGAAAAAATTAATTTTTTAAGCACATGATTTTTTTTTAAATATAAAACATAAGGTAAGGACAGAAAATACAAAAGCCACACTTTCTCTATTTAGGAGGTTTGGTTATCTTTCTTTTTCTTTCTTTTTCGTACACCATAGGCTTGAACTAGCTCCACTTCTGAACTAGGATTTTGTCAGAAGCACTGGAAATGTTTTAGCACGTCTACTAAAACCGCCATTTATAATTTCAAACACAAAGGCACGGATACTCATTATGGGAAGAACGAATCTATTTTTGATGAGCTTAAATAAGTTGCTAATTCATGCCAGGAGCTATGGTACGGGCCCTGACAATACAGAAATAAATATGAATGTCCCGAGAGACCAGGTGGCAGCCTCAGCACGAAAATCACTGGGAACAGCAAGAAATAGAACCGATAATAAGAGCAGAGAGATGTGCCCCAGAGAACAGAAGGCAAAGTGTTTTCCAGGGTAAGGCGGAGGCGCTGACTTCGATCATCAGCAAATCAACAGTATCTTAGGATGTTGGACATCAATTTGAAAAACTCTCTGGCTTTCTCACACGTACTCCCATCCTCTTAGTCATGCTACCTCTCAGAGGCATCATGGGAATCAAAGTTCCTTCTCTTACTTTTCTAAGCTGTCAGCACTGAACGCTAAGGCCAACCTTTAGTTTTTCCTTCCTGATGGTCTGCCTCTCTTACATATGACATACCCTTTGAATAGTCCACTTTGTGGCCAGAACAGGTGGACCACGTTAGGAGGCAAAGACGCTAACATCCGTGTGAAACATAAACATACAGAAGTAGGGAGTCACATTGCCACGAAGCACACACCATGTAAAACCGTCTTTTTGTCTAGATGCTCTTGTACCCAGCTCCCTACCTCTCCCTGAGTCCCTGCTTTCAAGGAAACGATAGACTCATTGGCAAAAAGAAATTGCATCCATTCTGTGATAACAAAAAGAGGCTTTGAAAACAATCAGTAGTTCTCAAAATTTGTATCATGATTAGCCCTGCTATCAGAGAGGGAATGTGGGCCCCCTGGGAAGATTTTGGGGTCCAGCCTGAGATAGGCTTCTCAAATCACCAAGTGTCCCAGAACTTGTGTTTTATCTTTTACATTGGTGGGCATTTAATTGCATTATGTATGTCTCAATGTATCCATGGTTTTCAAAAAAATTTTTTAACGTTTATTTTTATTTGAGAGATAGAGAAAGACAGAGTGTGAGCCAGGGAGGGGCAGAGAGAGGGAGATGCAGAATCTGAAGCAGGCTTCAGGCTCTGAGCTGCCAGCACAGAGGCCGACGTGGGGCTCAAACTCATGAACTGCAAGATCATAACATGAGCTGAAGTCAGATGCTCAACCGACTGAGCCACCCAGGCGCGGGGCTCAAACTCATGAACTGCAAGATCATGACATGAGCTGAAGTCAGATGCTCAACCGACTGAGCCACCCAGGCGCCCCTCCATGTTTTATTTAACTTTAAAATCACTTACCCCGTTTAGCAGTAAAATTGTATGCTTTTCTTCAGATTTTCTGGAAATGTTGACAGTTCCCTAACAGTGCCTGGCTAGTAGTGCTCTGACTACAGTTATCCCACAGCGGATGCTGCAGACGGCCTTGGGGGGATGGAGATCCTGAGGTGAACCCTGCTCAGATGCTGTCCCTAGGCAACACCTGAAGTCCTTACATTGCGGGACGTTGCAACAACACTGGATTGGAAGTCAAAAACGTCGCGTTCCAGCTCAGCCGTGCGCTAGACACGTGATGTTGAAATGCCACTCACGTCTCTGGTCTGTGACTACCTCAGCTGACGGACTAAAGGGCTTTAGATGAGATAAGGGACTTGGAGGCACACCATAAACCCGGCCAGCCTTGGTGTCCAGGGAAGGCCTCCTCCGTGTGCGGGCCCCTTCTCCACTCCCGATTTCCCCCTCTCCTGGGGCTTTCCAAAGTCTTGTGTGGTTTCAAGCCACACACTCATCCCTGGGAAGCTGAGCCAATCCTCACACCTCTGCCCCATTTACTGTGAGAGAGAAGTTTCTCAGCACTCAGGAAACAATTTTTTAAAATCCTATATTCAAATAAAAATGAATGATAATTGTCTTTTTTTTAACCTAGTACGTTATTGGCCACGATAGCACAGGAAAGATGATGATAGTCCTATTTTGTTTCATAGAGTTTTTTCCCCAGCAGATCTTTTGTTGTTTCCTACCCCTTTGTACGCCAGCCAGAGGCGTCTGAGGGTGCCTGGGGATATGAGACGTAGATGCTCCTAGAAGAGTAGGGTGGGACCAAGCAGAGAAACCAGAGCACTGAGTCGTTTGCAAATCCAAGGTG